>NW_022900926.1:34725050-34749794 GCF_012274545.1 Fukomys damarensis | reverse complement strand
TTTTTTTTTTTTTTTTTTTTTTTTTTTGGTGGTACTGGGAATAGAACTTGGGTCCTTGCACTTGAAAGACAGGCGGCGGAACCACTGAGCTAAATCCCCAGCCCCAGAAGAGATTGTTTATGATTTTTTTCCCACTACTATATTTCCAAGACTAGAAAAGTGTCCAAAATATAGTGGTTTTCAATAAAATTTATTTAATATATCTACTCCACCCTCTTATAACAACAATATACTTTCTTCTTCTACTGACTCTATCATATACCAGTTAGTTGGGGAACAACTTATCAATATGATTCTGCTCAAAAATATCTCTTCAAATCACTCTGGGAAACACTGCAGCTCTATAACCAAATTAGCAGTAAACTGAGGGAAGTGGGTCAGGGTTAAGGTCAAAGGGAAGCAAAGACAAAAACTGCAATCTGCAAAGTACCAAGCACTTCACTGGCCTTTGAGTGTGTCATGCCACACATTTGGATCAACTAGGGATATTAGAATTACCTAAGCTCTTGTATTAGTCTCTTTTGTGCTCCTTTAAGAGGATACCACAGACTAAGTAATTTTTTTAAAGAACAGTAAGTTATTGGATCATAGTTCTGGAGGCTGGGAAGCCTACTATTAAGGGATAAGCAGGTTTAGTGCCTGGTGAGGCCATTCTCTTCTTCCAAAGTGGCGTCTTTCAGCTGAATCTTCACATGTTAGAAGGCAGAAGGGCCAAGACAGACAAGCACAGAGGAGCCAAATGCATCCTTTTAGACTGCATTGATCTCAGGAGGGCTTATCATGGCAGTCCCATCTCTTATTAATATTACAGAGGCAGTTAAATTTCAACTAGTTTTGTTGGGGAGAAACAATCAAACCATGGCAGCTTTATCACTGGATCCTATTTAGGGGAGCTTTGCAACTCATTTGAGAAAGGAGCATGTACACATGGACCCTGAGCAAGTTTGTTTGAGAGATATATTTTCAGGTATGGACTGTTTGTCCTTAGGGACTCATGGCGTTCAAATGATTTGAAGGTGTTGGCATTTCTTAAAGGAAATTAAAACATTATATGTTATGGTCTTTCTGCTCATAACATAAGAATCCTGACCTGCTCTCACTGGGACAAGTCTTGGGATGATTTACTAAAGGGAGGAATGTGTGGGCTGAGCCTCCCATCTGTACCCAGCCCAGTGCTCTCCCATGACCAGGGGCAGGGGTCTGAATGCATCCCAGCCAACTGCCCACCGCTGAAAGGAAGCTGACTCCTCTCTTTTAATCTTCCTTTCCAAATCTGAATTCCTTCCCATTGTCGGAGTTCAAGAGTGGGTATCTGACATTTTGAATTCTGCTCCAGGTTCTGATTAGGCTTACCAGTCAATCTTATGCAAATTATTATAACAGCATCTTTGTTTATCATTTTAAATCATTTTAGCTCTTCCTCTGTAAAGGGGGACCTCGCTAATCAATTTATTAGCCATGAGAGATAGATCAGCTAAAAAATGGTTCATGAAAATGATTTTAGGAAATGTTGTCATTCTTTAATAGTGCTTCTTTATTCTCTCTTCCTACTTGCAAAAACCTACTTTCATTCACTAGTCAGCCTAGTCAGGATGCCCAGGAAATGACTACACCTCCAGCAAACACCATCCCTGCCTTCAGCTATCCTGGAACGCTTGTATACACACCAGACAGGAAATGACAGGTGTCAGCACCTAACCAGAGCTTCCACACCAGTCCCAGCCCTCACCACGCCTCTGCAAAATCTACATCAGTTCCCTCTCTTGGGACAATGACAGGATACAATAAGACAGAGGCTTGTATGAAGTCTCAATCCTTCAGACTGCAAAAACTGTAGCATAAATCACAGAAATGACACTGAAAAGTTCTAAACTGTGTCATTCTCTTGCCTTTTAGGAAGGATTCTTTTTTTTCTTCTTCTTCTTCTTCTCCCTCTTCTTCTTCTTCTTCTTCTTCTACCAGGGATCGAACTTGGGTTTTTGTGCTTGCAAGACAGGTGGCGGAACCACTGAGCTAAATCCCTGGCCCAGGAAGGATATTTTTGTTGCTTTGTTTTCTGTTTCTGAACCCAGAGCAGTATCTCACTCAGGAAAGAAAACACTGTGATGCTCACAGCTTGGAACTAAACATGCTCTTAACGTAGAGACAATCGACATTTGGCCTGGGTTAAGTGTAGGGTAAATTCAAATCTTCCCTGTTTTCATGGAATAATTGCTAATGAACATAATCATGTTCCAGTGTCATTTGTTTCATTTGCAAGTTGGCAGGAGCAAAGAAGGCAGCTTTCTTTAGAAATGATTAAGACATGGTTATTAGGGTGAGGTCATTGGTTTACAATTAAGTCATTTTCCCCCTTTACATTTATAATAATAGTGATGGAACACAGAATCTTGTAGCTGGCTCTCTGGCAGAAGGAAATGGATTTTACAGAGTTTGGGCTGCTGTCCCTGAGTGGAAGGCATACTTTCCCACACCAGAGCCTGTTGGGAGGCGACAGCCTCCTCCACCACTCTCGTTTCTCTGTGGGTTAGTCCTCTGTGGGCCAAGACAGCTCACAGCCCTTGCCAGCTCAGAGCTGAAGGCTTTACAACATGATAGAGGGAAAGATATTTATCCCCAGTGGGATTTATTGTCACTTGATCTATGCTGAGCTAATAAGAGGAAGAGATATTCTTCAAAGAAATAGAAAAATACACAGTCAACAATTTGGTGCTTCCTAAGAAAGAAAAATACTTTCCTACTGGGGTTAGGAAAAGTTATCAGCTTCAGACCTCGAGGCAGGACTTTATTTCCCATATCATTATTTTTGCCTTCATAATCCTCATTTTTTAAGTTATGTTATCTCTTCCCTATAAACAAAACATTTCCAACTCCACAGACTGCTTTTTGGCAAGCTGTAAAAAATCTATAAGGTATTTAGCATTTGTTGTGGGAGAAAAAATATTTACTGGATTTAGAACAATCAGATCCTAGGTTTTTTTGAAATTCTTTTTTTTGTTGTTGTTTTTTGTTTTTTGGTAGTGGGGATTGAACTCGGGTCCTTGCGCTTGCGAAGCAGGCGGTGGAGCCACTGAGCTAAATCTCCAGCCCTAGTTTTTTTGAAATTCTGTTGTTCTATTAAAGATGTTTCTACCTTGTCCTCGGGCTAATGGAGAAGTAATTAGAGGATTCCAGAAATGAGAATAAGACCTGCCTTCTCATAGTGGCCATGGTGTTAACAAGTTGTTAGGCACTAAGCAAGTCACTTAACCTAGTTGAAAACCTAAATTATATACATGTTATGACTTCTAACAATTCAAATGTTTCTAAACAATGGACATATGCAAGTGCTGGTGTCATACATTTTGCAGTTGCCCTCCTAGAATTTTCCTGAAATACATGCTTTGAGATGAAAACTACCAGGCAAATGGCATCTCCTGCTTTTAAGGCTTGAAATTTATGGAAGCTTTGAATTATGTCTAAGAAATGCATAGGAATGGGCCCATTGTAAAGTCTCACGGTACATATTTATATTCTATATAAATATTTAAACAGAGTTTTGAACACCAGACAGTCATCAGTACAAAAAATAAACCACAGTATCATACAACTTCCTACAGTAGAAAAGCTCTGTGCTTCACAGTGTAGGATCTGGAGCCACATGGCTGGGGTTCAAGTCTCTGTCCTAAAACTTCTTAGCTCTGTGCCCTTGGGAAGCTGACATAGCCTCTTTGTGCAGATGTGGCAAATTCCAGTGTCTACCTCACATGGCTGTTGTGGGGAATTCAAGTAGATAATATGTTGGCACACATCATCGGCTTTCAATAAATGTTGGGAATTATTTTTATTAACTGAAAATTGGGTAAAAAATGAAGAACGTGAGTTTAATATGTGGATTATTGATTTAAACTGTGATTTTTAAATCTAATCAGAAGAGTTAAATAACAGTCAAGCACGGCCTTTGTTAGTTTCTGGGTGCCTTAGTCATTTATATATCTAGAAACTTTCAAAAATGTAGAACTATTTAAGATTAACTATAGCCTATTAGGTTCTTGCTACTTATATTTAATTAACCAGACAGCAACAGTAAGGACTTGATTTGTAGTACTAAATGGTACTTGAACATGAAAGTCCTTTGATCACATATTTATTTTTAAATAACATTGGGAGTATATATTATTTATGTACCTATACTTTCATTATAGAAATCACACTTATTTTATTCTACTACACAATCACTCTTAACATGTATGTACTGCCAGTCTTTTTACTGTACATAATATTTGTTCCATAATTTTGGTTCCAGAATTTTATATCCTTCTATTTTTGTTAACATTTTTTAACCTAAAGACTAGTCTTTGAATGACTTTAAGAGATTATTTTCCTTTTGTAAATAACTAGCTAAAATAAAGTCATTGTGATTCAGAAGGACCAGAAAGGGTGGGAAAATATGTGAATGACTTCTCCACTGCAGGGGGAACCTGGATGGAAACGCTCTTTTTGGAAGCCAAGCAGGCAAAGTTCCATTTTTTTCTTGGCAAGACACTTTCTGAGACTCTAAGTGTCTTTGGACTCTGTGTTTTGGTAGCTTAGAATTAGCCTGGGAACACTTTTATGCCCGAATGATTTCAAAATTTCTCCCCTAATAACAAAGACTCCAATTTCTAGCATTCTTTCCTAAAGTCAAAGTGTGTGTGTGTGTGTGTGTGTGTCTGTGTGTCTGTGTATGTGTGTAAACACCTATCCCAAGTCCTTTCCTTTGTCCCTCACTCCTCAGTGTTTATTACAACTTTTGCAGAGTTTATAATTTGCAAAGTAATTTACAGGTTAAATGATGACCTCACCATCACATTAGTATTTCCCTCGAACAGATAGCTGCCACTGTAACAAATACACATTGCCTTTTATTGTCATCTCTTCTCTTTGTTAGACTGTATGATGGGTTCCTCAGAGCTCCATATACCATTGTTTCATCTGCAACTAGACACAATCCTTTTAGGAGGTTTTTTCCCATGGACTAGGCCAAACCAAAAAAGGAAAAAAATATTTTTTTCCTTAAGAACCATGGGCTGTGGCTATATGCTGAATAAATCTACATTTTCTAGTCTGTTGGCACTTTGTATGCGCTATTTTTACCCCAACTAATGGTGTAAGCCCCATATGTTGGCCACCCCATGAAAACAGGATGTTTCAATTGGCAGATCATGTGGGAAAATTAGAAGTAAGTGTGATCAGGAAACTTAGAATTCTGCTTTAAAGCTAGATTTTAAAGTTTAACTCTCTAAACGCTTACAACAACCATTGTTGAGCTTTATCAACATGTTAGATTCTGGGAAGACTGTGGAGATGAAAAATGACCAATCTTATGTTAAGGCAAAATGCTAAAAGAAAGCCCTCTCTTTATGATTTAATTGGACCTGATCTTGCAAATCGGGCAATGCAGGGAGACTTGCCAAATGAGAGGCTTAGGGGCTAACTTGAATGAAATTTGGAGTATCTTCTATGGCAACCACACCCCAACCCTGCCCTACTCTAATGGTACTTGCCATTGCTAACGTGAGACAACACTAGGAATTCTTCAAGGCATACTGAGACTAGCTAGAAAATTTACTAAAGGACTGGAATAGCAAAAAGAGAATAGCACTAACTGTATACTGTGCCTTCCCTGTGGAACTGGTCCACTTCCTTTCTTCCCAGCTGTGGGCTGCCATCCATGTCTAGGCCAGGCCATCTTCCCCTCTTTACCAGCAGGGACCAAAGCATACAGAGACTCCTGTGAGTCCAGACCTAACCACCTACTGAGTTCTGGGTCATGCCCTTGAACACATGTTTTCCTACATGTTTGGACAATGCTGGACGATGTCTCTCGACCCTGCAGGGGAGACAGCCCCATTCACAGGCCATGACCTTTCCCATGGCCTTCCCATGATAAGCAGATCAGAACACTACATCCATTTCCTGATGGGTGAACACAGCCAGTGGCTGGAAGTTCTTTTATTAGAAATGGTTATGACAATAATAAAAGTTACAGATATATTTAGAAAGTGGGCCAGTGTTTCTGGGTGTAGCTCCAATAGAAGGAAAGGATTCTGATTTTTGTTGCTGTTATTGTTTCGGTACTGGGGGTCAAACGTGGGACCTTGCACTTGCCAGGCAGGTGGCACAACCACTGAGCTAAATCCCCGGCCTGGGTTGCAGTGTCTTTTACAGGGAGGCCCCTGGTACATTCATGTGGCAGCTTGCAGAAAGAGCTACTTCTGCTTCCTTGGTTGCTGTTGTTCCTCCTGGAATTCTGAGTCTGGTGGTTGCTATCCCAAGACAGCTGGATCACAGCTGTGCTCCTTACCACAAGGTTCTTCTAAGCAAGGGCCCCAGGAGGGGCAACAGAAGAAAGACCACTCTACTTGACAGAGTAGATTCCTGCTTTGCCTGGATGGAAGGAAAAAGAACTTCAGTTGAGTTTCTCACAGGTTCTAAAGACTGGGACCTGAGGAGTGTGTGTGTGTGTGTGTGTGTGTGTGTGTGTGTGTGTGTGTGTGTGTGTGTGTGTGTGTGTGTGTGTGTGTGTGTGTGTGTGTGTGTGTGTGTGTGTGTGTGTGTGATTACGAGCTTTCTCTCAGCATTCCTTTTTCAAGCCCACATTCCAGCACCCCATGTTCAACTCAGTTGGCTCCCAGCAGCCTTTCAAGAGAAACAGCTGCCTGATTCCTTAAAGAGGAAATATTAAAAGCTTTGGGAGGGTTAGAATTTTAGAATCTGCAGGACTGATAATTTCCTCTCTACTTATGAAAACAAACAGCACTGATTCCTCTCTTTTCCAGTGTAAATTCTGTTCCCAATTGGTTGTCTCCCAACCTCAGTTTTATCAAGGAGGTGAACATAATACTGAATAATCTGTAGACTTATAGATATGGCCAATAAGATCAGTCCTTGGTACTAGGATAGAGACCACATGACTTATGCTTGAGACTAGGAAGCTTAAAGTCTCACTGTGGAGGCATCACCAATTTGGAATCATTCATTTTTAACTTAGAGTAATTGATTGTCTCGTGGTTCTTTAGGATGGCAAGTTACAAAACTGACAACGTAGTCCGTGATAACTGAAGGGAGTTTCTTTGCTTTCAGAATATATGTTAGTGATAGAGGGATGGAATGTGTTGTTTTGGTTTTGTTTTCAAGCTTGAGAAAACAAGAAGTAAACTGTGAAGTATCTTATTATATAACACATACCCATACATGTGTGTACTCATATTCCCCCTCTCTGCCTCTCGTTCCCTTTCCCTCTCTTCCTTTTTTATTTTCACCCTCTCTCCATAGAATACCCATATATCCTTGAGAGTTGACAAGACAGTGAAATCAGAAGCAAGAGCTAACAAGATTTATAGCTATAGATAAGTAGATGTCTTTTCATTATTATTTCTCTTATCATCATTCAATTCATGCATTTTCCTTTGGATGTACTTCTTTAAAACAAACAGCAGGCTTTCCTGGATGCTGAAAATGACCTCTGATAGCATCCATACTAATAATTTGTGCTTTTTCTCACATATTTCAATAAAAGTGTTCATCCAGGACCAGTTTATTCTTGATTCAACTAGTTCTTCCTCACTAGCTTTTGGACCAAAGTACAAAAGTATTTTCATTCCCCCTAAATCTTTTCAAATGTGATAGTCACTGAGCAATAAAATTCTATAATGAAAAAGAAAACATGATAAAGGAGTGATCATTTTATTTCAGCCATGGTCAGGTTTGTAACATATCTGATATGCTTACAAAATAACAGATAAAAGCTGTTATCCTGCAAAGTATTATGAATACTTCTGCAATGAAAAAACAAATTTTCTCAAAAACAAAATGATTTGTAACTTTAAAAGTTCCCACTATACGCATTTATTAGTCTCCAAATAGTATCATGCTTGTTATTCCATTACTCATTGAATAAATATTTTGGAGTCTTTCCTGCATATCTATCCTAAGTCCTGTCCTAAGAGTATGGAGTGCAGATGGCCCTTGCTCTCAAGGAGTTGACAGTTTACTATGGAGACAAATTAATAGTTCCAACAACAACAAAAAAATAGTTCCAACAAAATACTGCTGAAAATAGGGGAAAAGACCAAGGAGTATATGTCCCTAGAGACTGAATGTTTACTCAGTTTTTCATTGTCCTCAGTCTAGCTTTCTCAGACTCAGAAACTTTTGCATAGATTTTTCTCTAAGAAGTAGACTCACATTGGCCAAATGAAAGGTTTTTGTTTTCCATTTTGTAGTACTAAGGATTGAACCCAGGGCCTCAAGCATGTTAGGCAAGTGATCCTTGACCAAGCTACATCCCTAGTCCTTGGATAAATAATTTTGAATAATTAATAGTAAACCCAAAGGCCAATTTATTAATTTGTGCAGAGAAATAGGTTCTACTTAAGAATTGTGACTCTTAAGTCTGATGGCCAGCACACCATAAGCAGCCAAACAAGAGCTAAATTATAATTGTAAGATTTTTTGTTGAGCGTGAAATAGAAGAAATTAATGTGTGATGAAAGATCGTGAGAAATGTAATGATTCCAGTCAGAGGAACTGACGCTCTAATGAGACAAGTCCCAGCTGTGGGCAAGCACACTTTCTGCAATGGGCTCAGAGTACCTCCATGGGCATAGCCAAGGCTGGGATGATACCAGCTGGTATTACAGATATGACCCTCCTGAGGGTCTCTAATCTGGGCTGAGAGGGAATTAAAGTTTATATAAGTTAGTGGGACCACAAAAAAGGAACAATAAACTTTATGAATAACAAGTAGTTGCAAAAGTAAATATTTATCTGAGGTTCCTGTGTGAGCAGAGGCCCATTCATTTCATAGAAAATCTACCTCAGCAAAACAAGTGTTAAACTTGGAAATACTCTCATACTAGTTGATAAAATGGTGTCACCATGGAAACCCCTAGACCTTCCCAAATTCCAGCAATGGAGAAATTACAGCTTGCAGCTATAGTATCCATGATCAAGGTGACTGGCTTATAGATCTCTCTTTTTAAGGAGCTCTGATGTGAGCCATGAAGTACTGATTTTGCCACTTAATGCTCAGCATTAATTCTGTATTTAGAGTTATTTACAGAAACTTCAGGGTAACCCCTAAACAGTGACAATATTCTTCTTAGAATCCTTTGAACCACCAAATAATGGGCCAAATGATGGAGCTGAGAAGCCTTCATCTCTTATGCAATACTCCCTTCTAGAACATTCCCAACAAGAGCCCCTAAAGAAGAAGAAGTCCAGTGAGGGGTGCAACCAGCAAGAGTCACAGCACAAGCTCCTGCAAGACTAGAGGAGATGGCAATTGGGCATTTTCTTGTTCACTTGTTTGTTTTAATACAAGAGCCAGTACAAAGCTTTCCCACCATACCTTGAGGAAAGTTGAGGCTTTATTGAGAGAAGAATGAAGTCTTCATGAACAATAACCAGCAAATTCATCCTGAACAATTGAGGAACATAAAATTTCAAATTTATGCCATAAGGATACCAGTCCTCCAGTCTATTTCATCCAGACATAGGTACATGTGGGGCAGGAAAGGACTGTATTCTTTCTTTCTTTTTTTTTTTTTTTTTTTTTTTTTTTTTTTTTTTTTACCAGGGATCAAACCCCGGTCCTTGCTCTTGCACAGCAGGCAGTGGAACCACTGAGCTAAATCCCCAGCCCAAGGGCTGTATGCTTGTTTGGAGCTTTCTGTTTGGTTTTTAAGAAGCAGTTCCTATATTTGACTATAGAATATTGTTTCCCACAAATTCGTCATCAGCTTAATGTAGTGTTGTACTTTGGAACACTTGCAACATTTTCAATTCCAAGTCAAAAAAGAACAGTTCAAAAGAGCAGTCACTTTCCCCACGAGTCAGAAGATTCATTTGGCACTAAAGCAGCTCCACATAATTCATAGTTGCAGTTCCCAAAGGGGAAAATGTACAAAGGACACTGGAGAAAATCTGCTTCTTGTTGAAGCTGAGAAGTGTTGATAGAACTATCTTCCAACAGTCAGGGATAACCGCTGGGGACATTCAAAGCAAGCAAGCTTGCATTGTCTTCTGCTGCATCCTGTCCTTTTAAACTAATTTGTAGAAGATCTATAATTAGGACTCAGTGTTTCACATAATGAAAAATCATAGTGTGTGGTCCATAAATATTTACCAATTGACTTAGTACAGACCTAGCTCACAGTAATGGTTTGATGACTGACTGATGATAAAATGACTGGATGAATGACTAAATAAAAAAGCCACCAAAATAACTTTCTCCCTGTCAAGGCTTACAGATAGAGAAAATAAATTTACATTTTTTTTACCAACTGCCTAGAAGAAAGTATACAGGTCCTGGGGCGGTAGATGGTAATTACTAAATATGGCCAGCAGTTTGGCTTCCATGGAAGAGAAGCATCTTATGAGAATGAATTCTTAAGTGAAAAGACTACAAACCTGAGTGTGTGTGTGTCCATCTGTGATGTGTGTGTACATACACACACGTGAGCTGATGGAGTGACCTAAAAGAATCTTGAGTAGCGTTTCAGAGCTACACAGGTGCTTATGTGTGATCTCCAGCTAGTAATTCAAGGCCTCTAGGGGGCACCAAGGTATGGTGGGAAAAGAACAGGCTTGAGAGATCCAGACAGGGGCCCCAAGTTAACTTAGATGCCTGAACTTCATTTAACTCATCCTTAAAGCAATGATAGTAGTATTTTCCTCTCCATGTTGTTACAGAGAAACAAGTAATGATAGGTAACACTAACTGTGTGCCAGGTACTGTTCTAAGGACTTTATACATTATCTCATTTTAACCTCACAAGAGATGTATGAGACAAGAACTTCTCTTTGCAAATGAGGGAAACTGAGGCAGCCAGATGTGACATAATTGCTAAGGTATATAAATTAGTGTCTATGCACGGCAGATTCTCAATAAATAACGATGAGCATTACTTATTGTTACAGTCCTGAGTGCTTTACTTTCATTCTCGTTTGATCCTCAGAACAAATACATGTACTTTCAACGGTGTCTGGTAAATAGCAGGCATTTGCTAAATCTTTTATGAATGAGTGTATCTTCACTGTGCAAAAAAAATAACAAGGCTTAGAAAAATACTTTGCCCAGTTGCACAGCTAAAGTAGGGACCCACAAATAAATTCCTGGCCTATGCTCTTTACCCTGACAGTCATTCATGGTCTCTGCATCCATCTTCCAGGAGTAAGAAAAAAGAAGGACTTGTTTGGAGGGTTTGGGACACACAAATGCCTGGGCATATAAAACTCATATGGAGCAGCTAAGAACACTTTCAGGGTTAGTCCAAAAATATGGAATCAGACAGCTTTCCTCTTTCTTGCTTTGTCTTTTTCACCTCCCTCTTGATATCTGCCCTAGCCCCTAAATTTTTTTCTCTGCCTCCTCTGATTTCTAATTTTGGCTAACAGAGAGAAAAATATTAGAAATTATGCTCTGAACTATCCATCATTTAGCTAAGATTTCTTAAGGGTTCTTAAGTAATCAGCCATTTGAGGTTTAGGATTGTATTTGAGGGAAGAGGGCTATAATGAGACAAGTGAAGAAGGATGCTATCCATTTTAATATCATTTTCACATGCTGCAAATAACAGGGTCCAAAAACCCAAGTCTTTAAAGAAAATTGGCTTTGAAAAAAGAATGGAATATTTCTCAACATATTATACATTGGCCTGTAATTGAATATGCATATTGAATTAAGTACCTTTATTTACACCATTTCTATATTATTAAGTGAACAAAACATGTGAAAACTATTTCTTTAATTTAGAATTCAAAACCTTAATGGGTGTTTGCTTCGAGCTTGGTGGATCAATTATTAAATTCCATCATTCTTAATGTTTCAGGACCTTTATGTAATTAAGCTTAGATAAAAGCTAAAATTAAAAAGAGAGAGAAAAAAAAACCCATTACCAAACACTAAACAGCTTCAGTAACTTCACGCCAGTTTGTGAAGGACATTTGTGCCTTGTTATGACAAGGAGTTATTCACAATGTGTGCCTAGCATATAGATTGCATCCTTTATATGAAACAATAAAAGAGTCATGCTTAGTAGCTTAGGAAATAAATAGGGAGGCAAAATTTAAAGGGAATTTTAAAAGACCAACCAGTAGGCCTCTATAATCATTGCTTGTCACCGTAACATCAAGTAGTTCATCCTTTTAAGGACTCGTTATGTGGCTTGGCCCTTATGTTATATAGATGGAAAGAAAATGCAGTAATTCACAGAAAAGTAATGACAGGATTTTGTTGGTTTACTTAATAGTATTGACCAGACAAGAGAATTATAGCTTCCAAGCAAAGAGTGATTCTGTATTTGGAATTGTTTTGCTGTCTTTTCACCCAATCAGAATTTTTCTCTCCCTAAAAATATCAATACCCTTGAAAAATATCAAAGAGATGACTACCAGTTTCATTTTGTTTTTTCATCTGATTGTAAGAGTAAACATTTTGCACATTCTTATCCAATTACTTGCTTACTGAAACCTCTGCTGCTCCTGGGAGGAATTAAGGAAAAGACACTATGCTTTAGTGCCCCTTGCTGGTCAACCTGAAGAAAATCGGAGCAGAACAATTGCCAGAACCCAAGATTCCATAATCGGAGTGGCACATTCTATTCCTATGGGAAGGAAGCCAAGCTGATTTAACCTACACATCTGCAGCAAGTATTAAGAATCATTACAGGGATAAGATAGGCCTTTTTTAACAGTAATCACCTCCATAAAGGATGAGATGGTGCATTTGGAAAGACACGTATCCGCTAAGAGGGGAAAAAGTGAAATATAAAGAAAATTTACACTTTAAGTCTTAGCCTAACTTCTGAATAATTTCTGGTAACTACTTGCCTATGAAAGCACCCTGTTGATGTAACCTACACTCCCTAGACCTAGAGTATTATTTTGCTTGGTTAAGCCTCCAGAATTGTGTCTTCAGCCAAAAGGGAAACAAAAGACACACACACACACACACACACACACACACACACACACACACACACACACATCCCTAGAGGGATTCTCAAGGTCCAAAAAAAATACAAAAATTTCTTTCAACAAAGGAAAAAGTATATCACCACAAGTAGTGTATTAGATAATTAACAATTACATTATAACCTATACCAAGTGAATTTTGGTGAAATTTTTGTTCTTTGTCATTTCTTTTATGCAGGGGCTTAGTCACTTTCTTGTTGCAGAGAAATACCCAACAGCCACAATTTAAAGGAGAGGTTTATTTTAGTTCATGTGTCAGTCCATGGTTGGCTGGCTCCAAGGCAGGATGGCATAGCATGGGGATGTGACAGAGAAATAGCTGCTCACCTCATGGCAGGTGGGAAGCAGAGAGAAAGTCAAAGGAAAATTCTGGAAGGGAGATATAACCTTCTGGGTCACACCCACAGTGACCAACCTCTTCTGATCAGGCTCCCCCTCCTAACCAGAAGTCAGCTATAATGACCCTATAATCCAATCACCTTCCAAAAGTTCCATGTATGATCACACGAGGCTTTAAGGAGACATCTAGATATAAACTGTAGTAGTCTGTGACTAATTTAAAACAATAGCTGCAGCACAGCTACACTGACAAGCTGTCCATCAAAGCTAATTAACTCTTAGGAGTCTATAGAAAACCATCAGACTTCATGTTACAATCCTATTTGGCATTCTATGAGAGCTGGTCTTAGAATTCCATCTCCTCCTTCCACAAGGTGCCTATCAGGTATTTGGGTTCATAAGATCGAGTTCTAGGTGCTAGGAAAAGTATATTTAGGCACACTAATAATGACATGCATGAGAAACAGCCTGTGTAGTACTACCGGCCCATGTGCCACCTTAGAGGTCTCAGACTATAGACAAACCCCAACAATGGGCATCAGAGAGTTGGTCTTTCAAAAGGCTATTGGGCTTCAAGGAATAGAGAACAGCCAAAACAATTCTGACAAAGAACAAAGGTAAAGAGGTCATGTTTTCTGATTTTATAATTTGCTGCCAAGCTACAGTTATCATGATGGTGTCCTGCTGGCATAAGGATAGATATATAGATCAGTGGAATACAGTTGAGAGTCCAAAAATAAGCCCTTACATTTATAGTCAATTGACTTTCATCAAGAGTATCATGATTCAATTAGAAAATGAATAATCCTTTTAATGAATGCTAGAACAACTGCATATCCACATACAAAAGAATTAATTAGATATCCACCTTGCATTATACAAAACATTAGCTCAAAATTGATCAAAATTCTAAATATGGTAGAAGAAAATTATAGAATTCTTAGAAGAAAAACATCTTTGTAGTTTCGGGTTTTGAATGAGTTTTTTAGAGATAACATAAAAAAAGGAAGCAATGAAATATAAAAATAATTAGTGCAGTTATTATAACTAAAACTTTAGTACTTCAAAAGACAATACTAAAGCTGGGCATGGTGGCACACGCCTGTATTCCCAGCACTCGGGAGGCTGAGGCAGGAGGATCGCTGTGAGTTAGAGATCAGCCTGGGCTACATAGTGAGTTCCAGGTCAGTCTCGACTACATAGTGAGACTACATAGTCTGAAAAAAAAACACAATACCAAGAAAGTGAAGATATAACACATAGCATGGGGCAAATACTTTACAAACCATGTATTGGAGAGGAACCTGTATCTAGAATATTTAAACGATGCTAGCAACTCAACTAAAATTAATTGCCAATTAAAAATGGGGAAAATATCTGAACAGATAACTCTCCATAAGATATAGATGTGACAAATAAGTGCATGAAAAGATGCTCAACAACACAAGTTACTGGGGAGGTGCAAATCAAAACCACAAAGAGATAATCACTTCATATTCACTAAGCTAGCTAAAATAAAAAGACTAACAAGTGTTGAAGAAGATGTGGAGAAATTATAACATAGTGCAAATGTAAAATAGTGGGGCCACTTTAGAAAAGTTTGGGGGCAGGGATTTGGCTCAGTAGTTCTGCCACCTGCCTCGCAAGCACCAGGGCCCAAATCTGATCCCTGGTACAAAGAAAGAAGAAAGAAGGGGGAGCGGCAGGCCCTCAAAGTTCTCATAGATTCTCTATAGAGTTCCCAAATGATCCAGATAATCCATTTCTAAATATACAACCAAGACTAATAAAACCATGTGTGCACACAAAAACTTGCACATGAGCATTCATAGCACCATCATTTATAATAGTCAAAGAGTGGAAGCGACCAAAGTGCCCATTAAATGATGAATGGAAAAACAAGGTTTGTTAGACAATAGAATATTGCTTGTCAGTAAAAATGAATACAACAGGGCCCGGGATTTAGCTTGGTGGTTCCACTGCCTACCTTGCAAGCACGAGGACCCAAGTTTGAACCCTGGTATCCAAAAAAAGAATACTGCATGCTACAACATAGATTAAACCTTAAAACAATACACTAAGTTGAAGAAGCCAGACTCAAAAGACCACAGCTGTACAATTTCACTGTTAGTTGGCTAGAGCCGCCGTTAAAAAATACCACAGACTGAATGGCATAAAGAACAAGCCATTATCCTCTCACTGTTCTGAAGGGTAGAAGTCCATAATAAAGTGCCAACAGTGCTGTTTCTGGTGAGAGCTCTCTTCCTGACTTGTATATGGCCATGTTGATGCTGTGTAAATTGTCTTCCCTCTGTGATCCTACGAAGAGGTCATGTGTACCCTGGTGTCTTCTCTTGTAAGGATTCTAATCCTCTCAGTCCAGGACTCAACTGTTATTACCTCATTTAATCTAATTTCTTCCTTAAAGATCCCATCTCCATGTACAGACCCAATGGTGTTTAAGACTTCAACATGTGAATTTAGGCGGAGACACAAACATATGGTCTGTAACCAGCTTCCAAAAAAGACCACCAAGATTGGGTGCCTTTAGCAACAAAACATTATTTTCTTACAGTTCTGGAGACTGGAAATTGGAGACCCAGGTGTTGCCAGGCTTATTTCTCTTGATATCTCCTTCATTGAATTGTAAATGGCTATCTTCTCCCTGTGTCTTCACATGCTTTTTGTTTGTCTGTCTGTTTGCTGTATGCCTATACTCCTGGTTTCTCTTCCCCTTCTTACAAGGACACAAGTCCTATCTTAAAGCCCCACCCTTTAGGTCCTTTCTTAACAGTATTTACATCCATAATGTATTTCCAAATACAGTCACACTGGTATTTAGGTTTTTTAAATATTAATGGGGAGGGCACAATTCAGTCTATAATATCCACTTATATGAAATGTTGAAAATAGGCAAATTTATAAAGATGAAAAGCAGATTAGTGATCATCAGGCTTGGGAGGATAGGCAGATTAAGAGTGACAACTAAGGGACATAGAGGTTTCCTTTCAGGTGATATCAACATCCTGAGGTTGATTGTGAAAACAGTTGCACATCTCTGCCATCATGCTAAAAGTCACCGAATTGTACATTTTTAAACAAGCAAATTGTATGCTATGTGAATTATATATGAATAAAGCTGTTACAAAATATAAATGTTTAAGTGGCAAGAGATGCCAATGGTAGTCTTTAAAAGATAACAGGATTCTTCTCGTGAATGTGGACTTCAGAGCCATGACCTTATACACAAAGGCTTTCTGGGCAGAAGGGCGGGTATCAGATCAAGGCACATGCTTAGGCCTCCCCTGGATGCAGCCTTATCTTGCATCTGAGTCACAAAGGGCCAGCCCGGAGCTCCTAAAACTCCTGTCCAAGGTCAGCATTCATCTTTAGAGGCCATGGGGCCAGGGATTTAGCTCAGTGGTTCCGCCTTCTGCCTCGCAAGCACAAGGACCTGAGTTTGATTCCTGGTACCAAAAAAAAAAACCCTAAATCTATATAAACTCATCTTTAGAGGCCAAAGAATGACAACAGAGACTGGAGACAAGACAGCTGCTGAAAACATGACACTGACTTCTCTCCTCCATTCTTTCAAGTTGGAAAGGTGACCATCATAAACATGTAACTTATGCATACTTTTTTCTCATGAGCTCTAGGTTTTCAAAGCATAAATCAACCAAATTGCAATTATTAAGCATATATGCTACATTATCACCATGGGTTTATTTACTAATCTGCTGTACTTTGCATCTTCATTCCCAGCCCTTTCCCACCGGCAGGCATATAGGAAAGGCTCCACAGATGCTTGTTAAATAAATGAATAAATGAGTACTTGGCTTTTTTATGTTTAACTAGAAGGCACATAACTTCTTGCTTGTGCAACACTGAACCACATTCAGAACTAGCAAAATAAGAATCCTAACTAAAGCATTTATTCTTCCAGAGTTGACATAGTACTGATAATAACAGCTTAACAGTTATTGCACAATTCTAATTAGACTCTGCACTGTGCAATTTACATTCATTATTTCATTTAACCCTTGCAATAAACCCAAATGAGTATTTTTATTACCCCCATTGTATAGAAGTAGAAATTGAGGCCCACAGACATTAAGTGACTTGTCCAGAGTCACAGAGGTAAGAGCAGTGGAGCCATCATTCAAATCTTGGGAAATAGGATCCTTCACTCTGACCATCTATGTAATCATGACTTCTCAGTGCTCTATTTTCCAGTATGCTCTTGTCAGAAGGAAATAGGAAAAGAAGAAAGAGTTATGGCTTAAGACAGGCCCTGTTTCAAGGTTTCTTGGCTTCCAAGGTTAGCAAATAAATCCCTGCCTGGGTTCAAAATCACACCTAGCTTCTTCAAACTCGTGCTCCATCATTCTGAGCTTTTTTCATTCCATAAACCAAACTTACTGCCAAGCAGCCCCTTACACTTGAGTAGGGGACCGTGAAAAAGGCTCACAGAAAGACTACATGGGGTTCTTCCCCTTGGTGATAAACTCAGTCCCAAATCAACCCAAACCAGGAGGCTTTCAGATTGCTTTCACCATCTACTGTCTACTGCCTCAGTTTCCCCAGTTCCCACGTTGTCCTCTTCATTCCCCTTTCAGCTGCAGCCCACAGAGTTCTGCACAAAGGGAACCCTCAGTGCCAGTTCTATACTTACCTTGATGGAGCATGCTGACATTTCAGGATGCCAGGATTGGCTGGAGATATTTCAAAAAGGCACGTATCACATGTCCTGTAAGTGGTTATAAGGGATTCAGCAGCTTTCATGCTGACCTCAACAAACAAAACTGAGTGTTTGCTCCTTTCATGGTTTCTATGTCCCAAAGCAAACAGTCTGGTATTTTTCTACTTTTTTTTCACATCCATTTCCTCAGCCGTGTATGCTATGACTGGACAGAAATGAAAAGTCCTTGTCTATGAGAGGCCAAGGGTGGAGGGTGAGAAGCTTGTGCCCAAAGAAGAGATGCCTGCTGGTTGGAGAGCCTGGAGCCATGTAGGACCTGTGCCTCCTACTGGGAAAGTTAAACTGGGTCCAAATCTCCTATTCATACTCAGGGCAGCCAGGGTATCTAGGATTAAGGCAAAATTCTACAAAAATTTAGGACGGATATGTCCCACCTGTGGCATGCAGGCTACACGTGTCTGCATCATAGTAAAAAATAGAAGAAATAAAAGAAATTTTGTTATTTATACACATGAACTATATTGTATGCTTTACCTGTGGCCCAAGACAGTTCTTCCCAGCTCAGTGCAGCCCAGGCGAGCCAGTTGTGTCCAATCTTCAGGTCAAATTGAGGCTCGTAATGTTGTGGTACTGTCCTCAAACACACTGTCTTTCCAATGAACTGCAAAAGCAGAGAACAAGGAAGTCCAGACATCACTCTTGAATTCCTCTTTCAAACCAGGGCAAAATGCGCCCTGACCTCACCAATACACACTGATAGGTGAGGGCCCATAGATGACACCAGGTCCCTGCCCTTACTGCACAGCAATTGCCTATCTTGCTGCCTGTCTCTGTAAGCCCCAAAAGGTAGGGTTAGATCTGCCTGGCTCCTCACTGTACCACCAGGACCCAGCAAACACCTAACTTCATGCCTTTCCACTCATTACACCAATGGATCATGAGGCTAGTAGGGAAAAAGAAATGCCTGGAAAGATATGGCTGAGGGCTGGGAGTGGTGGTTCACACCTATAGTCCTGGCTGTTCAGGAGGCTGGGGTAGGAGAAGGCAAGTTTGAGGCCAGCAATTTATCGAGACTCTGTCTTAAGAACTGACTCCCCGTCATGCAGAACACCTTGGATCCCCTTCCACTAAGAATAAGCCAAGCCTTAGCTCCTGGGGGTGGGGAGTATATGTCTTTGGTAGGATAAGATCTTTTTAAAAGACTAAGACAATTTTTACCATTTCAATATATTTTCAAAGCACAGCACAGCATGGCTTTTTTCATTTGTTTGTGTGTTTATCCATCCGTTCATCAAATGATTGATTATTTTGAGATAGCATCTTGCTAAATTGCCTAGGCTGGCCTCAGACTTGCAATTCGGCCTCTCAAGTATCTGGGATTACAGGAATGTGCTACCACACTCACTAAGCTTGGCTTTTAAAATCATTTTTCCTGTTTTTAACTGCAGTACAAAATACTCCATTTATCTTCTAGCTTAAGTATAGTATACAAATATTTTTGAAATATGGAATACTGTCCTAAAAGAACAGTGATCAGAGAATACCAATTATATAATGTTCCTTTCAATTTTCATGAAATTTGAGCTAAATCCCTGGCCCAGGATTTCTTTTTTTTTTGGTACCGGGGATCAAACTCAGGACCTTGAGCTTGCGAGGCAGGTGGCAGCACCGCTGAGCTAAATCCCTGGCCCCAGGATTTCTCTTTTAAATAAAATTATTTTTAAATCCCACTTAAATTATCTATCATGTAGTTGTCCCCCAAATCATATAATATAGTTTATGCATTTGATATAAAAATATAATAAAAGCTAGTTTCTTATGTGCCTTGTTTTGAATCTGTACAGTATTTAATAAAGCTCCTTTAGAAAGCTTTTTAAATACTAAGGTATTGCTCAAATTTTCTGTCACCAAGGTGATGATCAGAAAGATCTCCACTTGATATTTGACAGAAGACAGTCCAGGCCAAACCTTTAGATAAAGTCAACCCTCCAACCCTTGTATTTCACCCAAATGCAGATTCCTACTGGAGAGACAGGCACCCCCCACACCTAACCCCCCCCACACACACACATCTTCTGGAGTCAAAAGTACACAGTACATAGGTTTAACATTTTTCTGTTATCATTTGTTGGGACTTTGGTGTGCTTGTGCTCCTTCTAGTTATAGAGTGAGCCTCTCTGCCAAGGGGAAAGAAGAAGGGATCAGAGTATTTCATGACCCACACGGAAATGCAAACAGGCCACCATACGAGAGGTGGAAACAGAACATGTCTGGAGAGCTGATCCTGGGAAGAAAGGGGACCATGTGCATCTCACAGCCTCAGCACAGGCTTTCTAGATACAGGTGGTGGAAGCAAACTGCCTGTCAAGAGATTTACTTCGTAACAATGCCAGCCATGTAGAACAGCCACGGCCCCACCAGGGCCAGCAGCTGCTGGCCCAAATCTTCAGGGCTCACAGGCAGGCTGCAGGAATGACAGTCCTGTACTCCCTGGCACCAATCTCATTCCTATGGGAGGAGGAGGACAGACAACAGGGTTAATGCCACCAGCCAAGCCTTCATGCTGCCACTACCAACCTGTCAGTCAAAGAAGGGCTAGAAAAGCAGTGGAAATAAGGGGAAATCAGGCGTGATGGTGTGGGGAGACAGAAGGAAGTGGGAGAGAACCTCTGTTTATCTTCAGGATCTTTCTGTCATCTTTGGTTAACAGAATAGAGGACTGCCACAAGTGATACAGTGGAAGGACTGAGTGACACTGTGTCCTAACTGTGTCTTTCGTAGATCTTCCCTGAGTTTGATGTACTCAGACACCCAGGAAAATGTCACTCACTTATCCAAGCTCACACACATACACACACACACACAAACACACACACCCCACATGCGTGCACATACATTTCCCAGTGTCTTACTTGTATCTATTCACTTCTGTGCTTAAAACTGAAATGGCAGGAGGGAGGTTACATTGTGGCCAGTGAGCTGACCTCCTTTTTCACCACTTAGCCCCTGTGTAAAAGACAGATGTTCTGGGAGAGTAAGGCAATGTCACTCTCAAAGTCGGTGCATCTTCAAGCTTTCTCTCAGCACCCAGACCTGCACCATAGTGTGGCAGTGCAAAGGCAGCCACTGGGCTACCAGGAGCTCCTGAAGCTGCTAGATCTAAAAAAAAAAAAATTGGTTTTCAAGTCAGAATAGAACCTGGGGACTAAGGGAATACAAAAAGTCCAATGAATAGAGATTTAAAAATTAGGCAAAAGGAGATGCCAGATGGTAGATTCAGGAAATATCCAAATGCTATGTATGTTAGGAATAGATCTTCTGGGAGAGGCACAGAGACTTCTGAGCAGCAATTCAGAAGTTGCTGGGAGGGAAAACCAGAAAGCATTGTAGGGTACCTAGAGGCAGACTGCTTGGCAGGGCCAATCTTAATCCTCCAGGGTAACTGACACCAGATAGGTTCCCAAGAAATGCCTGAGGAATCAACAAATAAATGTGCGGTGTTGTGGCTTTCACAGAAAAAGCAGAAAGTGGTGGGAGTTTCGTGGATTTAACGAAGGCAGTGCCTGCCTGTTGGAAGCCCAACCTGCATGCATTCTTCAGAGTGTTTTCGAAACTCTTGTCCTGGGAAAGCAGAAGGCAGCGCTCAGGTTCACTGAGCTAGAACAGCATTTTGATAGGAGCAGACCTGGGCCCACCGAAAGAGTTATGCTCTTGGCAGGAACCCCAACCTGCGTTCAGACAGCAAGCACATCTGTGCCTCATTGGTAGTGTAATAATCCACCTTGCAGACTGGGCCAAGAACACCTGTGCACGGCCCAGAATGTCAGCTCAGGGCAACCATTCTGATGGAGGTGATACTAGCAGCTCTTATTCAAACTGATCCCTGTAGTGGTGGCCAGTAGTGCAGCTAAGGCATGGCATCTGCATTTCCAGTACAAGTCTATATTTCAAGAGTCTAAAACTCATTCACAGAAACATACTCAACATTGGACTGAAACCTGAGGAGGAAACTATCATGGCGTAAACACAGGTTAGCTTCGAGAGCTTGGAAAGAATTTCAATTATCCATTCCATGTGCACATTTCCAGCTCTGTATTTATACTAAGACTTACTGCTTTCCTACCTTTGTGTGGTCGATGGAAATGAACTGCCTGAGGATGGAGGATTCATTTCTGAGCTGGCTCATGGGAAATATGATGCCATAACTTTTACATGTATGGGGGATGCCAAGGCTCCTATCATCCAGGGAAGTGACGCTGGGATGGCCACCCTGCATCCTAGGTGTGTACCTTTGTGCTTTGCTCACCGTTATCTGTCCAAAATGAGAAAGCAAAGAATTCCAGGGCCCACCTGGGGCTTAGGAGGTTACCAACAGCTCACTTTCAACACAGCACCTTTCTCTGATGAAAGAGAGACCAGAGGCATGCATTTCACTGGCAGTGGCTTCAATGGACTCTGTTATCTATTATTTTGACACACATACACACATACACACATGGAGGGTGTTGTGAAATGCATTCCTGTCCTCAGCTAGGCAGGCAAATGTTTGATATTCTCTAAATCTATAACACTGCCTTGATTTTGAATGTAGAATAGCTGTTGTCAGTACCAAAATATGAAGAAGTAGGTCCATAAAAGATCGCTTTTAAAATATAAGCAGATTTTATAATTTCTGTTTTTTCTAATAAGTATTGCTTGGGAAGAGGAAGCTCATTATTGTGTTCAGTATCTATTGATCCTCTCTGCACACACCACAAGAAGTACATACATTAAGGCACAAATCAAGGCATGCTGCTTCTGTTTAAAATCCTTCAGTCTCTCTGTCTCTCTCTGTCTCTCTCTGTCTCTCTCTCTCTGTCTCTCTCTCTCTGTCTCACACGCACACACACACACACACACACGCGCGCGCGCGCGCTTCAATGGCTTGTCACTGGATTTCAAGGCAAATCCACACTTCTTACTATTGCCGAAAGGGCTATGTGGCCCCGGTGGCCTAGCACCAGACCCTCTCTGCTGTGTGCTTCATATCCCAATATAAAGCAGTACCTCTGTTCACAAACCTAATACGTTCCATGGTTCTGGAAAAGATGGCTTTGTTTGTGTTCATGCAGGAAAGACGGCCATGGTTGTATCAGTCACTTGATGCAGAGTTAGCAAACAAAAACAAAATTCTACCTAACACTTCAGTTTGTGAACTAAGTTGTTCTCAAGGAAAAGTGCTTATGAACTGAGGCACCTCTGTATTTGACTTTTCATAGTTTCTCAACTACACCAAGCCTTCTTCTTCCCTCCGAGATTTTGCATTTATGAACCTCTACGCCTACAATTCTTTTCTTCCCGCATTCAGATGGCTGGAATAGCTGGCCTCTTTTTCTCTTTCCAGGTTAAATATCACGTTCTCTGCCTGGCCCATCTGAAGTGAGTCCTTTCACCAGTCTCCATCTTCCCCCACCCCGTTAGTTTCTTTTGTTAAGTTTAATTTATTGTTTTACCAACCTTTTTTAAGTGCAAATTGTTGTTGACTTATTTTTTATATTTATTATAATACACTGGATTTTTTTTCAAACACAGTAAAATTGAGTAGAAGATACAGATTCCCCATATCCCTCCTTTACAAGTGCATGGTTACTAACTAATCTGTTTTTGTATTTGTCCTTTGTTTGCCCATATAAAAAGGATGCTTCATGAGGGCAGGGAATCTGTCATGGTTGTATCCCCACCTCTAGCACACAGTAAGTGTCCATGAACATTTGTTGAATAAATCAAGATTTGTAAATGATGTATTATAAGCTTAAGCTTTGTAGTGAGTATTCTCTTTGTAGTGTACATACAAGTATCATTTTCTTCCTCAGTATTAATATAATCTCTGCTTTGCAGAAAGGAACTAAGTTCCCCATACCAAATGGCAGTTTCACATATTGGAGGGATTAGGAATTCTGTTCTTTTATGTGTTTTCCCTTCTTAGCATAAAAAATGGCACCAAATTTCTATCGAGGGTTTTTATAGCTAGCCAAGGTACTCCTTGTATCTTTTGAAGTTCTAGAACCAAAATTTTACTTGCTTGACTTTGAGTTCTGAATACTGACAAAAACAATAAGTAAATATTTTAGAAATATTAGAAAAAGATATGATATCAATTAATATCCCAAGCAGTTCTGATTCGATCATAACATTAGTCCTTGCCTTCCATGTGCCTGGCCCAAGACCCCATAGCTAATAAAAAGCACATGGGACTCAGGACAGAGCCTTCTGGTGCCAGAACTAGGACTTCATTTAGTGCACCATAACTATCTTTAAGAAAGCCAGATTAGTTAAAAAGTAACAGTCTATGATTCTCCAGTTAAACTGATCAAATGCTTGACACTCATGCTTCTGGATGACCGGTTCTAGAAGTTTCTTAAAAGATATAATTCCAGTATTAGAAGTGGTAATATAATTCAGAGAAGCTATAGTCACAAATATTATTGCACTGTGAAATACCAAATTATTTTCTCTCTTCCATTTGATAAATTTTGGTTAGCTAAAAGGCAAATAAAGAAAGGTCTAGATAAAATAATAGTGCAAGTTACTTACTCGATAAGCCCTGGTTTCCTCAATTTCTGTAAAAATATAAATACAACCGGGGCCAGGGATTTAGCTCAGTGGTTCCACCATCTGCCTCACAAGCGCAAGGCCCTGAGTTCAATCCCTGGTACCAAAAAGGGAAA
>NW_022900926.1:34717592-34724967 GCF_012274545.1 Fukomys damarensis | reverse complement strand
TATATATATATATTAATACAAACTAGTCATAGAATCCTTGAGACAATTAAGATAACGCATCAGAGCACTTAACACAAGGTGTATAAAAGGCTTGGTGTTAGCTACAGCTATTGTTGGTATTATTATTAATAGAAATACAGATATAAGAGAAGCTCCAGGGAGACAAGAGTTGGGATGATGATGATGATGGTGATGGTGATGATTATTGGGTTGGGTTGTTTTGTTTTGTTTTATTTTGTGCTTTCTGTTTTTAGCTTTGAAGAGAGGCTGAGGCGCTGGAGAGCTAGGAAGCATTAGAGGTACATAGGGAGGTACACAGTTGAGTTCTAGAATTCTACTTAAATTAGGACCTCCATCCAGCCTCTTGACTGTTCTGAGCTTTACATTGTTTATTGTGTAATGTTGTGTTAACTCACTTTCCATTACTGTGACAAAATATCTGAGATAAACAACTGAAAGGAGGAACTGATTATTTTGGCACATAGTTTCAGAGGTTTCAGTCTATGGTCAGCTGGCTCTGTTCAATCGATGGTCTTTTGAGGCTATGGTAAGGCAGTATATCATAGTGGGAGCGCATCCAGTGGAAAGTGACTCACCTAATGGAGGCCAGGAAACAGACAGAGGGGCAGGGGCAGGGATCCCAACATACTCTTCAAGGGCACACCCTCAATTACCTACTTCCTTTAATGAGGCCCTATCTCCTAAAGTTACTACCACCTCATAAAAGTATCATTAGCTGGTGACCAAGCCTTTAACATAGGAGCTTTGAATGGACATTTAAGACCTATAAAACTATCCAGAAAAGAAAGATAGCACCAATACTACCTGCTTCTCCAGGTTGTTAAGGATTCAAATAAGAGACACATGTGCATAAAAAGCACTTGGTATTCATTCATGGGAATGTTTGATATTGCTTTCCCATGTGTACAGTTAATTAGTTGTTCTTTCAATTGAGTCAGTGATTCTCAACCCAAGCTGCACATCAGAATCATCTGGAAGCTTTAAAAAATCCGAATACCTAGCTTCCCAAATGTTCCCAGTATTCAGCCTAGATTAAGAAGTAGGAAGTAAAGTGTTTTTAAATTTCCCCAATAAGTAGTGCCTCAGATCCACTGTACCTATTGAGTCAGCCTTCCAGAAAAGGACTGGGAGCTGGTTTGTTCCACAAGGACTCTTATCAACAGACAGCAGGAACAGTCTGTTGAATCAGCTCTATGGTCAGAATGGATATTGTTTAAAATCTTCACACTTCAAAATCATATGAGACTGGGTAAATCCCATTGGATTTACTTGGTAAAACGGAAGGCCGATCTGTGTTAACCAGCTATGTGAATAATAAACAGTACAAACTGTTAGCTGTTTCTCTTTGGGCAGGAATCAGCAGCAGCCACTTTCTAGCTCAGGAAATCTTGACTGATGGGCAAAAAAATTCAGCATTATGAGATGTTTCGGAATCAACCAACTTGGAATGCCAAGAAATGCATTGAAAGAAAAATTATCTCATTTGAGTAGAAATGTTTGTGTGTCGTGACATAAAATAATACTCTGAGCTTTTGGGGGTACAAAGGAAATTGACCTCTAGAGGAAACAAACACAAGTTAATCTTTGCTTTTCCTCCTCCAGAAGGATATATTACACAGTTTTATGAAGCATCTGCTATTTATTTTGAGCTTTCATAAGAAAGTTAGGCAGGTCCTGTTTGATGTAAATAGTATGTAGAAAAGCTAGTAGGTCATAGAAAAGTGTAAAGAAAAATAGTCCATCAGCTGCTGATATTCAAATTATGGAACTTAGCTCAGCTCTTTGTAAGAGTAGGTAGTCCACTCCTCACCATGTTGAAGGTGTCAAACTCTGCCTGACCCATTGCTCAGTGAGTTCCTGAATTTTCTGATGTGGCCTTGGAAAAGTTGTTTTGTGGAATTCCTTTTCCTCTGGCATCACATCCACCTGCCTGGCCTGCATAGTTAACCTTAAATCTTCCTTCTTCCGATGTCCTCCTACATTGTTCGACTCCTGCCTTACTTGCTCCCAGCTTTGAATTATAAATACTGTCAGTATTTAGTGACAACATTCACCTCCAAGTTTTTTAAGAAGAAGGATAATGGGGATTGGTTTTAATAAGTTTAAAGGTTTAAATATTTGTGTTTCTTTCATAATGGCTTTCTACAAATTGCTCATTTCTAAACTTCACCAGAAAAGGCATTTGGGAATTATGACGCTGGATCAAGTCTGAATTTTATTTTGGAAACTATAGCAACTTGATCTGTGTAATAAGTGTTTGGATTAATACACATTTACAGCTCAAATTCCTTAACATCTTTTTTTTTTTTTTCACTGTGGGTAATAAAACTCAGGACCTTGTGTGTATGCTAGGCAGGTGCTCTACCACTGAGCTACACACACAAGTCTCCTTTTGTTTCTGTTATTTACTTAAACAGAGAAAATTCGGTGTAGCCTGCTTCTCTATGGTCTGAATAACAACACAACAATGTTGTATTGGTTTGTATTTAGAGCCAACTCTTAATAAGAGAGTGTGCTCTAGGTTCATGGAGTCACGTGCCCATGGAGGTGCTGGGAGGTGACAGAGCCAAGCCTTACTTCCGTGGTACCCCATGGACACCAGGCTTTGAACAAGAACAGTTTTGGGCTAGGCATGGTGGTGCATGCCTGTAATCACAGTAGTTGGGAGGCTGAGGTGGGAGTTCAAGGCTGCGTACTAAGGTCTTGTCTCAAAAAAGAAAGAGATATGGATGTTTCCAGGTGTGTGCCCTCCCCCCGGCCTTCTTTTTAAGTTTTTGTGTTTTTGTGTGTCTTACTGTGCTTTGTTGTGTTATTCCAGTGTTAGAGTTTGTGTTGGGGGGACGAGTAAAGACAGACAAATGTCAGAAATTTTTTAAAAACTAAAAACAAATCACTCCCAATGACTTTCCCCCACTGTCGTCAGCCCATTCCCAGTGCCCCTTTCTTTCAGATCTCACGTTCTTTAGCTCCACAGAGCCTTGCTCTGTGTATGTCAGTGTCTGACACCTAATAGGATGTGTGGGATAAGGCACAATTAGGGTATGAGGGTGCCAGTCATATTAGTCTACCAGAGCCTCCAAAGCCCAACACCACAGACTGGTGCACTACTCAACAGAAATTTATTTTCTGACAGAGAGCTATATGCCGGAAGTACAACAGGAAAGCATGGGGTTGATTCATTCCCTCTGAGACTAAGAAGGAAGAATCCATTGCTGGCCGCTCCTTGCTTGTAGATTGCTGTCTTCCTTTCCTATTAGCATGGCATTCTCTCTATGTGTGTGCACCAAATCTGCCCCTTTTTTGGTTGAGACAGAGTCTCACTATGTAGTTGAGACTGACCTGCAACTCACTATGTAGCCCAGACTGGTCTCGAACTCACAGCGATCTTCCTGCCTCAGCCTCCTGAGTGCTGGGATTACGGGCATGCGCCACCACACCCTGTTCAAATTTGCCCTTCTTATTAGAATGCCAGTCATGTTTGATTGAGACACACCCTGACGATCTCCTTCTAATTCAATTACATCTGAAATCATCCTATCTTCAACCAAAGTCACATTGAAAGGTATTGAGGTTCAGACTTTAACATGAATCTGGGAATGAGAGCACAATTTAACACATAATGCTAGTATTATGCAGTGTTATTTTAAACTATGATTATATATTATGAAATCATAGCTATGAAATGAAAATAGATTTGTGGAAAGAAAACCCTAATGATGACATTCTTCGTAATGACTGATACCTGAGTTCCTTCCTGCAGATGAGTGGGCATCTCCCACAACTGTGAAAAAGATCATCTCCAGGCTGAGCTGTAGATCTTTCTCTGATCTACAGCCATGACTCTGATAGGCACTGTACACTGGTGCACTCTGATTTTATGGGCTTGGTGTCTTTGCTTCAGAGACTCAAAAACAAAGGCTCCAGCCCATCAAGCAGAATTTCTCTCAGCTGCTATCGGTGGTGGAGCAGATCACAATCTTCCTTCTGTAGATGAAGAAAGCATAGACCTGAGAAGCCCTATGGCCAAAGTCAAGGAGCCACTGAGCAGTATCGTGATGGAATCTTGAAAACTGGAACTTGGGCCTCTTGCCTCAGAAGCAAGAACTATTTCATCTGACCACAGCCTTCCATCTGAGGGTCCCCTACCCTCTCTTATCTATCAAAATGACCCTCTCTTCCTGATAATATCTGTCTTTTCTCAAGCACTTTCATCCCATTAAAATTGCTTTTATTGGGCTGGGGATTTAGCTCAGTGGTTCGTTGGCCTGCCTTGCAAGTACAAGGACCCAAGTTCAATCCCCGGTACCAAAAAAAAAAAATGCTTTTATTAAGTTAATCTCAATTGATTAATAAGTATATCCATAATGCCCCTGAAGAAGTTAGAATTTGGGAATTAAAGCTCAGGTCATTGTTTCCCTCAAATCCCATCAACCCAATGAAAGCTTCTGTGTCTAATTTGTATAAGGTATCAGGTTTCTTGACCTCCAGATTCAACTTTGCCTTCTTGGCCTCAAGTGTAAGTATATGCTTGAAGGTAAAAGAAGCATTCCATGTAAGTGATGACTTGAAAACAAGAAACCCTTTGCCCTAGTAGGTTTCAGTTAACACATCATCACTGACTTTTTTTTGTTTGTTTGTTTTTTGAGACAGGGTCTCACTATGTAATTGAGACTGAACTGGAACTCACCATGTAGCCCAGGTTGGTCTCGAACTCACAGCAATCCTCCTGCCTCAGCCTCCTGAGTGATGGGATTACAGGCATGCGCACCACGCCTGGCCATCATTGACATTTTAGATATCATCTGCCTAATGCTTTTTTTTAAATAAATTTATTTTTGTGTTTTGTTTTGTTTTGTTCTAAGAGAGCATCTCACCATGTAGTTCAGACTGGCCTTGAACTCACTAGGTAGACCAGGCTGACCTCAAACTCATAGCAAACCTCCGACCTCTGCCTTCCAAGTACTAGGATTACAGATGTCCACCACCATACCTTACCCAGCTGATTCAGCTTCTTTACAAATAAGCAAACTTGTTATCCAAGGCCACTCCTCTAAAGAGAAATCTGGGATCGGGACCCTTTCTGTACCATCCAAACCCTTACTACCTCTTATCATCTACTGAATAGTTATTTTGTCACATTCCTAAGATACAGGAAGTGTAAATAGAAGTTTAGCTGGTCTTTTCCCATAAAGGTAGAAGAAATGGTAACCCTACTATTCTTTGGTGATTGATGCTTTACATGTGGCACTGTCTTGTCACATTTAAATGTTCAGGACGAGATTGTGCTTTCTGAACAGGTATTTTAATGTGACTATTTGACTCTTCACTAATGTGACTCAAACTTATCTGTGTGTGGGAAATGTCAGGCACATTTACTTTTAATAGTGTAAAGGATTGTATAAAACCTATATTTTATTAAAAGGAAAGTTTTATTAATTTAAGAAAAAAAAGTTTCTCATTGGATGTCTTCAAAATTCGTGTTTTTGTGAACTTTCTTTTCACAGTTATTAAATTGAGCTAAATTAAGCTAAATCCCAGCTAGGATTCTTTAGAGTTTAAAATCTAGCTGAGGGGCCAACCCTCCGAAGTAGTCCCGAGCAGAGTGTGTGCTGAGCTGCAGACAGTTCATGCCTTGTGAACGTTTATTCTAGAACATTAGACGTACTATGGTAAATAGATTTCTGGATGTTTCTCTGTGGAAGTCTTGGAATAGTCCTCCCCTTCCTTTTCTTGAGCCAAGAAAACTCTGAACCAGAACAATTCAATTTCAGTTTGTGGAAAAACTAAACGGCGAGCCCAAACGCAGTGTGAAGGTAGTTTAGTGGAGGGCAGGAAGGAGGGGCAATTTTACTCCTGTGTATGTGATGAAAATATCCATATTTCTACTTAAATGTTCTGAGATCTATTTACAACCCCTGTTTCTGAGAGGTGTTGGCAAGCTTTGTTTTACAGTCTGGGACCCTAAAGAGCAAAATTTGCTTTTGTGTCCCAGTCGCTGAGTTCTATGCGAAGGATTTGGAAGGAACCTCGATGAGGCCTCAGGAAGCAGGGACTGCCTGGGGACTTGTCATCCTGAAGGCGATTTGTTTTAAAGTTGATAATCTCTAGGGCTACCCGAGTGTCCCACATCTGCCCTGAATTGAAAACAGATTCCTTTAAGAGCCTTCCATCAGTGCTGCGGATTCGTGAGTCAGAGAGGAAGTGGGAGCCCGAGTGAACGTATGGGCCGGATAAGCACAAGCAGTTCCCTGCATGGATGACCAGGATCCCAGGGTAGGTAGCCTGTCCATTTTCTAGTTTTAAAATTGCTGTGCGTGTGTGTGTGCATGAGTGTGTGTCTGTGCGTGTGTGTGTCTGTGTTTCTGATACTTAGGCTGGTGTATTCAGGATGAGACTGGTGGAAACTCTCAGTCTTGTCTATACTAGGAATTGATCAAAATTGCAAGAGACCGGGGAGCTTCTGCTTTGGAATTCCTCTACAAAGTTTTGCCAATTTTGTGGCTTGTCATTTATTATATAACATCTATTCATATAATTATGCAAATGTTTATTTTCTTTCAAGACTCTAAAAAGGTTTTGGAAGCCAAGGAAAGTTTTCACTGTTACAGAGTTTCTCCACCCTCTGCTTATCTCTGAAATTTTTAAAAAGATTTCCACACATGCCAAGAATGAAAGATGTAACTGTACTTCATGTTACAAGTCCCGGGGGACTGGGACCATTAGATTAACTATGCAGCATCTGAGATTCTATGGAAGGAGTTTTCTTTCCGGCTCGCTGAACAACTTTCTATCTGTCTTCTCTGTAGAGACAGCACTGCATAGGGCCTAAAGTTCTTTGCCTTTTAAATTAAACTAGAGATTAGCTTTGTTCATAAAAGATGATTAAAGACAGAGTATTGGATTCACAAGCAAGGGCCTGCAGGCCCAGCAGCTGGATGTGGGGATGTTGAAACTTCAGCCTGTCTTTGTGACCCTTTCTGGTTTCTTCTCTGTTCCGGACTGGGCTTTGGTGGGTAGAGGCCTCTCAGGTCAGCTCCCAGAACTCTGTTTTGTCTCATAAACATCTTGAGGAGCTGAGGACAGCTTCTGGAACAGCGGCCACCCATAAGAACTAGCAGAGCGAAAGCCCAGTGGTGGGAGGGAACTCCAAAAGAAATGTGCGTTTGGACCTGTTGAGTTAGTGAGCCTCTGCTTGGGTGAATTTCCATGCTCCATTTTGGTAAAGTGGAACTAGAAGTAAAGAATAGGGGTGCCGGCCAGGGATTTAGCTCAATGGTTCCGCCGCCTGCCTCACAAGCAAAAAGGACCAGAGTTCGATCCCCGGTACCAAAAAAAAAAAAAAAAAAAAAAAGGG
>NW_022900926.1:34678931-34717483 GCF_012274545.1 Fukomys damarensis | reverse complement strand
GCCAAGTAATGGAGAGAAAGGTATTCAAGTGCTATTCAGAGCAACTGTGTATAAAATGCATAGTGCTGTGGTTATGGTTTTAACAAAGTACAAATTCTTCTGCCTAAGTCTGGAGAGGCAGCAGTCGCACCATGTGAGAGAGTAGGGAGCCCCGGGAAAGATAGGAGGGGACAGAATGGACCGACACGCTGGCCCCGTTTCCTCACTCGGGGCAGATGTGCTCATCCGAAGCTTTCTGACAGGACAAAGCCTATGCTGTTCCATGTGCCTCCCCTGGACCTAGAAACAATATGCTAAGAGCAGCCCAGTTGGCAGGTAACATTTTCAGTCCAAACGCCAAGAGACTGCTCCCTCTTGATGGGTTGCCCACAGTTCTTGAAAGAGAGAAGTTTCTTTGGATGCCAAAATTTGTCTGGAAACTATGTCATGGGACTATGCCCTCTTAATCCCAATAAGACAGAGGCTTTCTTTTAGAAAAAGAAGCAAACACATTTGAGTTTTTGTGCTAGAGGATGCAAAAAGATGTATTGAACAACTCAGACAGAAAGGGGAATTTTCAAGCTTAGAAATACCATTCTTGTCCTACCTAAGGCAACCAGCGATGAACTTTAAAATCAAGAGAAACAGTTCCAGTCAGACCAGATTCCTTTTTGAGAGTTGGTTGTGTAACATATCTTAATGTAACTAACCTAGTTAATCTTCCTGACTAATTCTTCAACCACAGGAGTAAGAGGAGTGTGGACAGACTTGCACAGTAATACTTGGGTTATAAATTTAGCTACTGTTACCTGAAGCACAGTCCACACCCTAAAACCCTCTGTTCTTTCTCAGCAAAAGAATAGGCAGGCCCTCTCTTCAGAGAGTATTCTCTTTCCCTGCCACTTCTCTTATGGCCCCATATTTGACCATCAGGCACTTGGTGATACTCCGGTGTAGCACTAATAGCAATGTCGCCGTGCCGGTTCATGGCCCCACTGCTGCTCAAAAGGGTTTTGTTTTGTTTTGTTTTGTTTAAAATCCACTGTTGGGAATTCAGAACACATTGTCCCCCAGAAACAAGGTTAGGCTCCCCCCTCTACTCCTGAATACAAATTTACCCTAAATATAAATAATTTGCTAAAAAGCTTCTGGAAAAGGAGAGAAAGACCTACCATTTTATGTAACTGGACTGGTGAAAAAAGATTGCAGTGAACTATGAGAGCTATGATAATGTTTTTGAGAACATTTTAAGTATTCTTAAAGATTTAGTTCTGTGGATTGTTCCTTTCTTGTCCTGGACCCTAAACACCTATCCCAGGTGCTCCTCCAAATGCTACCCTAGGCTAAAGTCAAAGCAAATTATTCACACATACTTTCCAATGTGGTTTTGCTTGCATGGAGTGACCTCTTCCTCTTCTAATTCTGGCAAACTCTTGATCAGCTCAGATATTAAAACTCCTCTGTGATGCTCCAGTGAAACTCCCACCTGTCTATTTCCTTGGCTATAAAACCCTCTGAGAAAATTTAGTACACAACCTTAGGTGGCTCCTCCAATAATTGCCTGAAGTTCCAAGAACCCTAATTACAAAATCCTCTTTTAGAAACATTAAAAACTGCGGGCCGGGGATTTAGCTCAGTGGTTCTGCCTCCTGCCCCACAAGTGCAAGGTCCCGAGTTTGATCCCCAGTACCAAAAAACAAAAACAAAAACAAAAAAAAAAAACTCTCCTCATCTCTGCTGTATTTCCATAACACCTTATAACTACTGCTGTGTATTTAGATTTACTGCATTATGGTACAATTCATTTGCTTATTTATTTAAGGACAGATATTTCTTCAGAACTTATTACCATGCCTGATGCATAGTAAATAACTAATAAATTTGAGCACTTACATAAATAATCAGAAGGATAAATACATGACTGGATGGATAGATGGATGAATGGGGAGGTGACTGAGTGGGTAAACAGAAGGATGGAGGATGATTGGATGGATACAGTACTGGAGAAAAATGTTTATTTAAAGAGGGGTGAAGATTTAAATAGAAATTTCTATAAAATTCTGCAAAAGAGGTTTAGACAGTTTCAAGAGAATGAAACTGATGGAATTTGTCCATTTTTATTTTACTTCTACCTTTGTATGTGGAGAGGTCTGTAAGTAGTGGCAAAAAACTAGAATTCAAAGTCAAAACATATGTGTTCCAATACTGGCTCTACTTTCTATTTGGGTGGCCTTTAGTACATTATTTACCTTTGGTTTGTTTTTCTTTCTTTCTTTCTTTCTTTTCTTTTCTTTTTTTTTTTTTTTTTTTTTTTTTTTTTTTTTTTTTTTTTTTTTTTTTTTTTTTTTTTTTACTTCACCATAAGATGGAAGTAATACCTGCTTCAAAGGAGTTATTGTAAGGGTTAAATCGTAATCCATCTAAGAGCTCTAAGCAAGTGCTCACATCATACAAGGCAGAAGATAAGTGTAGAAAACAATGAACCTAAATCCAAAATGGCAGACACAGAACTCTGAGACCAGAAGGAACCTGGGCCTCTTTGCCTAGCGATGGACTCTCCTCTCACTCTCTTTGGGCTCTTTCATTTTAATGCAGTATGTCTGTAGCCTGATTCCATCTTTTAACAGCCTTGTCCCATATCGCTTGAGTGAACGAGATTAAAAAAAAAAACTTAGAGGGATGAAAAAGAGGATAGAGAAAAAGTGTTCAGGGTTTTTTTTCCCCTTGGAACCTGAGAAGTACCTTTTTCAGTTCCAAGCATTTCACATATGTGGTAACAACACCCGTATGCTACTAATACTCATATATTTTTTTTTCTTTTCTTTTCTTTCTTTTTTTTTGTACTGGGGATTGAACTCTGAACCTTGTGCTTGCAAGGTAGGTGGCGGCACCACTGAGTTAAATCCTTGGCCCTTCTCCTAACATTTTTTTTTTGGTACCAGGGATCAAACTCAGGTCCTTGCGCTTGTGAAGCAGGAGGCGGAACCACTGAGCTAAATCTCCGGCCTTCTCATATATCATTTACCACATGCCAGGCCCTGTTCTAACCTTCTCTCAGTCTTCACAATAATACGGTGAGATGGGTACATAAAACACCTATCTTACTCAGAGGGAGACAGGGCACACAGCAGGTACCCCGAGTCACATGTGTGGGAGCAGTATCTGAAGCCTAGCAGTGTGGCCCCAGGGTTGCATTCTTAAATGACAACCATAACTGGATGTTCCCACAGGACAGTTCTTGCATCTGATGGCCAAAAGTTCAATTCAGCTGCTATAGTCAACAGCAAAGTTCAATTTGGTCGACAGCCCTATAGAGTACTTTTCAAAGTATCATGTTAACACCTGAAAAGTTCGAATGCTAGAATTTTATAGCATGGAGGGACATTTGGTTCATGAGGTCCAGCCTACCAAGTGATTGTGCTGAGAATTTCAGGGAAAGTTCATCGGAGTGTCACTGGTCAGAGTCTCTGGGGACAGACATAGGACAGGGAAAAGATAGTCTGGGCCACCCATATAGCACTGCAGGGGGCAGAAGGGTGAGCAGATGATGTTCCAGGTGATGTAGGGGCAAGTATACGAAAATTTTTGCTGAAAGTTTGTAGCTATTATTATGTTTACATTGCAGTTGTTTCTAGATACAAAAATAAAGAGAATTGTACTTTCTTTTTACACTTTTTTGTATGTGTAATACTATTGAACCCAGGGCTTCATGCGTGTTAGGCAAACACTCTGGCACTAAGCTGCATGTCAAGCCAAAGAATCCTTTGCTTCCCCTCCCCCCCCATTCTTCTCCTCCTTTCTTTCTTTTTTTTTCACGTGGTCTCACTAGCTTGTTCAGGCTGGTCCCAAACTCACTACATGGCCCAGACTAGTGCTGAATTTATCATCCTGTCACAGTCTCTGGAGTGTTGGGATTACAGGCATCTGTTACCACACTTGGATTCATTTATTTTTTTAAGCAAAGAGAATAGAATAATATGTTTATGTTTGCTAGATTTGGTTGGGCAAATTTATGTTCTAAAGTAACTGAGGGTTTTTTTGTTTTTGGTACCTGGGCTCAAACTCAGGTCCTCGCACTTGAGAGGCAGAGAGCGAAACCACTGGGCCAAATCCCTGACCCTAATTCAGTTAGTCTTATGCCAAACTTGAGTTCCTACCTCTCCCTTAAACTGCTTTGAGCAATGTAATCCCACTTTCTCCTATAGAAAATAGGCATTTCTTTTCTAGTAGTTAACACATTCAACAAATTTAATGAATTCTGATGCAAGACATTGTTAAGCAAGCGAAAATCATGTAGGTCCTTCCCTTTTCTCCCTACTTGAACTATTATAAGCAATTCTAAAATAAGATCACTATGCCAATGTGTGAAGATTACGTGATTTTTCTGGCTGTCCCACTCTTACTTGTGAAAAGTCATCCACATGTCCCACTGATGGTTTAGGGTGTGGTTTATGAATGAATAGTTAGATAGGTAAGTATAAAAGGTGGTCAGGGTATTTTGTAGGTCTCTAACTCACTCACTCATTGCCTCACCCTTACTTCTGACTCAAAAGAACAAGGAAAATAGTTTTTGCTATCTTGAATCATAAAAACCAGAAGCCAGGAGGAGTTCCAGTGTCCCTGTGGGATGCGGTGAGGGAGAGGAAAGGGAGAAGAGGGAATGAGGTGTCGTAGTAGGCGTCAGGTCTCTGTCCCCACTGTGTTCTCCTTCTAGGCTGGCTGGAGAACCTCTTGTCTAAAAAACCCATTTATGTAAAATTCAGTCCCCCCTGGAGCATTTACATCTGTTCAGGTGTCCTAGAAATAAATTTTGAGTTGATTTTGAATTCTAAGTAAAAAAACTTTCCACAAACTGACTAAAAAGAGCTTGACTATCCCAAAGTAGGTCAGAAAGAAAAAGGCACTTTCAAGTATACAAAACAATGCTAGCATTTAAAAATTAAGTCTTCATGTTCAATAAATACCTAATATAAATACAGAAGTGAGTTAGTTGTACCTTTAGAGAAAATTATTTTTTTATCATTAAACTACCCCAAATGCCAAAAGAATTATGGCACTAAAATAAAATATAGCCTCTCAAACACAGGTTGAATTTTTTGTTTATTTGTTTGTTTGTTTGTGGGTTTTTTGTTTGTTTGTTTGTTTTTTGTTTTTTTGAGACAGGTTCTCACTATGTAGTTGAAACTGACCTGGAACTCACTATGTAGTCCAGGCTGGTCTCGAACTCACAGCGATCCTCCTGCCTCAGCCTCCGAGTGATGGCATTACAGGCATGCGCCACCACGCCAGGCAACACAGGTTGAATTTTAAACAAATACTTCACTGAGAAAAAGGGTTTTTAAGAAAAAAAGATTTTTAAGAAACTATTTTTTTATATATATACCGGGGATCGAACTCAGGACCTTGTGCTTGCCAGGCAGCCGTGGTGCCACTGAGCTAAATCACCAGCCCCTTTAAGAAACTAATTTTAAGGATGGCCTTGCATACACAAGGGCTTGAGTTCAATCCCCAGGAGGGAGTGGGAGAATATTTATAAGAATCTTGGAACCAGATATGGTGATGCACACCCAAAACCCTAGCTACTCAAAAGGCTAACTCAGGAGGAGCACAGGTTTGAGGCCAACTTGGGCAATTTAACAAGTCCCTGTCTCAGAGTAACTTTTCTTTTTTTTTTCTGAAAAAAGGGGTATGGATGTAGCTCACTTTCTTTGCATTCGAAAGGCCCTAAATTTGACCCACGGTACTTAAAACAAACTCTCCCGTCCTAGCAGCTGGTGCATAGAGACATTCAATAATGTTTTGTTGAAAGTGCTGAATAATTCTGTACTAACTAGGCAACCCAACTCAGCCATCTGCTTAGGCCCTGTTCACATAGATTATGACTGAGTCAGCATAGGTTATTATTATGGGTAATTCTTAGATGACATGAAAACAACACCTCCTAATAGAACAGTCCTCTGGGAAAAAGTTCCAGGCTTCTAGGACCTCCCTCCTAAGCCTTAAATAAGGATAACATGACAACATTAGAAGCTGAGGATTAAATGAGATCTTATTCATCCACCCATTCTTTTAAAAGATGAACCGGCTGTGTATTAACGGCATGGCAGATGTCATTCTTGTGCTTGTGAAATGGTAGTGAACAACTGAGACAAGGTCTCCTTCCCTGTGGAACTTGACACTCTCCCACTAAGCACTCATGATGCAAGTCTTGCTGTGCCTGAGCACTACACCTTTCTCAGGGTGGGCAGCAAAGGGGCCTTGAATGAGCAATCGGCTGGGAAGTCAGATGTTGCTCATTTGAATCCAAGCTCTGCAGCTTGCCAGCTATTCATTTTCCAGAGTCCAAAGTGTCCTGGGAACAGTTTCTAAGCTGCAGCCCTTGTCCATAAAGTGAATGTAATATATCCACCTTGAAGATGAAATGAGACACACTGACCATAAGATGTCAGCAGAGTACCTGGAACATAGCAGTTGCTCACTAAATGACAACCTGTGCTTACCTTAAGAAATAGTTCCTAGGACCGGGGATTTGTCTCAGTGGTTTTGCTGCCTGCCTTGCAAGCGCAGGGGCCTGAGTTCAATCCCTGTTACAAAAAAAAAAAAAAAAAAAACAATAAACAAAACAAAAAAAAGAAACAGTTCATATAAATGTCAATAAAGAAGTATATCTAGGGATAAAGAGAAGAACTAGGAAGCAGTTTGTTCTTCTGGGCACATATTATGAAGAGGCTTATTTTTAATCTCTCTCTCTTTCTTTCTTTTTTTTTTGGTGGCACCAGGGATTAAACTCAGAACCTGGTGCTTGTGAGGCAGGTAAGGTGCCACTGAGCTAAATCCCTGGTGCCTAATCATTTTTTGAAATAGTGGGTTGACCTAGTGTTTGTAAGAAGTGTAATAACTCATAAGAGAAAGCTTGATTTCTCACTAATTATAACATTTTGAATTTATGCTCTTTTTTCCCATCCTCAGACTCTGATGGAATGAAAATAAGGGGAGAAAATAAAATAAGACCCCAAATCAACAATGTGTGAGAATGTGGGAGTATGGAGTACAGAAACAAGAAATGCCAGCTCAAGCCAGGTAGCCGAACAGAGACAGAGGGAAACTGTGGTAACCTGTAAGACAGTGGAGAAGATGGAAACCTAATTGCATAGGGGCAGGGCCTGGAGATTGCCCCTGAGGAGCAGTCACTGGGCTCATCAACCCCACCAAAGCACTGGGAATAAGGCAGTGTGGAGAAGCTCTCCCCAGCCCCTGCCACAGCCAGGGTGCGGGAAAGGGTCGACAATAGGAGAACCATACAAGTCTGTAGGGGGAGCAAGGAGAAGCCAGATGCCCCTTCCCTCATCATCCCAGGCCCATCTGGATGGCCAAGATGCTGAGCCAGTTGCCCCTGCATCCCAGTAGAAGACTGGGGAAGCTGAACCAGGAATACTCTGGTCTCAGAACTAGCTGAGGGATAGTAGGACTTCCCAGTCACCTTCCCAAACTCAGCTCTCAAACACCTTAGCTGGGTTTGCACACCGGCCCCCCCACCCCCTCACCGGAGAGGAGATGGGCGAGCTCCTATTTGTTACAGACAACCTACCCAGCCGTCAAGGTGGACAAATATAGGCATTTGAGATCCCCACCAAGGCCTGAGCCCTGTGTGAGATCAGCAGGGCTTCCATGCTGGTTTCTGGTGCCTAGGCCTTACCTGGAAAGAGAGGACACAAGGGCCATCAGACAACCAGGAAGGAGATGGATGTGAAACACATACTTCTCCACGAGGCAATGGGAACGGTGAGCTCAGAGACAACAGAGACTGTGGAGGCCAGGAAGAGCATTTCCAAGTCATACGGTGAGGGCGCTCAGGGAGGGAAGGTATCTTAGTTACTTTTCTCATTGCTGAGACAAAAATGCCTGACATCCAAAGTTAAAAGGAAAAGTTTATTTAGCTCACAGTTTGTAGAAGTTTCAGTCCATTATCGGCTGGTTGCAAGGCAGGGTGGCAGAGGGGCAACAGTTCATGGCACACTGAAAGTAGCAAAAGCGAACAGGGGCCTTCACAGTGCCTTTCTGCCCCTTTTATCTTATCCAGACTACTTAGGGCAGGTAGCACTCACACCTTTCATCCGAGTGCCCTTGAGCCTAGCACTGCACCATGAGTGTCACACACTGTAGATCCGGCCACCTCTGAAAAAGCCCCTATGCGAGAGGCTTTGGGGTGACAGCTAGACACAAGCCATGGCAGAATGGAAGTGAGAACAAAAACAAATACCGCACAGCGACACCATCTGCAGAGGGCTGAGAAGATGTAGTTTAGGAAATCTATCCAAAGGAGACAGGAAACAGAATAGAAATCTGCAGTTAGATGTTCAAACAATAAAACTTCTAGAAAGAGAGATGGAAACAGAAATCAGTCAAGTAATAAACAAAAATTTCCCAAAAATAATACGAAACAACTTTCTAGATTAGAAAACCACTTAGCACAGAGAAGAAGGCACATCACTGCGAGACTTCAGAATAATAGGAACAAGTACGGGAAAACAGGAAGAGAAAGGGGTGTCAAAAGCATCAGGAATCAGGATGGTGATGACTTTCTCGGCAGGGCTACTACAAACCAGGGCACAGCAGCTCACAATTCCAAGGGCAAATGATTTCTGACCTAGAACTATCACTTAAGCGTAGGGTGGACTAAAAACCTAGGCCAAACACTTTCACTGCTCAGTAAGTGCTTGACTAGGGTGCCAGCCCCAGCACCACAACCCATCACTCAATCATTCATTCGATTAGTAAGGGAGGGAGCTCAGAGCAACCACCACAGACAAGGGCTCAAAGCCAAACAGCTCTAAAAAGTGAAAGAAGTGGGACTGATATGCTGATGTACCCGCCCTGCTGCAAGGTGTTTGATGGTTCTGTGACAACTGAGAGAATAACAGGGACGTGGAAAAGTAAGCAAATTTTTAAAAACCTCCAGGAAAGGTAAAATTAACGAGAAAAGAAATACAGTTATAACACAGAATAATGTAAAAGCGGGGTAGGACTAGAACCATGGATTTGAATATAAACGTGGTGCCAGAGGCACACCCAGACCTCCCCTCAAGGAAACCCTGCCAATTCTAGAATCAAAAGTAACTAGGGGCCAGGGATTTAGCTCAGTGGCACCACGCCTGCCTCACAAGCACAAGGTCCTGATTTCGATCCCCAGTACAAAACAAAAAATGCAAACAAAACAACAACAACAAAAGTAAATTAAGACTTTTTTAAAAAATCAATAGATATCTATATGTCCATAATAGAAAAAAATAGAAGAAATAAGTGCATGATTTTTTAATCAATTTTATTGGAATACTTTTGACATACATAACAATCACATTCATCACAGAGAATTTGTACCTATACCTAATGCATCCTATTCTTCTTTTCTCCCATTCCTCTATCCTTCCTCCCAACTCCCCTCACAAACTTTGTTTTCATTGTTTTTCTTCCATCCTTGTTTTTCTATCCCTATTCCCTCTTTTCCTTTCCCCCTCCCCACTCCCTTGCTCCCCTTACCATTTGAACAGTTTCTTCTTCCCAATATCTGTCATCCTTTTTGGTCTTTATTTACCCTTAGGTTTCTCACAGAAGAGAAGCACTGCAATATTTAAACACTTGTGTCTGATTTATTTCACTTAAAATTATGTACTCAAGGTACAACAATTTACCGAGAAATGTCTCAAGTTTACCCTTCTCTATGGAAGAGTAGTACTCCATTGTATATAAATACCAGATCTTTTTTATCTATTCATTTGTTGATGGACATCTGGGCTGTTTCTAAGATTTAGCCATTACACATTGTGCTGCTCTAACCGTGGATGTGCATATATCACTGTGGTATGATGCTTTTAACTCTTTCAGGAAGCTATAAAGAAGGGGAATAGCTGGGTCAAATGGGACCTCTGGTTTTGGGGGTGGGGTTTGTTTTGTTTTGTTTTGTTTTTTGGTATTCAGGTCCTTGCATTTGCGAGGCAGGTGGCGGCACCACTGAGCTAAATCCCTGGCCCTAGTTTTAGTGTTTTTGAGGACTCTCCATACTGATCTCCATAGTGATGGTACCAATCTACACTCCCACCAACAGTAGAGAAGGGTTCTTTTTTCCCCACAGCCCCACCAGCATTTGTTATTGGTTGATTTCTTTATGACAGACATTCTTTCTGGGGTGAGATGAAATCTCAATTTTGTTTTAATTTGTATTTCTTTTCTTTTTTTTGTGTGTTTTTTGTTCTTTGATTTTTGAGACAGGGTCTCACTGTGTGGTTGATAGTGACCTGGAACTCACTATGTAGCCCAGGCTGGTCTCAAACTCACAGTGATCCTCCTGCCTCAGCCTCCCAAGTGCTGGGATCACAGGCATGCGCCACCGCACCCAGTTTTTAATTTGTATTTCTTGAATGACTAGTGATGCTGAACATTTTGTCATATATTTATTTGCTGTTTGTAATAAGTGATTTAGAAATAAGGAAAACGGGGCTGGGACATAGGTCAGTGATAGAGTGCTTGCCTGAGGTCCTGGGTTCTATCCCCAGCACTGAAAAAAAAAAAAAAAAACAGAGCAGAATAAGAAGAAAATATGTGTGGGGGTAAATAGCAAACAAATAACAACTGTAAGAGTTAAAAGTAGATGTGTCAGAGAAAGTGGAGTAGAGTGGGGCATAACATTTCGAGTACTATTGTACTTAATAAAAATTCTGCTTATTAAGCTACTTCTAACATTATGATGAAGCAGTATATATGTGTGAAAACGCCTATGCATATTTAAAGGTGTTTGATCAAGATTGTGGCGAGAGGCATAGTGGCGGTACATGCCCCTATCCCCCGCTATTCAGGATCCCAAGTTCAAGCCCAGACTGGGCAACTTGGTGAGATTCCACATCAAAATTTTGAAAAATAAAAACAGGCCGGGGATGTGTCTGGATGTGAAAGTCCCGGGTTTAATCCCTAACACCGGGGCGGGTGAGGGATCATGATGAGGAATCAGACTTGATGTGTCCTCTGCATTCCACAGCCCCATCCGGGTCCCACACCCCAAGCTCACTTGTCCTTGTCATAAGGACCTGTGCCCCCCAATTCTAGGCACCACTCATTTCCCTGCCAGAGAACACACACTAAATGTGTGTCCCGACAGTGCACGAGGCTGGACCCGCCCTGTGCACCCAAGGACTCCAGAGGCCTCTCCCGGCTGCTTCTCAGCCACTTCGTTCCAGCAAGGCCCTATACTCCGAGCAAACGAAGAGGTCCTGCCACCTCCCTCTGAGACCCTGCAGCTGGCAGGCTGCCTCGCCTTCTTCCTTCATGGCTAAGTGGACTGAACAGAGAGGAGGGGACTGCAAGGAAGAAAGAAATGGCTGCAGACTGACACTTTCTCTTCTTCTCGCCACCCGAGGTCACCTGGGCCCTGTGACAGCTGCCACAGACCAGTGCCATATGCCTTTCTGCCATGGAGTCCAGAGTGGGGAGGAAGTGACTATAGCAGGTGACAACATGAGAGAGTCAAGGTCAAGGAAGATTGAAAACCTGGGTCTCACACTGAACCAGTGCAGTAAGGGCTTTGCTCATTTTCTCCTCCTCTCCCAGTAGAAGAAGCGATATGGGAAACACAGAATGGTTGGGAGCATCGCTCTCCATGCTATTAAAAAGTACACCAAATCGTATGAACAGGAGAGGCCAGAAACCCCAACGTGCCTACCCATGACTTACTGCGACTGAGCTACATAATACCCGTTAGCAGTAATCAGAGTCGGCCACTTCAGGCCAAGGGAGAAAAGTCATCCTAACTACCAAGACAGGAACATACCAGAAGGTTTTTCATGATAAAAACCAATTGGCATGGGCTGGGGATTTAGCTCAGTGGTTCGGTGGCCTGCCTTGCAAGGGCAAGGACCTGAGTTCAACCCCCGGTACCAAAAAAAAAACAAAGAGCCGAAAACCAAAAACCAACTGGCAGACTGACTATTTTTATCATTTTTTTCCCATTTTATGAAAGAAATATAAGAGCATTTGTATAAAAATTAAAACTTGGGCTGGGGTTGTATCTCAGTAGTAGACTACTTATCTAACTTGTAAAAGGCCCTAGGTTTGATCCTTTGCACCATTTTAAAAAAGGGGGAAGGGAAATAAAAAGACTTTTCCAGACCTTGGAAAGTTTATTTTATGTATGATTTCATATCCTGATTTTCCCATAAAATTTTATCAAATACATTTCCAGAGACCAATAAAATACATTTATAAGCAGGAAGAAATCTATATAATATTCCAGTATTGTTGGCCCAATCATTCTTCTTTTGGGCTTCTTTTTGTAAGACAAGGTCGCACTCTGTAGTCTAGACTGACCGCAAAATTGCAGGCCATAGGCTGGGGATACAGCACCTACCTGGCAACTGCAAGGCCCTGAGTTCAATTCTCCACACCAACCAAACAAAAAAGAAAAAAGAAAGCACAGTCCTCCTGTCTCATCAGTTTCTAGGGTACTGAAACTATAGGCACATGGCACCACTCCGGATCTTTGTTGTACTTCTTAAAAGTTTTCAAATTAGAAATAACACTATGAGAAATTTTTAGAGTACAAAAATCCCCATTTCAGATTATTCCTTCTAATGGAGTCCAGAAATAATGTTTTTCAATCAAGTAGTAGGAGCAGTTCTAAAGTGTAATTCTTCTTTTAGACAGATTGTTGAAAAGTTTGTTTACTATTTAATACTAGACTTTTCAGACAAAATGAATAAACCAACAATTGCAAGCCCATCATCCAGCTGAAAAACCATATTACCTGTGTAGCCACTCTGTCTCTCCCTGATCACCTCCTACCTCCCTGAGCTCAAAAGGAAGTCATTATTCTGAATTTGCATTCTCGGATGTTTTTAAGAAGTAGAACCTTAATTATATGATGTCTTGGGCCGAGGATTTAGCTCAGTGGTTCTACTGCCTGCCTTGCAAGTGCAAGGACCCAAGTTCAATCCCTGGGACCCCCCCAAATGATGTCTTTATGTCTTTTAGTAAGCAAAAAAGAAAAATTAAAAGGAAAGGAGACAAAAAGGAAAAAGGGGAGAAAGATCAGAACTGCATAACAAGGCAGAACAAAATAGAAGAGTTAAGTCTAAGATGGGGCTGTCTGCACTTGAGTACTTGCTGTCTGTGGCATTTGAAAAATTACCTTGCCAATTCCAAGTGCTGACTCTTCATTTGGAAAGCAAGGATGAAGCTAATGTTGTCCTCCTTCTATGGCTGTGGCATGAACTAGCCCAGAAAAGCTCCCAGCACCCACTGGGTACACAGTGGGCTACATTGTGGCCTCTGGGTGTTTGAGGACAAAGAAAAACCATTTTCCAGGATGGTATACAGAGAATTCTTTACAGGTTTTTACTGGGAACAAAGTGATGTCACACATTCTGTTTTTTTTCAAAAGAAGTGAAAGGCTACATATCTTTCCCATAATTTTCCTTGGATTTCAAAACTGACTTCTATAGCATGCCTGAGGAAAGCTCCCTTGGTAATTCAGTAGACTTTTTCCCCCTTTTCAAGTAAATCTGAGATGGTCTAAGCATGTGTCAAAATTGCAACCCTGGACTAACTTGTACTGTGTTCTAACCAAATGATCAAAGACGCCCTACCAGCTTTCAGCACAAACACACGCATAATTAAGGTGGGCAGACGTCTGGATTGCAGGTTTGGTGACCTATGATAAGTAGGTGCCTCGGTCTCTTTCTGAATTACCAGAGTTGCTTATATGGGTTAGTTAGACTTTGAAAGGGATCATGTCTGTTAGGGTCGAAGTTTGGACCTAGAAGGAATATTGACAATAATCTAGTTACACGTAATCGTTCTTAATTTCCCTGGATCTGAAATATCTAAAAATATGACTCTTCCCTAAGAATCTATCCATTCTCTAAAAAATACATAGATGTACTTCCACATAAAATGTCTCTGAGCACAAAGAAATTTGAGATCTCTCTTAAATTGATTTACGGACCTTTCAATAAGAATCCTGTATTAGTATGTAAGGCTGCCATAATAGGAAACCACAGCTTGGGATATTTAAACAGCAGGACTTTATTTCTTATGGTTCTGGAGGCTGGAAGTCTAAGATCAAGAGTCACAGTGTTGGCTCCTGAGGCCTCTTTCCTTGCCTAGCAGACAGGCGTTGTCTTCCCATGTGCTCACCTACTCTTCCTTCTGTGTGTCTCGTCCTAAGGGACATTAGTCTTATTGGACTAGGGCCCTCTCTGATGAGCTCATGTCAACTCTATCACCTATCTAAAGACCCAGTCTGGACACACAGTCACATTCTGCAGTACTGTGGGTCAGGACTTGGGCACAGACATTTAAAGGGAACACAATTCATTCAGTCCCTAACAAATCCCCATGTTAGTTAGGAAACTGTAGCCGAGAGGGGACCAGAGACTCGCCCTCCTGAACGCCCACAAATGTTGAGAGGGAGAGACAGAACTATAGCCCAGGTGTTGTGTCACCCAGGCAGGCAAGGATGTCAGGGAGAGGATGAGAGTGGAAGGCTACTCCTGCCAGAGTCTCAGACAGCATCAGGATGAGACTCAGGAACTAAGGATCCCAAATCCACACCCTTCTGGACAAGATACTTGTGCAACTGCCAAAATAATGCCCCAAGATGTCCTCCGAATGACTTCTAAAGGACTTTCTGTGGAATGCGATGTGATTCTTCCTCTACCATTGATATCTTTGGTGCAGCCTGGGTCAATAGCTCCTGAAGCCTTAGGAAATTAAGGGTTTGATAGCAAAAACTTAGACTGCTGGCACCTTGCCATCAGGCGCTACCTCGTTGTCCGACCACTGCAGGTACACAGTGGCCCTGTGCTTTGCTGTCTGGGTGTCTCAGATCTTTTCCAAGAGCCTTAGGAATGTTCACACCCCATCCCCTCAGCCCAGCGCCCCTGTAGTGCCCCTGTAACCTTCATCAGATGCAAAACGTTTATTCTTAGGTTAATGCCTTCATTCTGTGATAAATCTGTATTAATGCTGCTTTGGATGTCTATATTTAGGGTTATTGAATCTTGGATCTGTTTTCTAAGCAGAATGGTACTGCATTTTCTGCTTTTTGTGCATGCACACATGTAATTAGTGCGTGTGTGTGTGTGTGTGTGTGTGTGTGTGTCTAGTATTCTGATGTTTACAACACCTCCCAGTTGGGGTTCGTTGGTAAATTTAGTTAATGAGCATTTAACACATTCCCTTTGATGAAGCTGTTAAATCCCAGCTCCACACTGGCATCTCACCAGACACCCTCTCCGTGCCGTTCTTGTTTACCTATTCTTAACTGCTTAGTGATGGTTTCTTATTTGTTGACCCAACATAGAACTAAACTTTACTCCTCTCTGGAAAAAGCAGGGCTTGAGTTTTGTAATAAAAATGCTTAAATCTGTATTCCAAGCAAGTCCACTTCACTGGCAAGCTTCCATTTTCACCAAACCAAATAAACTGCAGACAGAACAAACATTTCCTAATCGCTCTAACTGGTCCTGCTCATGGCAGCAGCACATAAGCCATCGCTGTGGCTTTTGTGAGAACCAATATCAGACTGAAAGCCTGCAGGCTCCCACCGTCAGAGAGATTTCCTGGATTTAATTATAACTTGATCTCTGAAAAGGGAGTGTGTGTCAAGTGCGCTTTTCAGTCACTTAGAGAAATCAGGGAAAGTGACGGAGTGGCCCCGGGAGTCTCCTAGGAGATGAGCCCTCGTCACTGTCCCCCATGGATGAGGCATCCCAGGAGTCGTGCCCAACCTTGTCACAGTCACAGAAATGCCATCTGTCTCCAAAGTCATCGACTTGCAAAGAAGCAGCATACAGATATATTTCAAAGTCAAATACTTAAAATTCAACATGATTAAAATTATAGAAGTAAACCAGAAGGGACTAGACTACATATTCATCCGTATATAAAACAGGAAGCAAAAATAATAATAATAAAAAAAGGAAGCCATTTCTCGTCTTAAAATTTTTCCCACTGCACTATTTATCGACCACATGTGTGTGCTCCTTGGTCTCCTCTCTTGACTTTAAGAATATTTTAGCTGTACAATTTCCTACTTCTCAATAAGTGCCATGCCAATCCAAGAGCTGACACAAACATAAACAGATCTCACACACACACACACACACACACACACACACACTGCCTTGGAGCTACGCTAAGGTCACAAAAATGGATTTTGGCAGCAGTTAGATTAACATTTCCAAAGTGGTTCTTAGCAGCAAGCTCTGTATCTGCCCTTCTATGTGTGAATACAGAATGAGGCCCCATCGTCTGCATCCAAACTTGGTTACCACACAGGATGCACCAGGGAGATTGCACCTTGTAGCCCCTAGATTGTGAGCTATTCAGGAAACTACAGACTGCAGAATCACACATGATACCTAATTTAAGGGCATGCCTTTTCTTTCTTACCGAGGGAAGTAAAAAATCCAAATACAATGTCAGGTTCAAGGGACTGTTTGCATTTGTTCCCAGCCCAAGTCACCAAATGACCCATTCCTAGAGCAGCATTTTCTGTTCTGAGTGGATGGCAGGCCAGGAAAGGCAAGGGTTGGAGCTGCTAGCATTGACTCAGGGTGGGGTCAGGGTGACTCACCTTGTGCAAACGGCCATCAAGTCCATTCATAGGTAAAGACGTGATCCTGTCCCAACCTAGCTACTCTCAGATGAGTCTCAGGAGCCTCTAACCTCATTGTTGCCATTGCTGTTTTCCTTTCAGGTTTGCTTTGGGGTAAAAGTCAGTGGGGTAGGTGAGAGGAAAGGACCAGCCCCGGGAGTCTGTGATGGGTCACTGAGCCATCTGTCCCAAGCAGTCACTGCGGAGCTCTTCCTGGTGACCATGGAGAGGTGGCTTTCAGGAAAAGATCTCTTTTTAAGCCCCATTAGCCTCAGAGATATGGAAAGTTGGAACTAAGGCTGTGACACTTGGACACAAACACAAGCACGATGCATTTTGTTTGTGGAGGTAGAGGGCGGAGTGCTGCTCCTGCAACTGGATAGCCAGGAGGTAATACTGTTGTTTGAACTGTCTCCTTCTCTCTTTTGGAATGAAGTTCAAGATACTTTGAGTTCTGCTCAGCAAAACACAGATTACATCACACAAGAAAATAAAATTTGACTTCCTAAAGGAGCACCATAGCTCTTGCCAGGAAGAGAGCACCAGCTCTCTTGCACTTGAGAGGCTGAGGCAAGAGGACCGCTGCAAGTTTGAGGCCCACCTGAGCTGTATAGTGAGTTTGAGGCAGCCTGAACTTCACTGCAAGATCCTGCCTCCCAAAAGTGGCCCTTGACAGGAGTAAAAGCTAAGGAATTTCTCCTGTGGCATATTTTATCTTGAATTCTTTTCACTAGCAGAAATTATGACAACTTGACCATGATTATTGAGACTATTGAAAATCCTCACACAAGAACAAGAAGTAAGTTTTTGTTTCCATTCAATAAAGTAAAAAGCTTTGAAAGCAATACTAAACGTGTGCCATGCTAAAGAATTTCTACTATGGTGTGTCTTATGGCCATTGTCTGGGCTGAATCACCTGGGCTTGTGGAAAATTTAGGAAGTCAGGAAAGTTCTGTCTGTATCTTAAGTCTTCTGGATTTCTTTTTCTCTCTCGTGCTCCTCTTCCTGCTCCTCTTATTCTTTCTCTTCTCCTCCCCTATCCCCCAGTCTTGGGGATTGAATACAGGGCATTTGTACTGAGCTACAGTGCTCACCGTTTTTGTTTTTTTTTTTTTCTAATTTTGAAACAAGATCTCACTGAGTTGCCCCAGGCTTGACTTAGCCTGTGATCCTCCTGCCTCAGCCTCCCAGAGCACCAGAATTACTGACATGACTCAACATTCCCAGCTGGATTTCTTCTTTCTGTTGTTTTTGTTTTGCTTTGCTTTTTGTTTGCTTGTTTGTTTGGGGTTTTGTTTTTCATATTTTTGTTGTTGCTGTTGTTATTGTTGAGATGTAGTCTCAGCTGGCCTTGAATTCATGGCCATCCTTCTGCCTCAGCCACTCAAGTGCTAGGATACAGCTCTTTCTGTCCCCTTTGAATGGTATTCTCTTCCCCTGCTTCTTTTTTAAAAGTATATTCTTATTTCCATTTGACACATAGCAACAGTCCTACTTAATGCAGAAGAGTATGACATTTCAATACACATATGCAATGTGTAATAATCAGATCGTGATAACTGGCATACCCATCATTTCAAACATTTGTCTTTTTGGGGTGTGTGTTAGGAACATCCAAAGTCCTCTCTGCCAGCTATTTTGAAGTATTCAATTAATTGTTATCAACCACAGCAACCCTACTGTACAATAGGCCATTAGAAATTATTCCTGCTTTCCCTTGCTTCTCTTTAATCTTCTTTCTTTATCAAAACTTGAAAGGATGTGATATTTTAATTTCTACTTTGGCTACAACTCATTCTCATCCCTTATTGCCTTTCCCAGTGTGTTGGTACTTAAGTTCCCCTTTTCATTTCTAGAACAAAGAGTGACATGTGATTAAAGAAATTTCAAATAACAGCATGCAGTTGTGGGAGATATTTTAAGTTGTGGAAAAGGAAAACTCTTAGCTTAAGGTTTTATAAGACCTATTGGGTAGAAACATGGGTCACTAGCAACATATCTACTCCAATTTCTTTCGTTTACTTTAATTCTGAAACTTCCCTTTCTTGGAGCCAAATCCCCTAGATATGGAGGCTCAGAGGGCATTTTATCTGGGTTCTCACTGCTCTGATTCACCAACTCCATCCATCAAATTCTACCACTCACCTCTAGTCACCCTTTTACAGGCTCTGTTCCCCCTTTTCCATAATTACCAACTCTGTTAGTCTATGTGGTCTGATGACACTGAACCACCTCCAGCTCTAAGGGCTGCCCCAGGACAGGGACTTGGCCATTAGAGTGTCACATTCCTCTCTGCTGAGTTGAAGGAACAAAATCTTGATCAAGATTTTTCTGGATCTCTTGGAAAGGAAGAGCTTTCTTCTGCAGTTTCTAGAGTGATTGCTGCAAGCCAGAAACTGCTAATGATCATCTTCCCACCGTGCAGAAAGCCTTCCTAAGAATAAAACCTCATGTAAAGACAGACACAGATTTCCAGTGATATCGCCAAGCACATGGACTCCTCCACTCCCACCACAATTTCAGTTGGGGACCAACAAATTCCCCTTAATCTAAATGAAGGTCAAGCCCCTCAATCTGTGAAGAGAGTCACTTGGCACAAACAGATTTCACACTCGGCCAGCAGCCTGGGTCTAAGCCCTCCTTCCTCCTCTTTCCCATCAACCCCTCAGCCACTGATGTCCATAGCACCAGAGCCCAGGGATCAATCATGTCAAGCCTCCATGACTTTTCAGGAGAAAGAAAATCATAGCTTCCACAGCTGCTGAGATGTTGCTTCAGGGTGTTAGCTTGGGACTGTGCAGTGCAAGTGTCAGGGACAAGATCCAAGCAGCAGCTGTCCTACACTAGGGATGGGGGCAGCAGGGGACAGGAAACCCCTATTGATGGAACAGGTGCAAAAAAAAACCCTGTACTGGCACCCACACCTGTGTGTGTGTGTGTGTGTGTGTGTGTTTGCACACATTAGATGACACAAGGAGTCAGGGGACACAGTCCACATTGGTACCAACTATAGATCTTAGAAAGCTCAATATGATCAGAGAAAAATCTAAAAAAATTTGACGATGTAAAGTCACACCAATTATAGTCATTTCTGTGAAATGCTTCCCATTTATGCCTAATTACCATGCAACATAATAATGATTATGTACTTCATTAAGGATGTGTCAGATTAATTTAACTTATTAAATTTTATTTGATGGCACCTATAAACATGAAACACGTGTACTCTGCCTTCTCCATTTGTTCATGGCACATACAAACTGGTCATCTGCTTACAAATATTTTAAAAGTTTGTAATGTTGATGCATTTATGCTTGAGGAAATAAGGGTTAGGAATTGAAAAACAAATGGCACAATACCTATAGTACACTTAGACAAAGAGAAACATCGCCACCATATTTTGGGCAATTAAGACATAGTGAAAACCAGATGATTTATCAATTTGCCCATCCTTGTACCAAGAGAAATCAGCTGAAAAGGAATCTCAAGAATTGCTCTGAAAAAAGCTGAGAGGCTCATGCAAAAAGAGGGGGTATGATGGAGGGAAAAGTGCAACGGAGAAGGGTAAAGCCAACCCGCCTTCCCTCAGCCTCTCTGAGCCTCAGTGTTCAGATCTGTGAAATGGGAGTCGTCCTTCCTACGTCATGGGAATGATATGAGGACTAACTAGGATAATGAAGGTGATGTTCAATAAATGCTAGCTGTTACCTTCTTTAGAAAACTTTGTCATTCATCTGAAGACAATCTATGAGAGAGGAAGTTAACCTTATTCTCACTGCTTGAGTGCTATTTCCAAGTGTGTGGTTTGCTGCACGCTTGTGAGCCCCCAAATTTCTATTAGTTAGTTCAAACCCTATAAAGTTATATTCATAGGTCAAAAATGGCTCAGTATTGGCATTTTCACGTGGTTCAACCTGACATGGATAATAGAAATGACATTTGGTACCCTGCACAATCTCAGTGCCCCCGAATTGTAGAACAATTCACCCACTCTGGTGAGATGGCTAAGCTTTCCTCAAGAATGCAAAGAGAGCTGTATGTGCCACATGAAGGCTAAGGCGAGAGGATCACAAGTTCCAGCCCAGCCTAGGCAACTGGGTGACTTAACAGAGGTGTCTCAAGGTAAAAAATAAAATTAAAAGGTGGGAGTATAGCTCACTGTGAATACCCTGAGTCCGGAGTTCAGCCTTCAGGAGAGAGAGGGGGAGAAAGAGAGAGATGAGAGAGAGAGAGAGAGAGAGAGAGAGAGAGAGAGAGAGAAAGAGAGAGAGGGAGAGAGAGAGAGATGAGAGAGAGAGAGAGAGAGAGAGAGAGAGAGAGAGAGAGAGAATAAGAGAAAATATGATGAGAGATGGAGAGAGAGAAGACAATTGATTCTTTGAGTGCTGGAATTTATTAAAAATGAAAGCAAAAAAAGAAAGGATAAGAATAAGTACAAGGTACTCCTTGTAATTGTCATTCTTGTTGAGGCCATTTTCTGTGGGACTTTGGGGAACAGAATAAAAGAACCGGAAAGCCCAGGCTTGGGAAAAAATAAAGAGAAAAATTTAGAGTCTTATATAAAGTATGAGTATTTAAAAGAATTTGGTTAAATTCCTCCTGAAAAGAGGAGGCTGGAATCCCTAAGGTTTGTAACCAAATCAGGCAAAGGAAGACAAAGAAAAAACACTGGAATAGAACAGGAAGAAACGAACTTCTGTCTACCAGTGTTACTCAAGATGAGAAGGTGGACAGGGCTGTCTTTTGTTCACAGACTCAGGCAGCTGGAAGAGACACTTCCGTCTTACTCCCTGCCTCCGTGAGCTATATCACTAAGCCATGCAATTTGAATAGCTATTTAATTTTTGTTTCAAGGTTTTATTTGTTTGTTTGTTTGTTTGTTTGTTTGTTGTTACCGGGGATCAAACTCAGGTCCTTGCACTTGCGAGACAGGTGGTGGAACCACTGAGCCAAATCCCCGGCCCATGTTTCAAGGTTTTAAAATACTGCCTGCCCTGAGCTGTGGACCTGCCTGCCAACTGACACAGAATCTGAGGTCCCCTCTACCATGCTTCAGCCTTGGATATGGACTAATAGAACCTGCCACAGAAATGAGATTTCTTTGGGATATAGATATTAATACAAATATCAGCAACACTCAGCCATCAGACACTTCCAAGTTTTTATAGACTTTCACAGGCCTGTGGGGCTTTTGGAAGGCTTTGTCCCTGGAAGAGCTTTGAAGGGCACACTGTTCAGACACTGAGTCTCATGGGAACTCAGCGCTCAGGATGCGGCCAGAGCCAGAACTGGGACTTGGCAGCTGTGCTCCTCTCTCCAGTAAATAAGCATTAGGGCACAGCAACAAAGACAAATGATATAGGAATGCCATTGGTCAAGGATTCAGGCCAAGCCTCAAATGGCCTATCTGAACCAACAGCGGCCCCAGAAGTGCTTCAGCTGTACCGTGATCTGCAGTAATCTAGCGAAGCCCATTCCATTTGGAGAGAGCTCACTGCAAAGTGGACACAGAGCAATCTGTGAATGCCAGATGATCTGAACCCCATAGGAGGTCAGGGGTGCTGGGAACACTCCTTCAGGTGCTCTGTGAACATCTGGACTAGTGCTGAGCAGAGACACTGCCTTTTTTTTTTTTTCTTTCAACTTGGCTCCTTGTGCACAGCAAGAAATCAGCAGCCAGTTAAACAGCCTCAGTGGGTTTCCAGTTCTGCCAGATAAACACCTGGTTGCAAGAGGTGCCCTAGAACTGCTTGTCCTTCTCCCACATGGAAATGGAAGTTTCGCATCCCAAGAGTTTCCCAGAAAGCAACAGATTAATATCCACTTTCTTGGCCCTGATGCTGGCCCCACTGTCAATGAAGCCTTCCACTTGCCCTTTTTCTATAGCAGGAGGAGATCCAGTCCCCTGGAGTCCCCTCCTCCTGGAAGGGAAGAGGAATTGGAGACATCTCCTCTATTCTATGGAGGCTAGGATTTACATTTTTTGAAATATGCACACTAGTATCCTGCATCTTTTCCAGAAGACACAGTGAATTAGGGCCCTGGGGGAAGCCATTAACCAAAGCCTTCCCGCAAGAGGCCAGACACTGTGGCTCTGATTCTCTGCCAATGATGCTATAACACAGTTCTTCCCTGAGACTACCTATGGCAGTCATCTTTGGAGGAAGAAAAGTGAGGGTTCTAGTCAATGTTGGGCTTAGGAAATATTCTGTGAGCATGAACATTCATCAGGGAGCAGGGAAACCTGAGAATTAGTCATTGACCTAATTTGGGTGGCTAAATTATATCATGGATAATAAGTCTGTGAATTGCAGTTGGAACTTTGGAACATTTCTGGAGAAGCAAAGGGTGACTCTGATCTCTGAAAAATCTGCCAGCCCTGGGCTGGCCCCAGCACACAAAGATAAGCACATGGCACACTGGTCACTGGCACGTGTATGTAGCAGTGCATAAACATTTTTCAAAGAAATACCATCCTGTGGCCACAGATAGACTTGCAAATGTGTTGCTGGCCATGAGAGAAAGCAGACAAAATTATAAATGAGGCCACAAAGCCAAGAAACTTTCAGAGGGTCAGTAGACACTGAGCAGAGGCACAGACCAAAAATAATTTAAAACACAGACTGGTGGCAGAGTCCAAAAATGGTTGGGAATACAGGATTAATCAAACAAATGCTGAACCTCTCCTTACTAACTTTAAGACCATGAACAAAGCACTGTACTTGTCTGTAGAGGTCAGAGATGAGTCTATTCTGCCCAGAGTGAGGTCCAAATCAGAATGATAGAAATAGGCTCTTGTTCATCAAAACGTAGGAAGATTAGGCAGCAACTGGTAAATTATTTGCTTAGTGTTCTGCATAAAAGGTAACTGAGTACTTGATATGTGATTGTTGCTGGTATTTTTATTATTACTATTAACACAGAAAGGTCTGTTGCTAATGCTCCATGTTTTAAATAATACATGGGTTGGGATGCGTGGCATGGTCGAGCTGGGGGGCCTCAGCCTCTGTGATCAAATCCCAAGCTCTTATGTGTAATAGGGGAAGAAGGTGGAGGAAAAGAATTGTTTTGAAGTTTTGAATTGCCCTCATATCTTGCTGAATGGACAAAGCACCGATTTCCTTTCTAAAGTGATTCAACTGCTCAGTTGGATTTTTCCAGCCTTAACTCTCTGTGTCAGGTATGGACATTTATCATTTCCAAAGAACATGGATTAAAAACCTTAGCACAAGGGGCTGGGGATTTAGCTCAGTGGTTTGGTGGCCTGCCTTGCAAGCGCAAGGACCTGAATTCAATCCCAGTACAAAAACAAAACAAAACAAAACAAAAAACCTTAGCACAGCTGTTTTGTTCAAATACGTAAAACCTGGTTCCAACTTTGGAAATAGGCAAAGGGATCCTTCATGTCGCACTAATATTTCTCTTTCTCTCTTACACACACACACACACACACACTTACACATACGTTAACTTTGCTTCTAGTCCACTGTCCCTGATTCAATTAAATATATAAGAGCATTTTAGACCTGAAAGATCTGAGACTGTATCTAATTCCATGTTTTCATTTTACAGATGAGCACACTAAGGAAGGCCCAGTATTGTGAAGCAAATAAGTACAGCATTCCCTGCTGCCACTTTAAAGGTGGTCTGGGAGAAAAATAACCCGAGTTCTGATGCCTCAGAGTAGGGTGGGCAGGCTCATTACAGAGGCACTTTGAACACTTAGAGAAAGGACCTCTGTTTTCACACACACATGCGTTCTCTCTTTCTCTCCTTCTCACTCCCCCCTCCATCCCCAATTTTTGCTTTGTCCCCCAAATTCTGATACTCTTCTTCAGAGAAGAAGCAGAAATAAATCAACAATCAAGGCATTTTATGGAAAGAATAGACACATTATTCTTGGGGTAAGCAAAATCCACAAACTATTTTTTGTTCTTAGCTTCTTCTCCCTCAGAGAGAGAGAGAGAGAGAGAGAGAGAGATGGGGGAAAATTGAGACAAGAAATAATACTGACAGGAACGGGAAGCCCTCTTCCTCCTGTCTGAGATTTGAGGGTAGCAATCCCGCAGAACCAAAAGGCATTTTCTTAGTGGCCTATGCCACATTCCCTGAGCACCGAGCTGGAGGCCAGCAGGGACTCTCCATCACCAACTGAGCCAGGGCAGGGGCCGAGGAGGGGCAGCATGGCTCTGGTCCTCAGAGCCCAGCACATGCAGAGCTGCAGGATGGCAGCAGCCAGCTTCACCTGGTGGGTAGAGTCAGCTGCTATACTGGCCATGCCTGGCCCCTTAGTGAAATTACTAGCTTCTGATACCCTCTGTGTTCTACCTCTGTGCTGTCCATTGGAGACAAATTGCTGCTCCATTTTTGTCACCTCCCTGTAAGTACTGGGAGACCAATCACTTAGAAAACAATTTCTTCTGCAAAATTAAATATGAATTTCCATATTATTTCTAATGCCACTTATTTTATCATTGACTTTCGTTGTTTTTTGTTAGTTACCTTTAAAATATGTTGGAAATCCTTATTATCATAAAGACAGACTACTTAACTAAAAATCCAACTTCTGTGGAATATTTGTACAAATATTTAAATATATTTTTTAAATTTATATTAATACTGGTAAGTTTTACCCCACCCCCCTGTATTGGAGATCAAACTCAAAACTTTGTGTCTGACAGGCAGGTATGGTGCCACTGAACTAAATCCCTGGCCCTCCCGAGACACTTTTTACATCACTATCACAGACTACATGATCTTCATAGCCCCATTTTTAAGATGAGAAAACTAAGGCTCAATAGAGTTGAATATCTTACCTAACAACAATTGTTTTAAAATGCTGCTGTGTCTGGCTCTAAAACAGCGTGCTGTGAATTATAGCCTTCCTCGTTCTGCCCATTCACTGTCACTTACGGGCAGCCCATGCCCAGGGTCAGCTTGGAGGCATTTTGGTGGAAGGAGGGGAGGGTAAGGGAGAGAAGAAATAAGTCTTCTTAACACCAAGCATCCTATGAGGAGATGGCAGGAGGGTGCCATGGTCTGCTCTGGCTGTAGCTCACCAATGCTTGAAAGGCTTGGGGAATGCAAGAAATAAGGTGCAGTTTTTGAGCCTGTGAAGGCAAGGGCCAAGAGACCAAAGTCGGTGGCTGTGGATGATTTTGTCTCTGGGGTGGGGCTAGCCTGAGGGGAGAAAGGTCCTCAAGAGGAGAATCTCTTTGTTGTTGCAGTCTTTAAATTTCTGGTATTTCCACATGGTCAGACTCCCTCCAGAAGTGGGAGAAACTTCTGGAAAAGTATCATAGTGAGGATCTGAACTGTGAAATACTCTTCCTCCTCCAACACAGAGGGGAAAACTGGGTCATGGTGTACACTGCGCTGGGGATCTGGTGACCTTGGGGACTGCAAAGGAGGGGTCCTGTGGAGAGCCTACCAGGGCACTGCTGAGAAGCCATTCTCCTCTTTGATGTGTTTTATTTTCCCAAGGAAAGAGTGATGGAATAGCTTCCACTGAAGTCATCATGCTTGAAGAGAGCTGTAGGCTATGGATGAAGCAGCCTTGGTGTGATTAGAATATTTTAAGATGAGAACAAGGATGCTTCCTTTGTAGCTAGGGTTGTCAAATTTAGACAAGAGAAAACAGGATTTCCAGTTAAAAGTGAGTCTCTGATAAGCAATGAATACTTCGATATGTATATGTGCATATTTGGGATATATATATATACAAAAAAGATTCATATTTTATCTGGCACTCCTACTGAAGCATCAGTGTTAACAAAATACCACAACTTTGGTAAAAAGAAATTAGTACATGCCTATAATTTGCAAGTTTTAAGGAAAACAGTAGCCAATAAATGAAAATACATTGAATTGTTGACTTTCAACTAATTTTACCATAATTTTTTCTGTGGCAATTTCCCAGTTTAAATAGGTCTGTAAGTGTGCTGACAGATAGGCAGAGGGTAAGGGTTTTGGGGGTTGTTTGTTGGGGGGTATCATTAAATAATTCATAAACAAAAGCTCACAGAAAATTTTTGCAAACTTTAAAAAATACTTTAAACCATATATAAATGTTTTGGGGTTAAAGGAGGGAATTCATTAAATAAATATCTTTTGAACAGCCATTCTATGCCTAGCACCATTGAAAGTATTTGAGAAATAGAAAAAAACAAACTGAACTCAGTCCTTTTAGGCCTTAGATTCTGCAGAATGATTTCCTGAGGATGTATAAGCTTTAAACCAAAGCCGAGTCCAGGAGCCTAATAATAATGTGTGCTATAATCCAATGTTACACAGATTTTCATTTCATAATGATCTTAGAGAATTAATATACATATGATATATGTATATGATGTGTGTGTGTATGTATTTCTGAAGTTTTATGCCTGAAAATTATATAAACTTAAGAAACCTTTGTGGTGAAAGTAAAATGATAATTCAGAATGCTATCTCCAGTTACAAAGTCTCAACTCTTCAGTCAGAATATTTTACTATGTCTACTCCTCTCCCTACATTTTGGTGGAGGTTTTAACAGCAGAGAATATTGTCAAGATTTTGAGGAGGAAACAAAACTGTAAGTTCCAAGGGCCTGTTTCCATTGAGGCATGGATATCAGTTTAGCAACACATTGTAGTTCTTATTCTACACTTGAGAAGTAATAAATTGCTTTGGGTAGAAATGAATTAACTCTTTCCTATGACTACATTACCATAACATGCTGTCAGAAGTGATTTAGTAAACTGAATATGGAAGGCTAAAAACCTGAGTACAGTTCCAAGAAATAAATTGATTAATGCGTTCTTTTTTCGTTAGTACGATCAGATTCACAAGATGATTGTATGCTAATATTCATTTTTCAGAGCTTCTGTTGTCTGCCTCAGTAAACTCAAGGTCAAGAGGAAATTAAAGGTCATCTAGTCAGATCTTAGGCCCATCAGATGCTTCCTTCTCTCTGTAATATCCTTACTGAGTGGTCCAATCTTTTCAGGATCTGGTGAAAAAAAAAAAAACAAAATAAGGAGGTCTGGGGCAGAGCTCTGTAGGAGAAGATCGTCTATGATGTTCAATATTCAGTATCACAAAAATAATGATTAAAAAACAAAACATTCTAGGCCTCCCAGAAATAAGATATTCTGTTCCTTTCACTGTTTCAATGAAACAGTATGAGGCCAGACTTTCGCACATGCCTGTGGTCCTAGGGACACAGCAGGCTAAGGCACCAGGATCCTTTGAAACTCCAACAAATAACAACAAAACTCTAAAGTACTACTCAAAAAATGATACTTTTAATTCTTTTATTTTGAGGAAGAAAGGGGACTGTTAAATCTTTGCTAGTAGCAATAGTGGTTTTGTATCTTAAAACACTAATATTCATTAAATAATTATTGTGTGCCAAAGATGCTAAGTAATCTCTATGTATTTCTCATTTTTAAAACACCACTTAATGTTCATAGACCTTTAAGAAGGTAATAAAGCAATGTAACATCAAAACTTATGAGAGGTAGCTAAAGAGGTACTCAGAGGACCATGAGGGCAGTTACTGCCTATAGAAAAAGGAAGAAAGATCTCAATATATTTTACTTTCAGAAACTAGAAATAGAACTCTTTCAAGATCTAGCTTTAAATTTTCATGACTTCTAAAAACCTTTATTAAACTTTTTCCCCCATTAAGTTTATGGGTACATTTAAAGCAAACCATGCAGTTACATTTATCATTGGGATCTTGTACCTTTACATGATATGTCTTGGTTCTTGTTTTTTTACCATACCCCTGCCCTCCCTTCACCCCCTTCACCCTTCCCTATTTACAAAGACTTTGTTTCCATATTTTCCTTTTGACTTTATTAAACTTTATCAAAATTGTTTCTACATTCTAATGATACTCAGTTCCTAACTGGATATTTCTTCAAAAGTAGTCCCCTGTTTGATTCCTGTGTATACACTTTTTTCAGGGGTAGGAGACAAGGTCTCACTATGCAATTCAGGCTGGCCTTGAACTCACTATGTAGCCCCAGGCTGGCCTGGAACTCACAGTGATCCATCTGCCTTAGCCTCCCAAGTGTTGGCATTACAGGTATACACCAGCACCCCAGCTAATCCCTGATTATACACTTTAAGTGATTGTTCTAGAATCATTTTCTCATTGATATTCCTGAGCTTAGACTTATTTCCTCAAGTCTTTTACTGCTGTTATCTACTGCTGTGTGGGTCCTAAAAATGTAATGATTCCAGGGCCAGGGATTTAGCTCAGTGGTGCAACTGCCTGCCTTGCAAGCACAAGGTCCTAAGTTTGGTGTCTGGTACAAAAAAAAAAGTAATTTTGTTCCATTTGTTCCTAAGTTTAAAATCTGTCAGGAGCTCAGGAAAACTCTTGCCCAATCAGGGGAATTTCTACCTTGATTACTATTTCAGTTCAGCTAAGAAGTAATCAGGTGGCAGACACAAAGGTTGAATAAGGGCATTTTTAAAATAAAGGTGTAAAACAGGATCAAAAAGCAAGCAAAAAGTAAAATGCATGAAAGACAGCAACATCAAAAAGCCTTTGTCAAAAAAAAAAAAAAAAAAGCCTTTGTAGGGGCTGGGGATTTAGCTCAGTGGTTCCACCACATGTCTTACAAACACAAGGTCTTGAGTTCGATATTTCTGGTATGGAAAAAAAAAAAAAAAAAGCCTTTGCAACCATCTCCAAGGCTAAAGGGAAAGTGATCCCTAGCCTTAAAGGAGCTGTGACAGATACAGGGCACAGGTAATAAAAATACCCTACTCTGCCTCTCTCCTTCCAGTCTCTGTCCTCTGTCATTGACCCAACCCAAGAAAGCCAGAAAACCAGAAAGTTGGCACAGATATTAGAGATGATCTGAGAGGGTCATAGAGATGACAAGCCCCATAAGTCCTGACCCCAGGGTCACTGGCTGCTGAGCCCCAGGACCTCAGGTGGATCCCAGGAGGCCAGTCTTTGATTGCTCAGGGACTTCACACACTACCATCTTCTCTTTTGTTGGTGTTACTTCCAATGTTTGGCATTTTGTTTATCAAAATTAGCCATTAAAAACAAACAAACAAAAAAACAGAAAAACTTTCTAGGTTTCTCCGGGGAGTGTCTGACCTTGCTCAGTTAAAGAGGGTTTTCCCTCCCTACTGATATCTACAGCCCTTCCTTTGATTTGTCAAAGTAGCCTTCTCTTTCTGTTTTCTCAGCCTTCTCTTCCTAGGATCACAGACATAGTTGAGTCAGAGTCAGCTTTTCTTTTCTACCTCACTTTCCCTCCTGTGAGAGGCTGAGGCAAATGGCACTCACCAGCCAGCACACTTTTCTGGCTTGCACTCACTATATGTCCCAAGCTGCATCTTAAGTCTTTTTACACTCTCACATTCAGGGAGAGTTTCTTATTAGCCATTGCAATTTTCTTTGTTGGAAACTGGGATCCTATTGGGAGAGAGTTCTGTAAGAATAGCCTTAGTACTTTGACAATCAATTGTGTTTTTCTTGTAATGTAGTGGTGATCCCACAGGGATATTAACAAGTCAAATCAGACAATTTGCCCTGCAGGTAATTTACACTGATGTTTGTGCTTTCAAATTTCTTGTCATTATCTTTCAATTAATAACATCTTAGCTGTTCTATGCACACTGGCTTATTTTGCACAAACACCTAAAGGGGCTCCTCAATTTACCCCCTGAAGAGTTTTTTCATAGCCTTCATGTAACCTAAGGACCTTTACATCTTTATATGCTGCAAATAGCTGAGGTTACTAAGAATCCAATCTCTCCAGAAGTGAAATAACATTGGTCTTGCATATACTATTCTCTTGCACAATGGAATCGTCCAGTGATTCTGAAGTCCCATGATGCATTAAGTTTAAAGGAGTAGAAGTAGGAAATGTTATCCAAGCACATGTTGCTATAGTGATTCTCAAGTGGTGATTCTTGAACCTACAGCAGCAGCTTCACTGGGGAACTTGCTAGAAATACAGTTTCTCAGGCCCAGTCCAGGTGGTCTGAATCAGACACTCTGAGAGCCTTCCAGAAGATACTGATGCAAGTCAGAGTCTAAGAACCACACTGGTCCAGCATACAAAGGTAGAGCAAGGAGTATATTGTGGCTTGGGCCCTCTACAGTGCCTGTATGATGGACATCACTACTGAAAGGAGCTTTTGCATGTGACTACCATGCCCTGCCTCATTGCTTTTGTTTTACTGTCCAAAAAAAAGAAGGGAGTGTGGGGCTGGTATGAGTTCACTCAATGGCGTCATAAGTAGTCAACCCGTTCTGTCTCAGAAACCAGTTATCCCCAAGGATTGAGATAACTTCATCCCGGCCACAGGACTTGTTAGTCTCACTTTGTACAACATGCTCAAGTAGATGTGGGTCAAGTGACCAGGCCTTGGTATTTTTATGTATGTGGTGACAGCTCCTCTTAGTCATCCTTGAGTGCTCCAGAGAACTGGCCACCTGCCACATCCTCAGCACAACATTCATAGGCCACTGGAGAGGAAGCAAGGAGCCCCGCCCTGAAAGAGCTTACAGTTTAATGAGCTGCCAAACCCATAAATGATAGCCACATCTTGGGATTGGATATTTATGGACCAGGTTCCCCGGCTGCCCAAAGCTTCGTGCCTCCTATTGTATTTAGTGTCTTCCACTCCTTGTTGATCTCAGGTCTCCAAGGATGATGTACAGTCTGTGCTGAGAATCCAGCTGCACCAGAATGACCTGTCATCTCCCTCCTGCTGCTAATGGGCAGTTGTTGTAGGTTATTAAATTTTTTGCTCAGCCTCTTAGTCAACTTAAGTTGGCCCTATTTTATTTTGGTGGAAGGCTAATCGTTTGGTTAGTTGAATTTTGTTTAATTGGTCACTTGACTCAGGGCCTGATGACTTTTTCATTAATATGTATGCAACAAATTTATTTTATTTAATTTATTCTCTGAAATAACTCAGCCGACCCTGAATGTTCATGACATGCAAAAACACTCAAGGGGAGACTTAGTCCCAGAATGAATTCTCTAATAACACGAAGATACAACACACGGAAGAGAGATAGCATGAATGTTCAGAGATGGAGATAAGCAAGATGTATAACCAACCACAGCCTTCTCCTATTTTTTAATCTCTTTTTTTTTTTCTTCCATATCTGGATCTGGCTCTTTCTCTGTCTCTTGGTATTTCTTCTCTTTCTCCGGTGATGGTGGTGGTGGTGGTGGTGGGGTGTGTGTGTGTGTGTGTGTGTATGCATGAACACATGTATGTGTATAAGTACATTGTACTTTGTGCAAAATTCAATAGTGGCATTTAATCACAAGAAAAATAGAAAAATATATAATGATGACTAAAATATGGCATTTCTAGAACTCACTCTGTAATGAACTCTGGGCAAAAAAGCCTTTCATGTATCACTTGTTCATGAAACACTAGTTCACTTTGTAAAGTATTTGGGCGTTTCTGTTAAAATCCAGTTACTGCTACCTGGAAAATGGAGTTCTTTTTCGGTCTGTGAGATGATCGTTTTCTAAGTGGTCCTATCAGACATGGTTTGGTGAATACAGACATGCTGCCTTGGGAACAAGAGGAGTGCGCAGTGTTGGATGAGAACAGGTTGTTACCATGCAAGAAGAGCGAAGGGATGTCTCAGTCACCTTTCCATCACTCCACCAAAAACCCAAGAGACCTGACTTAGAAAGAGTAAAGACTGTCACGAGTGCTGACACAAAGCTATAACCCTAATCCCAGCACTCTGGGAGGTTGAGGCAAGAAGGTGAAAAGTGTGAGCCCAGCCTAGGCAACTTAGTGACTTAGTGAGCCCCTGTCTCAAAATAAAAATTTTTTAAAGAGTCTCAAAATGTAGCTCAGTGTATGAAGACCTTGGGTCCAATCCCCAGTATAGTAAGAAAAAAAAAAATCAAAGCTTTATATTGGCTCATGGTTTCAGAGAGTCTAACATGGTTGATTGGCCCCATAGCTGTTGGGCTATGGAGAGGCAGCACATTGTGACAGGGAGTGCATGGCAGAGCAAAAGCACTTATCTCACAGCCAGCAGCAAACAGAAGAGTAGGAAGAGACCAGGGTCTCCCAGTCCTCTTTGAAGTCACACATGCCATCACTGAGGATCTCTTGCTAGGCTAATCTCTCTATGTAGTTCAGGCTGGCCTTGATCTCACTATATAGCCCAGGCTGGCCTCAAATCCACTGCAATCCTCCTGCCTCAGCCTACCAAGTGCTGAGATTATAGATGTGTGCCCAGCCTAGAGTACTTCTTAAAGGTTCCACTGCCTCCAAATAGCACCACAGACTGTGGACCAACCACATGGACCTTTGTGCTATGGCGGGGGATGCTTATCTAAACCACAGCAGGGTGTACATGCACCATCCTTCAAAAGGACTTTGAAAGCCTTCTTGCCTTTTCAGTGGCAAGGGCTAAGCAAAGATCTGCTAGCTTTGCCCTCCAGGAGTTACAGAAAGCCCTTTTCTTACAAATCAGCGAAACTGGAGGTCAGGCACAGGGCTTGCCCATGCTAGCTTATTTACTCAAGGATCAGAGTGAAGACCTCAGTCGGTTTCAGTTATACTAGTGTTGCGTATTTCTCCCCTCTGCCCACATCCACCCACTAGTTCTGGTTCCAAATTGCTCTGAGCTGACCCTGCCCACTGGTCAGAGCGGCAAATGATCATTCCTGAGGACAGCCAGGGCTCACACGCCAGGCAGGAATGTTGCCATATGACGTGCAGTTGTCCTCATGCCTTTGGTTCATGTTACCTCTCGTGTTGCTTTAGGGAGAAGGCTAACTCTCCTGTCTTTGTGTTAAAAAGGCTTAAGGTATGAAGTGCGGTCAATTGTTAATATGAGGCAGGTGACCTCTGCCTGCCTGCTAGGTGAGCGAGAGCTCTAAATACACAGACACCATATTTGAGGACCCTTGAGTAAGACAGAACAAGGGTTAGCCAGCTTGGAGTAATAGTATTACACCCGCTATTACCAGGGATGTTTAAGGAGGGCATCTTAGCTGGGTGTGGTGGTACACACCTGTAATCCCAGCACTCTGGAGGCTGAGACAGGAGGATCACCAGTTCAGGTCCAGCCTGGACAACCTATGGACTTAGCAAATAGAAAATAAACAGGGCTGGAGATTTAGTTCGGTGTGAAGACCCTGGGTTCAATCTCCAGTACCACCACCACGACCACCAAAAAAGAAAAGATATACTGTGTTCAAAGCACAGTGCTGTGAGGAACATAAAGAAGTCTGTGAGAGTCGAGAGTCCGGTAAAGAATTGAAAATATAAATAAGCACAGTAACTGGAAGTGTATGGTAAGAATTGAGCCTCTAGAAACAGAAAAGCCTAAATTTAAATCTCTGTTCTGCCTTTCTCCAACTTTCTTCTTGGGGATTGAATCTAAGGAGCACTGCGCTACACCCCCAACCCTTTAAAAATGTTTTATTTTAACAAGACAGGGTCTTGCTACATTGCTCAGCCTCAAATTTGTAATCTTCCTGATTCAGCCTCCTGAATAGTTTGTATTACAGGCATGAACCACTGCAACCAAATCTGGCACAAGTTTTTTAATTCTCCTAAGTATCTGTTGCTTCATCTTTAAACAACAACAAATTATGGTTGCATTACACAAAGCAAGTCCTAAGGATTAAATGACATAACGCATTATATAAAGTGAGCTATACTCTACTGAGCATTTACTCTGCCCGTGGTGGCGAACCTGTGGCACACGTGTTGTCTTTCTTTTAAGATAAAGGATATTACTGAATGAGCTGTTTTCTCTAATTTAAAACCTCAGTATTCAGGTTTAAATGCAGTGTTAGCCCCTTCTGATAATTAAGTGGGCTTGGGCTTACAGTTCAGACATTTGGCTCTGAAAGATTCGCCAACACTGCAACATGCATTTCTGTTCACTCTGTTAGGTCTGTTTTGGTTCAAATGGCCTTAGGTGATGAGTTCTATTCGCACCACGTTAAGAGTAGCACCCAGCCTAGAGTAAGAGCTCTGGAAGAGCGGACTTCCAGTGTTCTGATCTACTGAGAATCTTTCACGTCTGAGTACTAAGAATAACAAGGAAAACCCACCATTCTAATTCTCGCACTGAGGTAGAGCCCAGTCTAAGGGAAGAGAGTGAGGCAAACTAGAAGTTAAAAGGCAGCAAGAGTGCCCAAAGAGTGGGTTGTGCAGGATGCTGCTCCAGGCACACAGAGGAGGAGGAGGAAGTGAAGGAGTGGGGCAGACAGTGGCTCTGGCTGAATGGGGATAAACTACCAAGAGAATCTTCCCAGGGGGATGACATGTGATTGTGTCTTGAAAGAAAAGTAGAAGTGTCAGGAGACGGAGGCCCAGTGTGATGTCAAGTGACTTTTGAGACTCATCAAATGATACAGCAACACCCACTCACTCCCAGGTTACAGGGACAGATGAGGGGATTTAATGGCAAAGGAAGAAGAGCTCAATTGAGCCAAACCACTAAATTGGGCTCAGATGCTGTGGGAGGAGGAAAATTGCATTAGCAGAGGCTGGGCTGGAAGCTCCTGGAAGCCAATGTGACAGTTTGCTTCTGACTTGCACTCTGAATGTCTGGATCTTGGAGAAAGAGTTTTCATAATCTCCTCTACCCCCATTCCGCTGTCTTAGTATTCACCCCAGAATACTCAGTTTAGCTCATACTGAAACACCTTTGACTACAGTTTGCCTTTGTGTTTATTTGTGAATCAAGAGGAATCGGATGGTTTGAAAAGAACTCAGAGCTAGAGGTTTTTCTACTAGCTGAGGTTTATTGCGTAATTTTCAAGGTCCCGTGATTCCTAGGGCATGGTGTTTAAATACAAGTAATGCTCTTCTGGGTACAAAATACCACTGGCAGAACTATCTGAAGGATTTCTGGCAGAGAGAGGGAATAGAGGGTGGGGGCCAAGGGAGAGCTTTAAATCAAGTAGTTCTTTGTATAAATATACAAACCTATGTCAAGAGTCTTTACCCCATGCCCCCAACCCCTCAACAGGTGGCACGAGCCACTGACATGTGTAGAACAGATGGGATGTCATTTTAAAGTTGTTCCTCATTGACAAGGGCTTTGTTGGCTGTCACAGACATGCGGCTGCATTCCTGCATTAGGGTGGCCGATGAAATTGGAAATTACTACCTGCTTCTCCTGGCAGAAAAGTAAAAGCTGTGATTGTGTCATCCGGTCTGAGTGCCTTGTGTTAACTCCTAATCAAAGGACTTATTTTGCTGGTTTTATTTCCTTCAACTTGCTAATTCATCACTGCCCCTTTCATGGCTCTGAAATGTGGAAAACTTCAATGAAGAAACTTTGTTCCTTTGAAAATTACCTTTAACGTAAGCTCAGCATTTTCCTCTCCAGATTTGTATGAGCAACTCCAGTTGCATTCATTTACATCAGAAATGAGTCTGTGCACCTCAAAAATGTTCCAAAGAGGAGCGGAAGAGGACTGGGAAATAGCCCAAGCAATTCTGGAACCTAGAAGGACAGACGACAGGGGGCAGAAGTCAAGTCCATGTGTAGCTGTCAGGTTTGCAGTTCTCCTTTTATATGCCATATGGTGAGGAGATGCAGCCCCTCCTGTAGTCAACAAACTCTGTGCCAAGGCCACAGCCACACTCTGCTTCAGTCAGCACCAAGAGGACCCAGAACACGAATTATAATACTTTGACTTATGCAGAACAGAACTCAAAAACACTTAATCGATTTAGGAATGGTCTAAACTATATTGATTCCCTTTAGTTATTCAGCTCCTTGGAAGAAAACAAATTCCAGTTGTTAATCGTATCCTATTAGATCAGAATTGAAAACAGCTTATATGGTTGTGAGGAATTTCCTGAGCCTGCTGAGAGTATTATGTTGTGCCTGAGTCCAAGGGTTATTTCTAAGACATTCATGGACATTTTCCTACAATCAATAGCACTTGCTTCATTGTAGGGCCACAAACAAAAGTTTAGAAGTAGGTATCTTTTCATCTTCTTTCTTTCTTCTCCACACAACATGTAAGCATTCAAGGGATTAGGTGAGCTACTATTTATGGTTGGTAACAAATAGAATGGAAATGAAAACTTTAATAACCATTGTGATCATTGATTAAATAGTGGTACCTTTTTCCAAGTACATATTATACTGGGTGCTTTTCCATATAATAATTTAAAAAGTAATGAAAGTATTTGTATTGGCCTTTTATTATTTGCCATTCTTGACCCCGAGTCTTTGCAAATGACCATATCTACCCCTCATGTCAACACTATGTCGGTGGAGGCAGTGCACATGCCTGGAAAACTAGCTACTTGGGAGGCTGAGGAGGAGAATCACAAGCTGGAGGCCAGCCTGGGCAACACAGTAAGATGTTGTCTCAAAATACAATCAAAGGGGTTGGAGGTATAGCTTACTAGCAGAGCACCTGCCTGGCATGTGCAAGGCCCTGGGTTCAATTCCTCGTACTGCAAAACATCATCATCATCAACAACAACAACACATTGTATCATAGACCCTTTATGAATTCTATTTTAGAACTGAAGAAAGAGACCTTAGTGACCGATTTGCTGGGAGCTTTTCAACTTGATCTGTCTAAAACCAAAGCCCATGTGCTCAGCCACTACTTAAGATTCTTTTTTTCCCTGCAGTATTGGACATTGAACCTAGAGCTTTACGCATGGTAGGTACAATCCTTGATGCTCTTTAAGTTTTACTTGGGTCTCGCGGCTCTCCTTGATTTTGCAATTGTCCTTCTTCAGCTTCCTGAGTTACTAGGATTATAGGCAAGCTCCCATTATGCTCCCCCCGCCCTTTAGATTCTTAAATGAATCCTGAAAAGGGAGGTATTTTGCCTGATGCAATTAACCCCATTAATGGGTCTCTTTCAGGTAACTTCATGCTGTTTTTAAATGTGAGAGGTTTTCTTATTTGAGTGATAGGCACGTTCTTGCCCTAGCAAACATTTTCTTCAAGCTCAGAGCAGCCTCCCCGGGCACCGCTGCTTTCCTGAATCCCTGTGCTGTGGACCAGTAGGCTCTTTCCTCCCCAGCCCCTAGGACACAGTAATCCTTTTGTTCATTCATTTCCTGGAGCACCAGTGCTTTCAAAATAGAACCAAAATGTAGTTCAAACATTACTTCTGCCCAGCTTGATTTAAAACCTGCATTATTTTTCCAAATGATTTCCTTAAAATACAACCTTACTGGTGTCAGATTACAGTATTTACTCTGTGAGATCAGATTTTACTTTTCTTTTTATCGGGGTTTTATTTTTCAGTTGAAGGTACCCTCCACAGTCTTCCCAAAGTTTCTCCCACTTGAGAGAAGAGGTGAAGGCCCCATCGGTGTCTCCAGCTTGGGCAGTGTGGGGCAAATTGATTTCTGATTTTAATTCAGTGATTATGGAGGGAGTCACTCTGAAGTTGTTTTCAGTCTAGACAGGATATGATAATAGAACAAATGAAAGTTCATGTATTCCAGCCAGGGACAAATTAAGTGGGTGCAGGACATAGATATATGTCACACTGTTCCTGACGTCCAGCGGCATGCCGCCCACTTGAGGGCACAGAGCCCGGATTAATTGGCTCTCCCAAAATGCATCTGTGATTGGAAGAATGCCCTCAGGAAATGCTGGGCAGGGTGGACTCTCAATTTTTCTTCTCTTAAGCGCTGAAAGTTAGACATGTTATTTTGGAACACCAAGAGAGTGGGTAGCTTTTGACATTATTGATCTAGGAAATGTTTTTGTTCTTTTCCATTAGAGACTATGAATGTGCCTGAGTGGAACCAGGTACCATCTGCTGGACTTGGTGCAAGCCTGTAATCCCAGCAGTCGGGAGTTTGAGGCAGGAGGATTGTTGTGAGTTTGAGACTAGCCTGGGCTACATAGTGAGTTCCAGGTCAGTCTCAACTATATAGTGAGACCCTGTCTCAAAAAACTAAAAAAAAAAAAAAA
>NW_022900926.1:34664387-34678815 GCF_012274545.1 Fukomys damarensis | reverse complement strand
AAAAAAAAAAAAAAAGAAAGAAACCAGGTACTATCCATTGAGCACATCCTGCTATATTTATTACTGCTTTACAGAGGGCCTGAGATCTGGCACAGTTGGGGACTGTAGGATCCAGGGATACAATCTACATCATGCAAGATCAGAGTAAGGCTCTAAATGTCATGAAAGATAATGGAATAAAATGCCCAGTGTTTCCTATGTGCTTGGAAACACTGCCATCTGTGCCAAAGAATATGGTAGTGATCAGACATGATACCTGGCTGACTTTGTCCTTTCTGAGTCAACTGACAAGGGACAATAATCAGGACAGTCAATAGCACAGAGTAATTTTTTTAAATTGTGTCTCTCATTGGAAAAATCTACAGATGAAGAGCAGAGAATCTGGATTCTGGATCCAAAGAAAGTTAAGGGTGAAATTGCCGGTGTAACTGACCAAAGCTAAATACTGTTTTTGGATGCAGACAAGCAATCTCAGTGGCCTCTACTGATTCAGTGTGTGCATAAACCAGTGCTAGAATCTGGTCTAATACAGAGCTCTTATTCATCTGAGGCACCATGTCTATCATCAGACATGAAAAACCAGGAAAGTTAAATGCTATGGGTGGATCAAAAGAGGGGGTTTCTGAATATTTGTTGGTTTTAAGGAGGTTTGAGGCAACACTGAGAAGCCTTTTTAAGATGGGGCTCCCAACAGTCTCTCCTTGCTTTTGTTGGGTCTGTACAGTTTCCATTCGTGAGCTGTTTGCCATAGTACATTCGTGCCTTTTTGGAAATGCTACCACATGTAAACCTTTCAAAATACATTGCATCGTTTCACTGTGAGGCATTCAGGGATCATCATTAAGTTTCCATTCATTTATGGTACTGAGGATTGAATTCAGGGCCTTCAAGTGAGCTACGTCCCCAGCCTCCCCTGCACCCTTTTTTGAGACAGTGTCTCATTAAGTTGCTAAATTGCCTAGGCTAGGGTCAAACTCATGACCGTCCTACTTCGGTGTCCCAGAGTGCTGAGATTATAGGCAGGCACTGCTATACACAGCTAGGGATCATCATAAATAGGATAAAAGGCTATGCTTTCTGAGGCTGTTTTGAGAAGAACTCTTCATACTTTGTCTCTTAGTTTCAAGAACTCAGTAATTCAAATTTTAGCAATAATTTACCTAGATAGGCTATGTAAAATTCTATTGTGAAAATTCCTGACCATGCATCCCACACCTTGTGGTCTGATTTGGTTTTTTGTTTTGTTTTTTTGGTACTGGGGATCGAACTCGGATCCTTGTGCTTGCAAGGCAGGCAGCAGAACCACTGAGCTAAATCCCCAGCCCCCAGACCTTCTGGTCTGAGACACTACTTTGGAAGGTAATGAATAGATAGCATTATAAAATATTTAATATGTAGGACAGTATCTGCACACAGTAAATTATAAATGTTAGTCATTAACTGTGTTTATCATTTTTAGTTTCTTTTTATTAGTGCTCTACATATTTGTGATACATGATAATTATATTCACCTTGAGGAATTGGTATATATACTTTTTTTAGGGTTATTTATTTATTTATTACACTGGGCCTTACTCCGAAATTTAGGCTGGCCTTGGACTCACTATATAGCCCAGGCTGGTGTCAAACTCATGGTGCTCCTCCTGCCTCAGCCTCCTGAGTTCTGGGATTAAAGGCCTACGCCACCACGCTAAGTATACATATACTTTCAATAGAAATGCCTTCAGAGATAATTTAATTCAAATTTCACCATTATGTATCAGCCACTTTCATTTTAGATTCACTTATTTGTTAGAATATATTTATTCAGCCCCCTACTATGTTCTCAGCACTGACACAGAACATTTGTGAGTCTCATCTCACCTTTGTGCACACGATATGCACTTTTAAATTCTGAGTTGATTTCTTCCCACAGAGGTCATTTTCCTGAGCTCCCACATATTTCTCACTCTTCTTCCTGTGGTGCTGGGGAATAAACCCAGGGCTTCACCTGTGGTAGGCAAGCACACTTAGCGACATTCCCAGCTCGACATGTTTTTCTACAAACAGCGTCATCTGTAGATACTAATTCTTCAAGACACCATATCGGCATTTATTTGGCCATTCTTCTGTTATGGAATATGGTGCTTCTTTCAAAATTATCAATATTATATAAAATACAATAGTAAGCCTGAGTACAGAGCTTCTGATTTCTTTCCAATAATTTACTAGAATAAATTCTAAAAATCTAAATGTTGGGTCAGAGGAGATGAACCTTTCATGCCTTTTGATTCACCCTACCAATTTTTTTTTTCACCCTGGCAAATTTTTAAATAGTGTAACAATTTACAATGATAATTTTCCTTGTATCAGTGACATTCAGTTGTCACATTCATGAAAATACCACTTAATTTCTAGATGAAGAACGGGGGAATGCTCCTGTCTTATCAATAATGCATGGATTTCAGGGTTAGGAGTGTAGCTCAGTGGTAGAGTACTTACCTACTGTGCAGGAATTATGTACACACACACACACACACACACACACACACATATATATTTGGTACTGGGGATCAAACTCATGACCTTGTGCTTACAAGGCAGGCATGTTGCCACTGAGCTAATTCTCGAGCCCTAGCCCAATACATACATTTCTTATGAGTTATCCCATCCAGTATTTACTATGGGTGATCAAAGTATATGGTGAATATTCAAATTTTAAAAGTTTATTACATTAAAAGACATTTTGCCATGAATTACCCTCAAAATACTCCCCTTTGGGCCGGGGATTTAGCTCAATGTTTCTGCTGCCTGCCTTGCAAGCACCAGGACCCGAGTTTGATCCCCAGTACTAAAAAAAAAAAAAATACTCCCCTCAATTTCAATGCACTTAGCCCATCATTCTTGCCACTTTCTGTAGCAGTTCCAGAAGTCTGCTTTGGTGAGGATCTTTAGGTTTTTGGGGTTTTTTTTGGCGGGGGTTGAGACAGGGTCTCACTGTGTAGTTGAGACTGAATTGGAACTCACTATGCAGCCCAGGCTGGTCTCGAGCTCGCAGTGATCCTCCTGCCTCAGCCTCCTGAGTGCTGGGATTACAGGTGTGCACCACCACGCACGGCCTTTTTAGTGAGGATCTTTAGTTGTACTGTCGTGGCCATCTCAATGTCCTGAATTGGCTCAAACATCTACCTTCCATGGTCATTTTGACTTTGGGGAGGAGCCAGAACTTGTAAAGTGCTTGATGTGGCGAATAAGGTGAACGAGGACACACTCTAGAGTTTTTATGAGCCTGCCTTTCTGTGGATGGCACATGGCAGCCACAGTCGTTCATTCATTGCAACTGTGATCGCATCTCCTAGAGCCTCACATCGGTTCTGTGCCCGCATTTGACATTTACCACCTTGTTTCCTCTGTGCTGCTCCATCTCCTTTATCAAATAAAGTTTTAGTGCCTACGGGGTCTGGGTACAGTGCCAGTCATGAGAGGATTAACAGTGACTAAGACTGGGTGCCTCCTGGCATAGAGCTGGTTGTCAGACACAAGGAACACGGCTCAATACATAATTGCAAGAAGCAGGATTACCTGCTGTGACGGAAAGAAAAGGCTGAGTGTTACAAAGCTGTGTAGGCAGGTGCATTTTTCCAGCTTTGGGACAGGCTAGGGAAGGCTTCCTGTGTGACCTGTATTTGCCAGTAAAGGAAAGGACTGTGATATGTCACTGCATGCCTGAAGGCCAGGACGCACACACGAGTCTCCATGAGGATGTGTGTGGTGATAGCTGCCACTCGGGAGCTCAGAGCGCGCCATGTGGGAGACATCTCATGTGGCAGGACTGAGAAGAAAAGCAGCACATCGGTGACCCATGCAAATCATCCAGGAACTCTGGACGTGATTGTTCCACCAGCAAAGTTCCATGCAGATCTGCTAGACCCAGTATGTTTCCTCTCAAACCTGCTCCTCCCTCCGCATTCATTCCTACCTCCAGGAGTGGCAGTGTCACCTGCCAGTCTGGAATCAGCCTTGATGTCTTTCCTTCCCTCGAGTTACTATGCAATTAGTTACCTAGTTAATAGTCCAGCTTCTCTGCACTGAGAATACCTTGGATCGTTTCACTGCCATTGCCATGGTCATTGCTCCTGGCTGTCTCCCTCCAAGTTCTTGGCTATAGGAAAAAAGAGAATCTACCTTAGGATTTTCAAAACTTGTTTGTTTAAGGGATGCATTAAAACACACAGAATCCTCAAAACTGTTGGCAAGAAATGTAGAAAAACAGTCCCAGGAACCTCAGCATAAAGGTTGTTAGAATGCAGAATTTTCAGTGCTAAAATTGACAGTTCTGGAAAAAATAGGAAATTGTTCATTCTACTTATGCAAACTGCACCTAGGACAGGCCTCCTCAAAACTAACAGATGCCTCCGCCATTACTAGGCAGCCCTCAAATCAGGGGGCTTCTCCTATCCGCAGCGAGGCTGTACACTAAGCAAACTAACTCTCCCAAAGGCTTATGTAAAAGCACTGAAGTGGCAGGAGCTGCTTAGCATCCTGGAAAACAGCTGAAAGGGAGCCCTAAGTGTAGTTTTGACAGTCTATCCCTGGCTGCCGGAAAGAAGTGGGAATGGGTGTCAGGTGTGTGACTCCCAAGGTGCCATTGTAACTGCTAGCCTGGATTAGTAGCATGGTTTTTAGAAGTTGCCTCATCTAAAATTTCAACCTCTTCTGGACTAGGCTGGGCTGGGCTCTGTCTTGCCATTAATTTTAAAATAAACCTAAATCAGGGGATTTAATACTTCCTCACTTAAATCCCTCAGACATTGCATATTGCTTTTATTACATTAATGAGCAAGATGTAATCAAACTTTATCACACACTTGCATTACAACTCTGTTTTAAAATTATTATTTTGTACACACATGTGCACCTGTGTTGCTAGGAATTGAACCCCTGGGGATACTCTGCTTTCTTTCCTTTTTATTATTTTCTGTTTTCTTGTTCCTTTTTGTGGTGATGGGATCTAACCCAGGACTTTGCACATGCTGGGCTAGTGCACTGCCACTGCGGTACAGCCCAGCACTACGACTGGGCTTGCTTCTTAAGATGAGAGGGTAGAGTTGCAGCGAAGCATGCATGAGGTGTAGACATAATGCAAAGCTCGCATTTACCTTGGCACGCAGGCCAGCCATCCGTACTACTTCCTGCATCTCCTGTTCTGCTGCTACCTTCCCCACTAGGCTTTCTACTCTAACTCCTCTAGACTTTCCTTTTCTGTCTTTCTTTTTTTTTTTTTCCTTTCGTACCAGAGATAGAACTTGGAACCTTGTGCTTGCAAGGCAGGTGGCAGAGCCACTGAGCTAAATCCCTGGCTAGACTTTCCTTTCTTTACTTAGAAAGTCTTTTCTTTTACTTCCTTGAGTGCTTAGTGAATTACATGTCCTTGAAACGCTTCCTGGGGAATCGCTTTCTTTAGGGACGCTTCTGCTCCCCACCCAGTTGGGCCCTCTTTATTGCCTAGCATTTACTTTTCTGTCTCCCTTCATAGATTAGATAGATGGTCCTGAAAACAGCCCAATTTATATGGATACCTAATACCATGTCAGGCATAATTGGCACTCAATTGTTGTTACACAGATGCATGAATTAATCAACAAAGGATAGATGGACACAATGAAATCTCCACAATTTATCCTGATAGAAGAAAAACTAGTCAAAATTATGGAATATTTTCAAAGAGTACAAAAAGTGAATCGAAGCCACGCATGGTGGTACGTGTCTGTAATCCCAGCAGTCTAGGACTTTGAGACACAAGGATCACGAGTTTGAGCCCAGCCTTGGCAACTTCGCAATTTAATGAGATTCTGTCTCAAAATATAAAATAAGAAAAGGGTTGGGGATATAGTTCATTATGAAGGCCTTGGTTTCAATCCCCAATACTTGAAAAAAAAGTAAATTGAGAGACAAATTGTGTGAATGTGTGTCTATGTGAGCAAGCACGTGTACATGTGTGTGTGTGTGAATGCAGAGCCTTGCTCATACTGAGCATGGACTCTACTGCTGCACTACACTCCCAGCCCTTACACATAATGTTTAATGGTACTTTCAACAGCTCTAACAAATTATTTTCGTGGGCGAGGGATTTAACTCAGTGGTGCTGTTACCTGCCTCGCAAGTGTAAGGTCCTGAGATCAATCCCCAGTACCAAAAAAAAAGAAAGAAAGAAAAAAAGAAGTGTGTCCCTTAAAGCTAAGGAATAATTTTTATGACTAGCTAGCTAGTCTTTATAGTCATGTATACAGTACTTACAAATATTTTTCTAAATTTGCAATTTCTATATATTATAGCAAACTCCTCCCTTGGTCCCTTTTTCATAGCATAAAAGTAAATCTTGGAGCTGAGATATAGCTCAACTGTAGAATGTGTGAGTCTCTGGGTTCAAACCCCAGCACCAAAAAAAAAAAATCTTTGTCCACCCTGGAATGAATCATCATGAATTATGATTTCTTGGGTTAAATGAAGTAGATTTATTATGTATTTACCACTGAATGATTTATTTGTCCTTTTGCTCATTTATCTTTGAGTTATTATAGAAGGAAATAAAATTCCATGCGAGTTCTTTAGTGTTTTTGTTTCTTTTGATCAATAATGAGTAGTTTTTCTAAAGCCTTATCTAAGCTGCTGTTGAATTCTTCAGCCAGTGAAGATTTGTATTTTTTTTTTCCTCTTTCATGTGTGTTCCATTTAGATCAGGAAATTGATATATTAGCCCAGAAGACTTAGGCCAGATGTTAGTTCATTGGCTGAAAGATGGATTTCCTGCCTCAATAGGTGACCTCTGGAAGCAAAATAGGCTTTTTCTTAATGGATAGACTGTCTGCATGACCTCATTTCTAGAACAAGGGGTCTTTGTTAAGCGGCTCTTTGCTATTGGAATCAACATAACATCATCTGATTCTTGCGAATATTCATTAGATAGAAAGTGTAGCTAGCGCCTAGTTATCTCATTTATTAGGCATAGGGAATAATGATGCATAAACAGTCTGCTGCAGTTAGGGTTTTCAAAGGAATAGACTTAATACAGGACATACAGTTTATAGAATTACTTCAAAATATTCACCCAAAAGTCAAAGTCAGAGGAGAAGAATCCAGCCAAGGGCCTGGAACCCATGGCAAAGTCCTTGATTAGTCAAGCCAAAGGCCTAGAGCTCACAGCAATGGCTCATGCAAGTCCATATCAAGGATCTGCACAGGGAAAGGCCTAAAGGTCAGTCAAAGAAGCTAATGAAGGGTCTGGGCCAGAAGGCTGAAGGATCTGCACTGGAGCAGGGAAGTGACGCTCAAGGCCAAGACCAGAGCTCCCTGGAAGAGAACAGCAACCATCCCTCATGACAGTGAAGACTGGAGCTTCTCTGACAAGAAGAGCCAAGTTTGGATTAGGAAAGCCAGACGGGGCAAGCTTCTCCAGGAAAAGCAGCAGCATGCACCCTTCCCCTCCCGTTCTTCTTTTATGCCATTGGCTACAATTCTCAAGTGGGTCTTCAAGGCTGACTCAATTCAGCTGGGCATTCCAAGCTGATTACTAGTTAGTTAATCCACCACATAATCCATTTAAAAAATATTTTTGTGGGGTGAGGTGGAATCTCAGTATTGTTTTCATCTGCATATCTTGAATGACCAGTGATGTGGAACATTTTTTCATATATTTCATATATTTATTTGCTGCTCTTTGTCTGAGAAATGTCCATTCATTTCAGATACCCATTTTTTTGAATCGGGTCTTTATATTTGGGGGGCTGATTTTTTTGAGTTCTTTATAGATTCCACCTCACCCCACAAAGAATGGCTGCTATCAAGAAATCAACTAATAACAAATGTTGGCAGGGTTGTGGGGAGAAAGGAACCCTTCTCCATTGTTGGTGGGAGTGCAGACTGGTGCAACCACTGTGGAAATCAATATGGCGATACCTCAAAGAGCTGGGACTAGAGGTTCCATTTGACCCAGCCATCCCTCTGCTGGGTGTCTTTCCAAAAGAATTTTAAAAAATCATATCACAGTGATATATGCACACCTATGTTTATAGTGGTACAGTTTGTAATAGCTAAAACTTGGAAACAGCCCATTTGCCCATCAGTTGGACACTGGATAAAGAAAATGTGGTTTTTCTATAAAATGGAATATTACTCAGCCATAAATGATGAGAAATTAGATTCATTCATAGGAAAATGGATATATATTGAGGATATACTCCTAAGTGAAATAAATAAGTCACACATGTGTAAATACCAAATAATTTCTCTAGTGTGAAAAACTATAATGGTACATAAGATCCTAATGATATAATCGACAATGTGAAATAGGAAGAAAAGGGCTAAAGGTGTAGGGGAAGTGGGAAGGGTAGGGGAAAGGTAATAAGGGAAAAGAAAAAAGATGAGAAAGTGAAAAAAAATGGAAATAAAGTATTTGTAAATAGGGAAGGGAGGAGGGGGTGAAGGGAGGGTGGGGACAAGGGGAATAAATGAGAACCAAGGCCTGTCATGTAAAGATACAAGATTCCAATGATGAATGTAACTGTACTGTATACCTAAAATGTACAAATAACTCAATGAGAGAAAAAAAAAGAAGTGAAAAAAATTTACATATTTTTTACTCATTGTAGGGGAAATGGTGCATAAAAATCTGGTGCCTGCTCACTATTATTAATATTTCCAACTCCATTCAGGTCAGCACTACGCATAGGAGCAGCACATGTTATATATTTCCCTAAAGAGGGAATTGTTTCACCAAACTCAACCTAGGCCCTATTTAAAGAAGTACCATTGACCCCCTTGTCCTTTCACTTGGACCTTCTGTTTCCATGTGAGACCCTCATGGACACATTCTCATGGCATGCCCTCGTTTGATGAGTTCTGAGTTCATGTATTTATATCTTCAATTGTATAAAGCAGCTCAGAAAAACTGAGATAACTGAGCCTTTGTGTGTGTGTGTGTGTGTGTGTGTGTGTGTGTGTGCACATGCATGCACATCTGTCTCCATGCACCTGTGTGTGTCACTGAAAGAAAGTGCCCAGGAGGGGACATTGGTCCTGAACAACTGGGAAGGGAGAAGCCCATTTACTGCATATAGGAAGGAAGGGAGTTAAGTGAGAAGGAAGATCTGTGTTGTTGGTATTCTAAAATAATAGAATCTTGGGCTGGGGATTTAGCTCAGTGGTTCTGCCACTGCCTCACAAGTGCAAGAACCTGAGTTTGATCCCCAGTACCAAAAAATAAAAAAATAAAATAATAGAATCTAACAGCTGGGGGGGGGGAAGTTGAGCCCCACCCCCACCCCCAGGAACAAGAATGGGAGTGTCTCTTTGTAGTAGCTGGCAGATGCATTTTACTTCCATGTGACCCAAAATCTGGACCCCTTCATGAAAGAGAACAGAAGGAGGAGGAGCAATAGAGTTAGTGTCAGGGCTGGGCAGGGCAGCTGAGACTCAACAGTTCTTCCTCAAATGATTTATACAGTAAATTCATGAGTTTTTAAAAAAGTGAGCAGTTTGAATCCCTGGTACCAAAACAAACAAACAAATAAAGAAATAATTAAAAAGTGAACAATAAAGAGGGCATCACCCGTTTCTTTGTTTTGATGAGTCAGCATACGTTTTTCTGGGGAATTTTATACTCAGCTCAATTCCTTTGTTATTTTAATACTCGTACACAAAAATCATTGATCATAAGTTTGTTGTTGCTTTTGAACCAAAGTATTCTGGGTAACACTTCAGTTCGGAGGAAGATTCTGGGTTACAATTTCCTATAAATACTGGGGTTAATTCTGGAAGTGGACTGTTTTGTCCTATGTCTTTAACACAGTAGTGACATCTCAAAAAAGCAGGCAACAGTTTTTACTGGACATCTTAAATTTAATGGAAATTTTTTTTCTACAATCATGTTTAAGCAACAGAGACCGCCAAGTAGATATTCTCAGAGGCAAAGTTTGAATGTTGGACACTTCCCCGCTGTGCTTTTAAGTCTGACCTCACAGAGCTTGGAAATATTTAACATAATCTCTAGTCTCTTATTAGCACTTTTTTTCTTACACTTTCCTAAGCGGGGGGGGGGGGAGTTAAGTATCATGGTATGGTTTGAAACAACTTTTCTTCTCCAAGTTTTCTTTAAGTACTTGGCAATTGAATCCAGGGCCTTTGCACTGAGCTACTTCCCTACTCCACCCCACCCGTCTTTTTGTTTTGTGACAAGGTATCACTAAGTCACCAAACTGCCCAAGCTGAGTTTAGACTTGTAATCCTCCGGCCTCTGTCTCCCAGAGAACTGGGGTTACATGCCCGTTGCACCTCTCACACAGTATCATAGTTTGTTGTAGAAAGAGTGCTCTTATACTAATTCAGTAGTTGCTTTTTGATGAGTTGAAGTCTTTTGACTCTGTTTCAACAAGTATGGAATTCAATTCATGTGACACAGCTTTTTGATCCTCATGAGCTCCTGTACACAGCCCATCAGAATTTTGCTTCTTGTCTATAATGTGTATTACTGAATAGAATGTTTGTTACTGAAAATAATGTCTGATTTCAGAATCCTTATAGTCCAGAATGACAAGTGGCTTTAGAAATCATCTAGTCTGACCCCATGGTGTAAAATGAAACATCTGCGACAGTACTGTTGTGTCTGACAGAATAGTCTCCAAGCAGAACCTTAGAGTTTATACAGCATGGACACGGATAAGGACCATGTAACTGACTGGGTGAGCAGCACTGTGTATCAGAGAAGAGTTCAGAGGAAAGCATTTTAGTTGCGCATCCTCATTCTGTTTACCTTCTCTCCCTGGCCCGTGCTGTCTTCAGTTTGATTTAACTTCTCGGTTTGCTCTTGGCTCTTTTCTCATTTCTTACCAAATACTCCCTGATGAGGTGGGTTTTATACAAGTAACGCTTTGGGTTTTTTTTGCCTGTGCTGGGTTCACCTTTAAGGCATTCGTGAAACAAAATTAGTTGGGAGTCATGATGGGGAAAATGCTCTAGCTTATCAGTCTTTTCTTGCAGTCAGTCCCTATGGCACTGTGGAACACACTCGTGGGAGTGCCAGGGAGGGCTACCAGTGGTGGCAGAACTGAATGATCTTATCTATTTTCACTGCTCAATTTCAGCAGCAGGAAGTATAGTACAACATAAATTGGACCGTTTATAATTTTTCAAATTTAAGCTATAAGCAGAAAATGTTTTCAAAAAAAATAAGTGTTCAAATAAAGATCTGTTTCAAAAACATGTGTCATTTATATCAAAAATATATTTTAATTTAAAGATGTAATTTTTTGCCCTTTAAAACTAAATATCTCTGAATATCTGATTTGGGGATTTCTTTTCACTTGTCCCTCGACAGCTTCTTTCACCAGTGAATTTTTAAAAACAGTCTAATAGCGTAGCTTTTTAGTATGTTCTTTGTTAAAACTTCACCTCTCCTCAACAAAATGCTCGCTTTTCTTATTCTGATCTGTCCATAGTTTGCAAGGGCCCTCAGATTTGAGCACAGCTATCTCTTGAAAGGCTTACGTTTTTGTGTGGTACTGGGTTTTGAACCAGGGTCTTTGCACTGATCCATATTCTTAGCCTTTTTCTTTCCTTTTTTCAAAAAATTTTGAGTCAGGGTCTAGTTAATTTGCTCTCACTGGGCTGAATACAATCTTCCTGTCTCAGCCTCCCAGAGTGCTTGGATTATGGCTTGTATCTTCATAACCAGCTCTGGGGGACTTATTAAAACAGAGACTGCTGGTCACATCACGAGGCTTGGAGTTGGGGTGGACATTTGCATTTCCAAAAGTTCTTAGGTGATGCGAAAGTTTGCATCCGGTCCCCATTTTGAGAAGCACTGCTCTGGATAAAATATCACACGAGATGATAGCATCATGGTCTCCGGTGCTGGGAGTGGTGAAAGAGAGAAGTGGATGAATTTGACTAGATTTAGGAAGCCAATGAGCAGGGCTAATCCATGGTTCACATGGGAAGGATGGTGCAGATGGGTTGGTAGCTTGAATGCATGCGTACACGAGTGTAACAGAGGGAAGGAGCTGGGTGAGAGTGTTAAACCAGGTGGGAAATTTTATGTTCCATTTTGGGAAGGTTAAGCCTTTGATGGATTTTAAGAATTCAAGCACAATGCCTAGCAGAGAGTAGGTTTTCAGTAAGCTTCAGCCATTGTTACGGCTGTGATTATTACCTTCACTGAAAGCTGAAGAGGGCTTACCCCTGGGCCTCGCCTAGCCAGAGGTAAACTCCTACCTATCATTATTCAGCATCCACATTCCAGGGCTTGCAACTACTCCTTTGTGTGATCCAGGAGATAGGAACAAGGAAACTTCCTGTGTAAAGATGTAGCCTCACAGGATGAACCAGTAGGGAAAGAAAAACAAAGGGGAAAAGGAGGCTTGGGCCTAATTGTAGAGGTCCTTGCCTGATCACAGACAACTGTAACTATGTGAAAGGCAAATAATTTGCCCATTTTAAGGATTAAGAAGTAATTTACAGATGTCTTACTGAAGCGCCAGTAAAAATTTAAACGTAGATTTTTCTAGTCCCCATTGTATTTATGCTTTCCACTATATAATTTTGCATACTGCCAAACAATAGACCAGCCATCTTTCTTTTGCTGGCATAATGACCTATGAAAGCTGCAGCTATATCCTAAGTACCCTGTGGGTTTTAGACAAGTGGCTTTTAAACTTTTGTAATTTTGACTCACAATAGGAACAACTTTTTCTTTTCAGTACTGGGGACTGAAATCTGGAATTTAACACTGACCTAATTCCCTAGCCCCCACCTTTAAAATTTAAAAATTGTGTGTCTACCTAAAGTAAGTTGTTCAGGATTTTTTTTGTTTTTGTTTTTGTTTTTTGGTACTGGGGACTGAACTCGGGTCCTTGCGCTTGCAAGGCAGGCCACTGAACCGCTGAGCTAAATCCCCAGCCCTGAGTTGTCCAGGATGGACACATTTGAACTTCCTACCTCTGCCTCCTAGAGTGCTGGGATTACACATGTATGCCACCAAGCCCTGCAAGAACAACTCTTTACAAAGCAAGAATGTTTGAAACATAAACATGTTTCTTACTGTATATGTATTTGTGTGGGTGTACGTGTTTATATGTGTTGTACACTTATATGTGCAACGATATGAAAGGGACTAATATCCAATAAATAGTATTTACTAGATGTCACTAGTATTAATATTCTCAGTGAATTCATTCCAATCGTTTTCTGTTCATCTGTTATGCTAAACATTTATCAGGACCCACAGAATTGATTTCACTATTCTACCAAGGTAAAGGAGAGCCTTGGTGGAAAGGGGAAAGGGGAGAGAGGATGTTTTTATGCCCATCTTCATTGGATTATCTGCATTTGCCTGCTTGCAGAGGTTTGTGGGAATCAAACGTAGTATACTATAGATCAAAGAGCCTTTAAGATAATCAGCTTGTCCTTTGGCTTTGCTCACATAGTGGTGTTCACATGGGCCAAGAATTCACATTCCCAGATGCTTATTTTTCCATCTGTAGAGGAGGAATTTGACCTCTATCCTCCTCAAGGACCTTCTCCACCTCCACAGGACAGAATTCCCTGGTAACTGATCCTCTTGGAGACTCTGGATAGTTGTAGTGATGGTGATGATGAGGATGAGGGTGGCAAGGAAAGGAAAGGAGGGACAGGAAGGAAAAGAAAGCTATCAAAAGTTCCCTAATGAGGGTGGAGGGGGTGAAGAGAGGGCAGGGGTATGGGGAAAAATGAGAACCAAAATCTATCATGTAAAGGTTCAAGATCTCAATGATGAATGTAACTGTACTGTATACTTAAAAAGTACCAATAAAGTAAAAAAAAAAGTTCCCTAATGCAATTTTAGAAGAAAAAAAAAAAACCTCAATCTTGGGGACAGTAATCGGTCTCATTTTCATTTGATATAGGAAAACTGATAAGTACTGAAGCTGCTAAGTTCAGCTTCATTTTTTTCCTTTTTTTTTTTGAGGTAGGGTCTCACTATGTAGTTCAGACTGCCCTGGAACTCACTATGTAACCCAGGCTGGTCTCGAACTCACAGCGATCCCCCTGCCTCAGCCTCCCAAGTGCTGGGGTTACAGACGTGCGCCACCATGCCCGGCCATCAGCTTCATTTTTTAAGACGATGAACAAAATTATTCATATTCCAGAAGTAGGAAAATGATTTTAGGCAGTACAATAAACAAAATTTCACCTTATAAGCATTAACACTTTCTCCCCAATTTTTTTTATGTTATTTTCTCAGCAGTGTATTAGGGAGCATCAGGAAAAGAAGCTTAAATTTCTGGAGTATCTAGGGTATAAAAGGAGCTTAAATGTCTAGGATATTCCAATATTTAAGGTATTAATATCTATAAGTACCAAAATGGTGGGTAAGGTTTGTGTGTGTGTGTGTGTGTGTGTGTGTGTGTGTGTGTTG
>NW_022900926.1:34661029-34662609 GCF_012274545.1 Fukomys damarensis | reverse complement strand
GTGTGTGTGTGTGTGTTGTCCCTAAACTGAACCTATCTTTAGATGACTTCAAAACACAGCACCACCTCTGAGGGGATGGGTAGCAATTAGCATGGTCTTGCTTCAGGTTGGACAGGGAAACTGTAGCATCAAAAGGTCAAATGCTTTGCCCCAGGTCATCTGAGTCAGGAGGAAACCACTCCTGCTTGGTACTGAAGAGTCAGCCCTGCTTGCATCCCCAGCCCCACTGCCCCGCTTGCATAATGCCCTAAAGTTTTTATGAAAGAGTTGCTTCTGGGTGGAAGCTGTGCGGGACACTACACATTTCTAAATTTGCAAAAGCACCACAGGGCTATTTAGTCTCAATTGTCCAATGTGCCAGTGAAGTCAACCGTAACTATTTACATTTTGTCACCATTTACTTATTTTCCTGTCTTTGTAGCAATTCCCCCTCCTCCTTTTAAGAGCTGGGCACGGTGGCCCACGCCTGTAAGAGGCTGAGGCTGGAGGATTGCGGTGATTTTGAGACCGGCCTGGTCTCCAAGTGAGTTCAAGGCCAGGCTGGAACACACAGCCAGCCCCTGCCTGAAAAAAGGAAAAACAAAACAAAACAAAACAAAAGGACAACACACACACACACAAAGGAAAAACCCACAGAGAATCTTCCGCCCAAAGTAAATGCTCTCTCCCTCAGGCACCTCATCTGATTTGTCACCCTCCCCAACTCTTTAACAAGGGACAGATTCTTTGCGGGTCCTTAACTGTTTCACAAAGTAATCAGTCGCCAAATTAAATGTGACAAGCATTGTAATCTCCCAGGGAAAATTCTCTCCCTCCCTGGGTTTAAAAGAATCACAAAAAGAAAACTAACCTCCACAGGGCTATTTCCCTCATAAAATAAATCCTTCAAGGGTCTTCCACTTGCAAAAACACACAAGGGACCAAGTGTATTTGGGTTGAGCGGTACAACCGGTAGCATTTAGCCCTTGGCTGCGTCTTAAGGTAAAGGAACCCCGAGACCCAGGGCGCCTGGCCCCTAATGAGCGGAAAGCTGTAGCGCTGCACTGCACTGGGGACGCTCTGCAGACTTAGCGCCTCACTCCAAAGTGGATGCAAACAATGGCTCTCTTGCCCAAGCGGTCACACTTGTTTTTCAGCGAAGTCTTAGCTGACAATGGCAGAGTTGTAGTTCCTCGAGTCGCTCGACTTCCCCAGGGGAGAGGTGTGCATTGTGCCCACACTGACTACTTGTGAAGCTTAAAAATTAACTTTCTGGAGTTCGTGGGACCAAAACCGAGCCCGTGAATGGCGCGATTGGAAACTTGTGCGGGCCTAGGCCGCTGCGCGGCTGCTCTTTCAACAGGCGATTTGTTCTCCGGTCACTGGCTCATTTCCATGCAAAGAGCCGGACATCAGAGCACCTTTTGTTGCTAAACGCTTTCTTTAGCCTGGAGGGGAGAGAGTCATGTGGAGCTGGAAGAGCTCATTTTGAAGAGAGGGGTCCCGGGAGTTGCTCGCGCGGTCCAGGCGCTGCCGTCCCCCTGCTGGGCCCTGCTGGGACCGTCCAGCTAGCTGCGAGGAGTCGCGTGCCACGGTCGCCG
>NW_022900926.1:34619355-34660719 GCF_012274545.1 Fukomys damarensis | reverse complement strand
CCATGGAGCAGGACGCGGGTGCGGGTGGCCCGGCGCAGGACCTCGAGCCCGACGACCCCGAGCCAGACTCGGGCTCGTCCGAGGCGTTCTCTAGACTCTGGGCCGACGTGATGGGCATCCTGGTGAGTTACCTGGGGAAGACGCGCTGGAAGCGGGGTTCGCTTCTCGCCCACCCCTTGGGCAACCCTGTCTTATCCGAGGCGCCCTTCTCTTGCTCCGGGTCTTAGGGGGTTAAATACACTGTATAGGGTTTCCAGCCCTAATTAAAAAATAACCAGCCGCGTTTCACGTCCAGGATACTTTTTAATAAGCAATCGCGTGCACTATTTAGTAGTTTAATCTGGGACACCTGCTGAGAAGTCGGTGTAGAAAAGACGAGACAGTCTTTCAAAGGGTAGATGTGAAACCTGCGTGTAAATATTTGGCGACGGGCGTCTCTCTGTTGGATCTGAAAGAGGCTGTTGGTCCTGATGTTGATCTCGTCACCATTTGTTGTGTGTGCCTTGAGAAGAAAACAACCATTTCCTCCCTCGAACCGCCAGAATGTTTGCTTACTGTTTGCAGTTTTAGCCAATTTGTAGAATTACAGGCTCTTGTGTTTGTTGTGTATGTCTAGGACTAAAATCAATAGAATTTGTTTTGCCTAGTCTGTACTGTCAAGTATTTTGAAATGTCCAGTGACCAAAACCGCCCGTGGGTTTGGCATGTAACTTGAAAACAGCTCTTACACATGGAGGGTGAAGCTCAGAGCTTCATACTTTGGGCAATTAGTGGATGTGTTTTTGGCAGAGCAGTAGTTAGGTCAGCTGGAATCAGAGGGGTGGGGGTTATTACAGCCGGACATCTTCACCCACACATCAAGAGACAACTTTGGAGCCAGACTTTGGCATTGCCAGATGTGTAGGTAATTGGAAAAGGCTCTTAGACTTGCTTTGAGAAGCAGTATTTTCTTTTTCTACTGGGAGGAGACATAGTTTTTAGAAAGAATCTCTTCTTTGGGGATGATAAACTGTTCAGTTTGTACCATGGTGATTGGGCTCTTGGGTGCTGAAGAGTTGGCCTGTGTCACATCCACGCTCTCCATCCGACTGTTAGCAGAGTCACTCAATGCTTTTGATCCTTGGGGCTTGTGTTTTGTTTGCTTTTTGAGGTAGGGTCTCACTGTGTAGCCCAGAGTGGCCTCAGATCATGACCCTCTGCCTCAGTTTTCTGAATCCTGGGTGCCACCATACCCAGGGATCCTGTTTCGTCACCTGAAAGTTGAGGCAAGGGCACAACTTAGCCAAATGGATGTGTATCAAGTGCTCAGCATACTACCTGTGCATAACAGATGCTCAAGTAATGTAGTTGTTGTATTTTTTTCCTGCATGTATAATTGTGTATATGTTTTTTTTTAATCACCTTAGCTGAAATCCCAGTTATTTCATTTCTAGGTGTTCACTGGTATTTATGATTATTATTATACAGAGAACCAGGAAAGTTGGTTTAAGATTTCTGTCTGCTGTTCTTACTCTCAGTATTTAAAAAATATGTGACAGGGCCAGGGATTTAGCTCAGTGCTTCTGCTGCCTGCTTGGCAAGCGTAAGGTCCCGAGTCCGATCCCTGGTACCAAAAAAAAAAAAAAAAAAAAAAAAAGTGACAAATGATATTTTTACCTATGATATACACTTTGTATATTATGTGGTATGTGTACAGTATGTATTTTGAATTTAAAAGCTTCTGTTTCTGCATTTTCTAAATTTTCCTGGATAAATAAGTTCCTAGACTGACATTCCAGAAAACCCAATGAATGTATTGTATTATAGTCAGAGTGATTGCTTTAAAAATTCATCAACAAGAAGCTTGTTATTTTCATGCAGAGATCATGCACTGTAAGTTTTCAATCATTGAAAACAGTGATTTGATAGCATTGCACTTTATCTCTTACAAGGGCATGGGCTGGAGGTGCTGACTTAAATGAAAAGTTGAGCTGAGGGCTGTTTGGGGGAGGAGGGCTTGGCAGGTGGCACTTTCTGAATGTTTGCTTTCCCTTCCCTGGCAGATTCCAGCACTGTTGGGTCAGTTGTAGCAGTGTTCTTTGGCTCAGTTGAAAGATGGGGTGGGGCCCTAGAAGCTCAAACCTGTTATTCAAAGGGCAGATGCAGAAGAAAAGAAAATATGTACTTCTTACTCAGCTACTAGTTCAGTGTGAGGACTCCAAGAGTGAAGCATGTCCCAAAACAGGTTCTGTCCATTCATGCCGTCCCAGCCTTCAAACAATCTTGTTTTCCTTTAGAGTAAACTTGGGCATTGGGACTGCTCCTTGGTAAAACGTGGAGGAAGAAGACACAGCTTACTTCCCTTTGTCTACTGGAAGGAGGACACCAGGAGGAGGGGGGGTGGTTTTCTTTCTACTATTAGAAAACTGACCTACAGATGTTTCTAAAAACTGGAGTTTAAAAAAAAAAAAAAACCATACCGGAGCTTTGGAAGAATTTATCAAGACTCAGAACTGATGGTTGAGACCATTTCCTTCATTTGTATTTAAAATGTGTGATCCTGCAGTCATGGAAGTCTGGACAGGAAAGAGATTGACTAGTAGCACACACTTGGTTAGTGACGATGTCAGAGCTGGCCTCAGTTCCCTGGCCCCACCAGCGGGAGCCTGAGGCCTTAACTCTGGTTAGTTAACTCTCTTAGGCTGCCTGGGTGGAGAAAACACATCACATCCAGGAGGGTGGGAAGTAGTCCAGCCAGACCTTACACCCCCAAACACCATGTTTGAGAGATTCAAGGTACCCACTTGCTACTTTGTAAGATTCTAAGTATTGACAGTCAAACCTCAAAGCCTGTTAGGTCAGAACTTTTTTTTTTTTTTTTTTGATGAAAGACAGAGTCCCCTTTTCTGAAGGTGTTAAGCCGTAAGAGGCATTTGTCCCTCAGGGATTTTTCCTTTTTAGTTTTTGAGTCTGGTTCTTATGTCCAGGCTGAGCTCAAACAGATACTCCTGCCTCAGCCCCCCAAATGTTGGAATTACAGGCATATGCCAAGACATTCACATATCCCAGGGAGCAGGGAAGGGTATTCATGAATCTCAAAAAATACAGAATGGCTGTTTGAGGTCACTGGGTCACATTTTGTATTTAAATTAATTCAGTCCACACACAGTTAAGCACCAAATAATTACTCTCAGATAATTAAAAAATGCTTAGTGAAGAAATAATAAAGGGAGGGCAGGGATAAGGGGAAAAAATGAGAACCAAGACCTGCCATGTAAAGAAAGGTACAAGATTCCAATGATGAAGGTAACTGTACTATATACCTAAATTGTACCAATAAACTCAATGAGAAAAAAAAGAAATAATATATTTTACAGCTTGTAAATATTTTAACAGTACTAGAACAGACAAGTGACAATAAGTCAATAAAAAGTACAGATAGAATGAACAGGAAACAAATTTACAAAGATGCTAAGTTGTGAATCCCCCGGCAGGCAGAGTCAGTATCTTTCTTTCTATCTCCAATGCCTGTGGCTTATTGACTATAGATAACATGATTTTGTTGAATGGGAAAGGAAAAAAGCTTGTACCTAATTGCAGGAGTCCCATCAAAACCCCATTTAAAGCCCTCACATCCGTCGGGATGGGGTGCACTCGTGAAGATGTTGAAAGTTCTGGTTGGGCAGTTTCCTCACCCTAACCAGAGTCCTGGTAAAATGTTTGTGAGCCTGGAGCGACATAGCCATGGCCGTCTGGTGAAATGGCCATTCTCTTCACAAACTGCATCTGGTGCTTGGCCTGGGTTTGAAAAGCAAGTCACCTTTCCCTGTCACACGCTGAGATGTCTGCCGAAAAGTTCCAGATTAGTTGGAATCCTGCAGGATTTTAGTCTCATCTCCATTTCTTGGTTGCAATCACTACATTCTTTTCTTTTTCCCAAGAGGGAGGGTACTGTTTTTTTAAGAGCAGGAATTGCTGAGGTTATAATATGATGAGGTACGGGAGATCGTTTTTTTTTTTTTTTTTTTTTTTTTTTTTTTTTTTGTTTGTTTGTTTTTAGGACTGATCATCCTTGTGGAACACTGATGGTTCTTTAGCTTCCGCCTCTAGGATTTGAAAACTTGCAAAGCTGAGCCAGACCTTCATCTCCCTACTTGTTAACAGGGCAGGGTGTTGTAAGTGCCTATTGTTCTGTTTGCAGGATCCTTCAAGATGCACCTCCCCCAAACCTGAAATTTTCCCAGCTCCCTACTCTGTTCCTAAGAGTTGACACTCATTTCTCGGTAGTGCTTAGAAAATAGCCATTGTTTAGACTTGCTCCAAACTTTCTCCTCCTCTCAATTCTTTGCAAACTATAGGAAGCTACATGGTAGGCTTCGGGCCACAAAAGTGTCATATTTAGCCCATTTTTCTGTTTACCCTCCTCCTATTAGTATACAAACCAAAACCTAATCAGAAGAAAGGAAAAACAAGTTTAAAAAAAATCCACCCTCCTTTGTTAGGCATAGCATGGGGGAAGGGAGATGTTAGGGAATTCCCAGGGGGGCTTTTCAAATGCTGACTTCTTTGAAAGCTGTTAAGGTCCTTGACCTCTGGGGAGGTGTCTTGAGTTAAACCTATCAGTTATTAAACTTAATTTTACATGTTGGAATTTGAGTCCGCCCAGTTTCAAATATTCTGACTTCATCCGAATTTTATGTCCTTTTTAGCCAGCTGAAAGCCTTATGGCTTTTATAAGTGGGGACATTGCAGGGTGAGGCCGTGGGAGGACGGCAGGGTCCTTGGAAATGAGCCTGAACATTTACTTCGAGAGGAGTCAAAGCCCAAAGCCCTCTGGAGGGTAATGACTTGATCAAGGTAACAGAGTAGGGCCAGATCCCTGGTGCCTCAATGTTTAGTTCTTTGCAAAGACAAAGTAATTGGCTTTTATAATTCTGGTTAGGGAGTCACTGAATCCTTTCTTGCCAGCGTCCCCTGTACTAAAAAGGGACCTTCTTTTCTGTTCCCCTCCTCTTTCCCTTCTCTTCTCCCCTCCCCTTTCCTCCTTTCCTTAATTCCTTCCTTTTTAGTGAACCCAGAGCCATTGCACTGAGCTACCCACCCCCTTTTGAGACAGGTTGTCTCTAAAGTTGTTCAGGCTGGGCTTTAACTTATGATCCTTCTGCCTCAGCCTCCTGAGCTGCCAGCGTTGCAGGCACATCCAGCTTCTCTTTTCCTTTTGCTTATAGAATTTTGCCTCTTCTGCTGATGTGCTTGCTTTTCACCATAGACCCCCGACTTCTGATGGGAGAAGCTAGCTATCTGGTGGGATAGTTAATACTTAAGAGCGAGGGAGTCCCAGGGCTATGCTGGGCCTGTATATATGTTACCTTGCCTGATCCTTTCAGTAGGTGTGACCAGTTTTGTTGTCTGTTTTACACTGGAGCAGTAAATATGTATGTCCTAATCCATATAGGTAGTAAACAGAAAAGCTGAGATCTGACTCATGTGCTACTTTCCCAAAATTAACTTCCAGTTGCAATTTTTAATGCAGTTTTACAGTTATTTGTCCACACATTTTATCCAGATATTTGGTGGAGGTCAATCTTTTTTTGTTCTTTAAGCTGTTTTCTTGTGTAAGCAATTGAATTTAAGTATTTGTTGTGATGTAGGTAGTCTGCTTTTATTTTAGGTTTCTGTTGGTCTAAAAATACATTGAGAATTCCAGAAGTTAACCATTTATGTGTTTTAAATCATATGCCCTTGAGGCCAGCCTAGGCTACATAGAGAATTCAAGATCGACATGGTCTGCATAGTGAAACTCAAAAACAAGATTGCTTGCTCTTCTGAGTATTGAGTCGTAAGTCTCCTGCTATCACTCAGTCCTACCTGGAACTTGAATCAACCCATTGTCCAGGGTATCCATGCTGTATACACTACCCACCTGCTAGTCACTGGCTAGCTAGTCCCTGTGCTAGTCCTTGGTTATCAGATCTGTTGTCACTGCCTGTGTTCACTCACCCTTAATTTACTTAATAACTCCCCAAACTACAGGAGTAATGATGCTGGCAATTCAAATAAGCCAAGGAGAAGCCATAAAGTGCTTCCTTTGAGTGAGAAGGTAAAAATGTAAACCTAATAAAGAAAAAAATTGTATACTGAGATTGCCAAGATCTACACTCAAAACCATCACATTCACATAACTTTTATCACAGCATATTGTTGTAATGGCTCTAACATATTGTTAGTTATTGTAAATCTCTTACTATCTTTAAATTTGTAAAGCAAACATTATCATAAGTGTCTATATGGAAAAAAATAGAGTATATTCACAATTCAGTACTCTCTGTAGTTTTAGGCATCCCCTGGGGGCCTTGGAACACACCCCTGCAGATGAGGGGGACTACTGTGTATGACTGACAAGGCATAGTTTTGCAAGGTCCACCCCACTTCTCACACATACCCAAACCTTAGGATTTGGACCCTGGGGGACCTAGAATTTTCAGAGAGGCCCTCTCAGGGCAGGAATGGGGAGGAGAGGAGGAAGGGAAGAGGAAGGGTCTTCTGGGAGGAAGAGTGGGACAGTGGTGGGCAAGCACGGATCTCTGAGGGAGTCCAGATCTGGGAGTTCACAGGGTGGGACATCTTTCTGCACCTCCAGGGCGATGTCCTTGTGGAGCTGCCACGGGCTGTGGTGGCTCGGTGATGGAACACTTCCTAGTGCACCCAGTTGCTGGGTCACCCCCTTCACTGCAAAGAAAGAAAGAAAGAAAACTGAAATGACTTCTGGGAAAATGATGAGTTGGCGGTGACTTTGGAAGGAGGAGACTGCTAGAGATCCAGGCGGAGGTGATAAAATCCAGAATTACATGTTCTTGCATCGCATCATTATCTCGCCTCTGGCTTCCCCGGAGCCTGCATTTTGCTCAGTAACTAAAGTAATTAAGGGATTGCTCCATCCTAATGTACACACAGATCAGTGTACTAGATTGTACCCTGTAAATTCGTAAAATTTGTCATTTAAAAGTTAAAAAGAAATTTTTCCATAGTAACTTTTTTTTCCTTTTTTGCTTGGGTACTGGGGATTGGCCTAGGATCTTGTGTATGTTAGGCAAGCATCTAGAGCTACTTACGTATCCCTTTTTTTGGAAGGAGGAGTTTAAAACAGGGTGTCACTGCTTAGCCCAGGCTGGCCTGGAACTCCTGGTGATCCTCCTGCCTCAGCCTCCAGTGCTGGGACTACCATGCCCCAGCCTTCCCTTTTAAAATTTTATTTTGAGACAACTCACCAAATTGCTCAGGCTGGTTTGTGATCTTCCCGTTTTAGCCTCTCAAGTAGCTGGAATTGCAGGCTCTTTACCATACCGTACTCAAAAGTATAATTTCTTTTAAAGCTCAAGAATGGGCTGATTTAATGAAAAAAATCTTAGAGATGTTTGGTCTATGTTTTCTGATTTTCTTCTCTCCACATACATATGTATACATCTATATATCGATCTTTAGGATATTTCCTTAAAAAGGAATTATTATTTATAACAATATGTGCACCACACTGTAGTTAAATGATCCTTAAATACAACTTTTTAAAGCTAATTCTAGAATACAGTGAAATGGTGGGCAATATTCCATCGTGCAAATAAATTGACTGGGAAGCCCAAAGCTCAGTTTCACATTAGACATACAAGGGAAATCTGGAAGCTTACATTTATCTAATGAAGCCTCCCTCCTTCTCCTTTTTATTTTGGCACTGGGGAAGGGACCAGGACTGCGCTCTCCTGACACAAGCCCTCTGCCCTGGTGTAGTCTTTTAAAAGGTGCTTTGGTGCTCTCTGCATCCTGCTAAGACTTAACCGTGACCACCTCACAGTACCTGTCCTGCAGTTTTGTGATGCGGTAGAACTGACACTGATCTCAAGAGTGATTTTTGGGGGGTGGTGGGTTGGGGGTAAAACCCTACCTTGTGCATGTCAGGCAAGGACTCTACCACTAAGCTGCACCCTCAGCTAAAGAAGCGAGTTTAAATGATGGAGTTAAGACTCTTCTTAGAATGAGCAACACTGTTCAAACCTGTGAGTACAGACTGAGACTTCTGGAATTATCTTCAGACTAATATTGAGGAAAAATGTGTTTTTCCAGCCACATGAAATGGTCATGTTTCAAATGATGTTCATTTGTTCACTCCTTTTCTTGTGGTAATGAGACCTGAAAATGAGAGTCATTCCCTGGGAGTGTCACACCTATCCAGAGACCCAGTGTCGCTCCTTCTGTCCCGTGGAGCATTTCACTGGGCAGCATTAAATGTCTGTGAGTAGGGATGAGGCTGGAGATGGCCTGTCTTGCATCTTCCCTGGCACCCAGAGCCCGTAACCCAGACTTCTCCTCCCAGGTTGCACTGTGTCTCAAAGTCAGGAGACAGACACTCGATAATGGGGTGGTTTCTTTTTGAAGTCAGGGCCTTTTTCTTTTTTGAAGGATGGGATCTCTTATGTCTTTCACCTTCCTGAAATGAGTGATGGAAACGGGAATTGCTTGTGTTTTAGAATGTAGGCTTGGCAGACTGAGTGTTCTGAGCATCCACACAGATGCCTTGCTTTTTCCTTGGCTTTCTGTGGTTCAGGTTGCATTCATGCTTCACCTACCATTTGTTCATGGGGTTTTGCATCAGGTAGCAAATGTTTCTCCTCTGACTGCTTGTGGCTTCCTTCTTTCTTTTGTAAGGCACCTAGGGAAAGAAAATAAATGCACTGTGAGAATCATATGATTTTAATGAAAAATGCTATTAGGCTTGTTCCTTAGCTACTTTTATCCTAGGCACCCTCGACATTACTGACTAGTAATTTTGCCTAAACCTTGTTATCTACCAAGTTGGTTTTTTTTTCATTACACCAGAAAAGTGTTTATATGCTTTGTGCTTAGAAAATACAGTGTTTAATACAAATTATTTGTAGAAGGAAGGGATATTCTCCTTTGTGAATATGCATCTTTTGCTTTTCAGGGGATTTTTAAAGACTATGCAAAATGAGTCATTAACAATTTTGTGGACTTCTATGGAAATGTCTAAGTTTAAAAAATGTTTTGAAGGAAAGAATAGCCTTAGTCTGTGAATTAAAATATTTAGAAACAAAATTTATTAGACATCTTTTAGAAAACTGAATGGCTAGTGTGCTGGTGCACTCCTGTAATCCTAGCACTTGGGAGGCTGAGGCAGGAGGATCACTGTGAGTTGAAGCCAGCCTGAACTACATAGTGAGACCCCATCTCAAGAAAAACAAGCAAAAAAACAGAAACTGAAATGTATTATGATAGAGTTGCTAAGAGTAAAAGGAACTAATTTGCATTGTTTGAGATCAAATCCTGATTTCAGTCTTTAGTGGCCATATGACTTGGGTGACATTCTGGGACTCAGTTTTTCATCTTAAAAATGAGGATGATGACCACTCAATCATTGGGTTCTCATGAGCATTAACTGAATCACTAGAACTGTGCAAGGTAGAGGGTAGGCAGTTCATAAATGTCACCATTAAATATCAATAATAGTTGACCTTTAAATTGAAATATGGGTTAATTTCTCTTCACTTTTACCCTGAAGTGAGGCATGATGTTTTGATTTCTTATGTTCAATTTGAGATTAACTTAACCTATGGATTTTTTTTTTTTTTTTGGTACCCGGGATCAAACTCGGGTCCTTGCACTTGCAAGGCAGGCAGCAGAACTACTGAGCCAAATCCTGGCCCCAAACCTATAGATTTTAATGTAGGTCAAATGCTCTGTTCTTATACACAGATTAAAAATAAAGGCATGTATAATCCCAGCACTTGGGAGGCTGAGGAAGGAGGATCACTGCAAGTTAAAGCTCAGCCAGGCATACGAAAAGGGCAGCCTGAACTAGGTAGGGAGACGTTGTCTCAAAATCTAAAACAAGAACAACAACAATAACAACAACTAACCAGCATAAATTGCTTCAAGGTAACCCTCCTGTTAGAGGTTAAGAAATGTGTGTTTAAAATATTTTCTCTGCTGAAGAGAGGAAATATATGGAATGCTTTTGAGTAGCTAGGATTTTCTAGAGGCAAGAAAGGTATTTTTAATGAAGTAAATTTTTTTTTCTAGGTACCAGGAAATGAACTTGGGCCCTTGTGCTTGTGAGGCAGGTGGCGGAACTACTTAACCAAATTCCCGGTCTATGAAGTAAATTTTTTAAGTGATGTCCTGGTTGCTATTTTTAATTTGCACCATGTCTAGGTGCTCAGTAATATGAAAGAGTATCTTAAGTTTTTTTCCTAAAGAAGATGATTTTCTTTATACCTGTAAGCATGCGGAACATCACTTAAGAGTTATGTTTTAACACTTCCTGTGTTTTGATACAGGTTTTTATTATGTAATCCAGGCTGGTCTCAGACTCACCACCCTCCTGCTTTGGTCTCCTGAGGGCTGGATTTATAGGCATGAACCACTATGCTTGGCAAGAGTTCATTTTTTTTTTTTTTTTTTGTACCTGGGATCGAACTCAGGTCCTTGCATTTGCCAGGCAGGCAGTGGAATCACTGAGCTAAATCCCCGGCCCAAGAGTTCATTTTTAAAAAATTAAAAATTTTTTTTCAACTAAAGCAAAAATTTACATAGACATTAATGGGGTACCATGTGATACGCTCATATGCGTGTGCGCGCGCACGCGCGCGCACACACACACACACACACACACACACACACACGCACTCCCATTATGTAATGCACAATTGCGTTAAATGTATCCTTCTCCTTAAACATTTACTGTTCCTTCTAGTAAAACCATTCAAACTCCACTCAGATTTTTGAAAGTACATTGTATTTTTGTGATGTATACTCACCCTAGTGTGCAAGAAAATACTGAATTTATTTCTCCTAATTTAATTCCCATTGATCAACCACCTCTCATCCCTTTCTCCCCACGATTCTCCTTGGCTTTTGGTAAAAAACATTCTATTCTCAAGTTCTATGAGATCAACATTTTTATAGTCCACATATGAGTGAGCTCATGGAAGAGAGCAGTTTTAATAGTTGACTTATTAGGAACATGTAAAATATTAAAAGCATCTGCATAGCTAATGATTTCATTGTTTTGGATGCTGGGGCCGTGGTTGTACTCCATCTGTTTTTTGGAACAATTTCGCAGGGTTTCATTTGGTTAGCATCTGTTTCTGTCAAGGTTGGAAATAATTCATTTGGATTTTTGTATTTTAATTAAGTCCCCGATCAGGAATTTATAAAGATATCACATAATGTTGCTCCCTCCCATAGCCAGGAGGAGCCTGATGACATGGAAAGTGGGACTCTTTGTGATTTGAGAAAGAAACATAAGCCTGTGATGAATAATATTTTTTATTTAGGGATAACTTCATTGTGAATCTAAAGATCACGTGAAGGAATTTGAAATCTTTGGGAAAGTCTGTAAAGACAACACTTATTCAAGAAAGATTTATTGTGAATTACAATTGTATTAAAAACTGTAAGAATGTGTTCTATTAGGACGTATCAACCAGGGTGTGGTTACGACTGCCTTCTGTAACACGTTATTGTAACTTATGTAACATGTGGTGCTTAGGTGGTAATTACATGAAGAGCCTCATAACACTAATATGTGGTAGTGCTTTCCTTGATTAGAATATTACAAAACTGAGACTTCTTGATGAGCATTAAAGCGAGTAGGTGTGAAGTGATTCATAAATGATATGTGAAAGATATAGTAAAATCTGTGTGATGTAACTTCAGCATTAGCAAAGAACAGTGTACCCTTACTTTTTAAAAAATTAACTATATTGGTACATTTCATGTATACAATGTGATGACATTTATCATTGGGAATTCATACCTTTACATAATATATCTTGGTTCTTATTTTTTTCCCCATTCCCCTGCCCTCCTCCTGTTCAACCACAAAGTCATTGTACCCTTTGAACAGAACAAAGAGGCACAGTAACACTCCTGTTAACATTCTGTATCAAGACTGTCACATCATTGAATGACATTCTGAGTTAGTGTTTTTCAGTTAATTTAACTTTTTTTTCTTCATTGAGGATTAAATTCAGGGCCCTCACACTGACATTCCCAACCTTTTTTAATTTTTTGTTTTGAGATAGGGCCTCACTGAGGCACTGTGTTGCTCAGGCTAGGCTTAAACCTGCACTCCTCCTGCCTCAGCCTCCAATAGTGCTGAGATTACAGGTGTGCACCACCATGCCTGGCTGAGTGTGTATCTAGAAGACAGAACTTCTTCTATAATGGAAGAGCCTCACTGAAATCAAGAGGGCAGATAAATACACTCTTTCAACCTTAGGAGAGCAGGCCACATTCTTTGCTGTAAGAAGTGCTGCTGTAAAGCCTAGAATGATCATATTTATATTTGTGTAATTCCTTGTATATAATAGAGTGTCTCTTTGCTTACGTGGACCCTCACAGCTACCAGAAACCCACCCTTGTTGGTAGCTGTGGTCCTTTAGGTATGTAGGTACTCTAGGCTTTCTAGTCCCCTGTTTAAACACACAGATATTTCATTGTCCATGGCTCAAAATCGTGTTTCCATAATTGCGATCGAGTTTTAGTGTCTGTAAATTTTAAATTCTGGCTTCCAGTTTCATCAATTTTATCTGTAAAACAGAAGTAAGGTAGATACTGAAGTGCCCTCCGGAGTAGACCAGGCCCAGATGGAGGTGGGCTCTGCTGTTCTTTGAGAAGAGTTTGTAGGTAAAGCCAGAAAGTGAGCTGCCATCTGGGTTTTCCCAGTTTCTGTCCGAGCTACCTGGTTCCCCGGATGCTGGATGCCATAGTTGGGCCAGTGTGGCAGAGATTCAAGACTCACAGACTCACCTGTTCAGGGAGGCAGAGACAAACATGAACACCTGATGCCTTTTTGCTGAGATTGCTGTGGTGTGAGGAGCTCTGGAATGGCATAGCTTGAGCCTCATGACTTCCAGTCTGTCTTTCTGTTGTAGAAAATAGGAAGGCCTGCTTCCACTGCATTGGGAAACACAGTTTTCTGCTGTCAGACAAAAAGCTTTTCAAGCTGCAGAGCAGTTTGCCTTTTATAATATTAGGTTTGGCTTTAAAAAAAAATGGAGCTTGTAAGGCATATAAACCTATTGTTTGCATGCCTGCAGACTTATTCACAGGCAAGTTGGAGGATGTTCTATGTCAAGTCCTTACATAGAAAGAAGAAAATCCAGGGCAAGAATTGCTCAAGGGCACTAGGTTACCAGTGGTTCCAGAGGATCAGCCAGAGACCAAGTGAGCATGCCAAAGAAGATGAGCTGGAGCCTTCAATGTGCTGGTTGGGTCGAGATAAGTAAGCAGTGAATTATGCAATGTAGTTGGCAGGAAGGATTGATGAAGTTCCAGGGGTTGTTTTGGTAGAAAAGAATGACTTAGGATTTTAAGTGCTTGAGGAGACTAAGAGATAGCTACATACCACCTTCTGTGGTCTCTTGAGGGTGTGTATCATAACAAGTTTTATGAGCTCAGAGAAAAGCATGCTGACATTGCACTACCAAGGTTATGACTGATAGTCATTGTCCAGCCAGGAATAGAGCTATACCTTTAAACATCTTTTTAAAAAATAAAAAACAAAAAAACGCTTTTTAAGACAAGATCTTGCTTTGCTATTGCCCAGGCAGGCACCAAATGCCTGGGTTCAAACAGTCCTGATGTCTGAGTGCCAAGTAGCTGGGACGAGAAGAATGCATGACTGCACACAGCTTCTTGCATAACTTTAAAAACTAGAGGTGTTCGCCCTTATTTTTCCCTTTACGTTTAAGTCATTCTCCTTTATATAGTTGGTTCTTTGGCCTCCGGTTTTCTAATGACATGTTTAAACATCTCATTTCCTTGGATTTTTTTTTTATTTAGAAATGTACCAGACAGGGTCTAAATGAATGGTGAATATTTGCATTTTAAAAATGTATTACAGTAAAAGACAGATTGCCATTAATCCCCCCTCATAGACTCCCCCTTGCTTTCCATGCTCTTATCCCGTTATTCTTGCGCGTTCTGAAGCGGCTCTGAAAGTCCTCTCTCCTGAATGTTTATGGCTGTGCTGTCATGGCTGCCTCAATGCCCTGAATTGATTAAAACCTTTACATTTCATGATCATTTTGATTTTGGGAGGTGCCAGAGGTGAATCAGTGGTGAATAAGGTGGATGAGGATACACCATTTTTTTTTTTTTTTTTTGGTACCAGTGATCAAACTCAGGACCTTATACGTGTGAGGCAGGTGTGGTGCCAACTGAGCCAAATCTCCAGCCCCACACCATAACTTTTTTTTTTGGTACCAGGGATCACACTGGGTCCTTGTGCTTGGGAAGCAGGTGGTGGAACCTCTGAGCTAAATCGGGCCCTGCTTTTCTGTTGGATGGTGCTGGGCCCGCTGTATTCACTGTACTTTTAATCACCCTGTAAACAGACTCACAAAAAAAGATTTATAGAACTATTTCAGAAAATGGACAGAATTAATGACAGTGTGCCTTTTACTGTGATATTTAAAATATATTTTGGGGCCAGGAATTTAGCTCAGTGGTTCTGCTGCCTGCCTCAAAAGCGCAAGGTCCCGAGTTTGATCTCTGGTACCCTCCCCACCCAAAAAACAAACCACGCGCGCGCACACACACACACACATACACACACACTTATATATATATCACCCTTTTGTATAAAAATATATTTTTGGTACTGAAGGGAAAATATACGGGTAAAATTGAAGTTTTTTTCTGCAAACCAAAGGAACTTGGAAGTTCTGCTGTCAGCAGATTGTTTGCAAGACTTCCTTCATCGATTTGTCTGAGCCCCTTCATGCCAGGCTTCCAGGCGCCTTCAGAGGTCAGCAGGTAGAATAAAGGTGTCCTAGAATCTCCTACCCAGACAGGTGTTGCCATTACACTTTTTCCAAGGAGTTTGGTTGGAGGAGATATTTTTGTATTTCAGTGGGGGTATTCTTCTTGGAAAGTGGGCTGCCGGAACAACTTGCTTTTAAAACCTTTGACATAGTGACGCTACAGGGCAGAAAGAATGGAGATGTATAATATTAAGGATACTGTTGGCCATTGGTGCTTGTTGAAAGTGTGCTATGTGTCAATCAAACACGTTGCTAAAGCTCTTTCCATATATTATTTCATTTATAATAATTGTCCTAGGGACCCTGTAAGATGCCAATATGGGTATCCCTCACCCCCCAGAAGTCCTAACCTCTAGTGTCTCTGAATGTGACTTTGGGTTTTTTTTTTTTTTTTTTTAAAAAAAATTAGGCAAGCTAAGATGGGGTCATTAGGGTGGGTCTTAATACGAGATGACTGATGTCCTTAGTAAATAGGGAAATTTGGACACAGATACAGGTAGGCACAGAGGGAAGATGACATAGAGACACACAAAGTATACGTCATGTGAAGATAATGAATTGCATTGGAGCACTGCATCTGTGAGCTCTGGAATGCAAGCCAAGGTGGCTGGCACCCACCAGCGGATGGGAACAAGCATGGGAGGACCCCTCTCCTAAAGATTTCAGGGGGAGCGTGGACCTGCCGGTACCTTGATTTCTGATGTCTGGCCTTGAGAACCATAAGACGGTACATTTCTGTTGTCTCAAGTCACCCAGTTGTAGTAACCTTGTTATCGCACCCCTAGGCCCCTCTCGCATGTGGGTATTTATCATTATAGCTTTGTGCTGTTAGCAAGCGTTACAGAGAAAGGCAGTAGAGCTTTTTCCAGTTCTAGACCTTTGCATAGCACCTGAAAAAGCAAACTGTGAAAATAGATAAGCAGGAGGCGACCGTAGGGACCTGCCCATGGCAGCATAGACACCCACTGGCAAATCTGTCTGTGGCACCTGGGTGGGTGCCCTTGGGCGTAGAAGACACTTGCCCCCCCCAGAGTACTTTGTAATGAGACACAAAGACAGAGGAGAGTGTATGTAGTCAGCTTCCCTGACGAGTGTCCAGCATTTATTTTTAAGTTATCAAGGTGAGTAAGTGGACAGAGAATGGGAAGAAATTGCAAGTCTTTATCCAGACAAGGCCTCAGCCTGATGCTTGTGGTTTCCTCCTCCTCTCCTGCAGACCATAAATATATACGTTTTTATGACAGTGAGGGGTGGTGGCAATGAGGAAATGGAAACTTAAGATTGCCTTAACGTTTGCTTTGAAGTGGTGGAATTGAATTAAAGTCCCCAAAGATGGCAATACTGTTTGCTTGTTTGTTTGTTTTCCCTTTTCCTTCAATATCTCCAAGCAGTACAGAGCTGGGAGGAGGTGTGGAGAGAAAATCTTAGCTCAACATAGACAAAAATCTCATTGGTAGCCTACCTAGTATGGTGGCCATGACTGACATACCAGCATTTGAGAAGCTGAGGCAAGAGGATTGTGCCTTTGAGGCTAGCCTGGGCTACCTTGTGAGACCCTGTCTCAAAAACAAAAACAAAAAGCAAAAGAACCAAGATGAAACAAAAAGAAACAAACAAAAAAAGAAGGGTCATTGGGCTAGAGTCTCAAACTGACTTTTAGGATGGGGCAGGTGAGCTGTTGTGGGACAGGAACTGTGGCCATGGGTTTCAGGGTGTGGAGCTACATGGCTCCAAAAGCACATTGGTGGTGAGATCGGTAAGCCCAGGGCTGCCTGTGGCTCAGCTTCCAGCTCCACAGCAGATCAGTGTGATTTCTTACCAGGACCGTCGAGGAGCGATGGAGATATCTGTTGAATGTGTTGGCCTCTGCTTGAGCCCTCTCCAGGCGCCACTTTTCCCTCGTCTCAGGCTGGACAGAATGTGCAACACACTTGCAACACAAGATTTGAGGGAGCAGAAATCACTCCTGATTGCCTTGCTGAGGGTTCGGTATGAGAAAGCAAGAGAGGTGGTGGAGAAAATGGGAACAATTTATGGTATATTTTATTCTCTGTGGATTCTATGTTGAACATTTTAGTTAATACTTACTGGGCTGTTTTGTTCTAAAAAGTTCAGATCCCTGAGTAAATTCATTTTACTCCCCACCATTCGTTGAGAGTAAGGGTATTTAGAGGAGTTCTTCATAAAGAAATATAAAAATGGGTGGTTAGGAAAATAAGGCTTCCTAGCCCAGCCTGTTAGTCAAGGACAGCTCCGTGTGGTATATTACTGCTGGATACTGTCTCCGATTCCAGTTTAGTGACTTCAGCCAAAGCCTTCATCACTTCCCTTTGGAGAACATTACACAGCCCAGTACTCATCCTATTAACAAACTTCGGATTTGCAGAGGAAAAGAAGTTTTAAAGCTGGGACAGAGAAAGAAAGTGATTCATCCTTCCAAAGGAAAAGGGCCCAGAAGTTTTAAGGGATGACCCACAGTTACCACCCCTTCTCTCAGCTGTGCACTGGTGCTTGTGTAAAAAGAACGACAGAGGATCAGAAGTTTGGCTTCTTTTTTTTTTTTCCCTTGTACTGGGGATCCAACTCAGGACCTTGTGCTTGCAAGGCTGGCAGCAGCACCACTGAGCTAAATCCCCGGCCCTTTGGATCAGAGGTTTGGAATCATGCTCAGCCGTGGATAGAAAAAAAAGGACGTAGACACCTCGTTAGGGTGGCATGGAAGTTGAAATGGAAAATTTGCTGGTCCTGAACACCTTTAGAGTTGATGATTTAGTTAGTGTTCAAGAAGAACAGAAAGCTGGAAGTTGTTCCAGTCTGGACAGGAAATGACTCAGGACCAACAGGAAGGTTTCTGTGGATAGAAGTTCAGATGAGAATAACTTCCATCAGGGGAGATAGGCAGGACATGAGGGGACCAGCACTGTCCCCAAGGATTCTGACAGCAAGAAACACTGAAAAACCCTAAAAATGAACCGTAGAGTCTAGGATGTCAATATTGCAAATTAATGAGCCTCTCATGATTAGCAAAAGCCTTCTCTTCAAGTATTTTGCTGTGTCTTGCTATGACGAGGCGAGTTCTGGAAGTCATGCTTCACTGCTACGATTGACAAAACTGGACTTTTTGTTTTGTTTTTAAAATGTATCTTTTGACATTGTAAAGTCATTATTTCTCTTATCTGTGTGATCTTTAGCACCTACTGTTTGTATCATTTGATATTTATAGTCTTCCAGAGGCCTATTGGCTGCTTTGTGTTTTGTTGGATCATACTCTTTTTCAATCTTTGTGAGTTTTTTGGCAGGGATGGGGGGATGGGGAGAGGGCCTCTTGCTGTGTTGCCCAGGCTGGTCTTCAACTCCTGGGCTGTGGTACTTAAAGCTAACCAGGATACACTGATTGCTCGTGGAGATGAATTGTAGGTATTGTTATTTTCATCCTATGCTGCAGACAAGGTGAGTGAGGTTGTGTTTGTCCCAGGTCACATAATGTTTCAAGTGGGATAAATCTCAGGAAGTCTGGCCTGCTAGCTCACACTGGTTCCCACTGCACTCCGGAGATGCACTCCGTAGTCTTTACTGTGCTAATGTGCCCCCCCCTCCCCCGCCAGCCAGGAGGAGCTGTGAGCCTTCACCCACCTGCAGATATGAGACTCAATGTGGTGGCAGGTGCCATTCTGGCAGAATCAACATCTGGTAACAGCCTTCTATGTGTGTTCTGTCGCTGGTTGAAATGGGTGAACCAAAAGATGGCTGAGGGACTGGGGGTGTTGGATGAGGGAGATGTTTTTGTACACGGGTATATAACGAACACACTAATTCCATCAGGCTCCTTGGAGCCTGTGTTTATTAAGACACCATAGGAGAGAACATGTGTCATAGTCCCCCATGTGCTGCTTTGAGTGAGAAGCTAGGTAGATGGCATATCATCCTGAGATGGTGGCCTTGGGAATCGCATGGTCCCAAGGAGTTTTTTAAGAACAGCACACGCGTGAGGGATGGGATGGATAGAGGTTGGTGTGAGCACGAAGCTGTTGAGTATGGAGAAAGACAGTCTTCCTACTCATTCTCTGTGGATTACCTTCCCAACTTAGAGGATAACATGTTAATGTGTAAGCAACTAGTGAACTGGGAAGAAAATTTTTCATTCAACAAATGTTTATTGAACATCACCTTGTGCCAGAAACTCTGGAAGAGGAGACCAGGGGACATGGCTCTGGCTTTGTAGAACTCAGTCTGTAACTGGTGGGTCCCTCAGAGCTAGACACATTCTGGGCATGTTGAGCTCAAGTGGAGAACTTGCCTCAAGAGCACCATGTGTCTCTTGTACTGTAATTCTGCTTTCTTCAACTAACAGCTTTGGTGAGAACACCTTCATCATTTCAGCAATTCTTGGCTGAGTCACCGCCGCAAATTCTGGCTTGTAAATTCTAGTCCTTGAGCCACTGCTCGGCCAGCTTCTTCATTGCACTGATGCCAAGAAATTCTTGAGCCAGAACCTCAGCTCAGGTCTGTAGGGATGCAGAACAAAACACAAGGCTCCTGTTTACATCCTCAGGCTGGGGCCACCCATTTTTCTGGAACAGTCAGGATTTCCTCAGGAAGTTGCCTTGGGGAGGGTGGGCCAGGGCTGAGAAGGATGTGATGACATGCAGCCCCCTGCCCGGGCTTGGCTGAGGTCAGGCCTGGGTGTGTCTCTGGGCCCACCCTTTCCAGCCCTGTGTTCCATCCAAGGCCAGCCTTCCTGCTCAAATGGGGCTGGGGGATATGGGGGATTGTCAGATTTCTACCCCCTGGCACTGGACTTCCAGGAGAGGGCACTCCTAGGGGTCTACCCGAATCACAGGCAGCATCTCCATCAGCATCTGAGTCCCAGCTTTTCCCACAGGGCCTGTGGGTGGGAGCACTCCAGAGCTGCTGGGTCGGCCATGAATGTGGCCTTCGGAAGGAATGACGGATCTGAGAATGTGACAATTTGTTTGGCCTGGCTGAGCCCAGGCCTCATCTGTGATCAAGTGGATTATTCAGCTGTATGCTGTGTGCAGCAAAGGAATACTGTAACTCACACTGATTTTTTAGTTAAAAATGTAACGGGGAGGTTATCTTCTGTAGAAGGCCTCGGTAGTTGGCTTTATAATTCAAAAAAGCAGTAAGGATAGCTTAAGTTTGTTATGTACCCAGCTGGATTATATATAATGCTTCTGGGGTAATGAATTCAGGTTTTGGAGTGGACAGGCTCGATTTGAAGTTTGGATCTTCTCTTTACCAGCCAGGTGACAGTAGAAACTAAGTTTCTATGCCTTCATTGTGTAGTTAGTAAGACCTACATTAAATAATCTGTGTTTCAAGTGAAATAGGGTACAAAAGTGCCTGACATATAGTCTAGGTGTTCGATAAATGTTCTATAAATACAACATATATATATATATATATATATATATGCACATACATGTAAATATATGGATGTATACATATATGTAAATGTTCTCACTATATAGATATTCAGTAAACGTTCATTTCTCCCTTAATTTCCATGCTTCCTACATTTCCAGCACACACATACTCAGGTTTACACATGTGCGCAGTCCTACCTCTTTGACACAAACCCCAAATTCTGGTCTCTCCTTGACATAAATGCAAGTTCTAAGTCTTTGTTTCTGAGTCCATGGAATAGGGTAGTCAATGGAAAACATTCAGCTTGTTGATAAACTTGATCAAATGAGACAGAAGCAAATAATTTTCTAGGCATTTATGTGATGTACAAAACTGCATGCTGTGTCCTAGTGCGAGAGTTAATAATTCACTCAGTTGTTAAGCTTTTAGTGACCAGCCTTATGTGACCTTGTGTCACTGCAACAGGAAGCAGAAACACCTTGGCCTGCTAAAGCTGTGCAAGTCAACTTTGTATTACTGTCACAAAATACCCGAGGCAATCAATTTTTTGGCTCACAGTTGGAGAAGGTTCAGTCCATGTCATTGGTTGGCCCTGTTGCTTTGGGCCTGTGGCAGCACAGTTCATCATGGTGGGGAATGCATGGTAGAGGAGGAGCAAAGAAAGAACAGAAAGAGCAGGGTTCCTAATATCCAAGATCATCATTCCCCCGATAACCTAAATTACTTCCGCTAGGCACTGCTTCCTGATAGTTTCACCACCTCCCACTAGTGCCATGCTGAGGACCAATCCTCTAACAGATGGGCCTTTGCTGCTAATCAACAGCCAAAGTATTTGAAAAATCTTAATCTGTGTAACTAGTGTTCAATTATAAATAAAGGTGCGGGGAAGGAGAAAATTAAATGCATTAAAATTTGTACAAATTCTTATTATGGTACCCAGGATTAGTAGGTATTTTACAAATGTTGTCATTATTTTAAATAAAATGAAAGAGTGGATCGATTTATGTGGACCAGAATTCCTGAATGTGTGGATGTGAAACTATTAGAAATCTGCAGCTGGTTCGAGGGAGAGAGGTTGCCTGCACACAGCACAAGAGGCCTGACTTTAGCCACACCCCCTGCTAGGAAAGGGCCAGGGCCACTGTGGAAGCTGGATGTGTCACGGGTCCCAGGGACTTGTACATACTGTTTAATACTATTTCTGCCTGGACACAGGTGATTTTATTATGTTGTAGGAAAAATTTTGAAAACAGTGTGAATGTTGGTTGTGATTATCCATAAAATGATAAGCAGCAATGGTTAATGTTAATGTCAGGAACAATCACTTGCTGAGTTCCAGGTGCTAGGTGCTGCTTAGAAGTTTTGCGTGGATCATTTCCTTTGTTTGGCCACATTGCCTCTTGAGGCAAGTATCTCTCCAAGGCACAAAACAAATTTAATAATTTCTTTAAATTTTGAGGTCAGAGATGGAGCTCTTAATTACTTCACCACGGTGGTTCTTTGCTTTCATATATACGTGATTGTTTACCAAGAAGGATAGAGGGATAGATCAAGGGATCTCTCAAATGTCTCTATAGACAAAAATCTTCTATGGTCTTTTTTGTTTGTTTTGGTACCAGGGATTGACCTTGGGACCTTGCACTTGTGAGGCAGGTGGCTGCACCACTGAGTTAAATCCCTGGCCCACCTTCTGTGGTCTTTTAAATTCTGTTTGTATATGTTTTGTTGAAAAAAAGTATTGTGGAATATGGACAAAGTCCAGCACAATTCTAAGAAACAAGAAGGTAACTGTCATTGGATATTTGAAGGTAACAATAGTTGGCAAGACTTGGAATCAGGAAGAAATTTACACAAAAGTTGTTGTCTGTAGAAAGTTTTTAAATACTTAGTCCCAGCCCTATAGTACTTAAATTATTCCTGCCTGAACATACAGGATAGATAGAATCTCTCTCTCTCTCTCTCTCTCTCTCTCTCTCTCTCTCTCTCTCGTCTTTAACCTTCATCATCTTGATTTTCTCCTATTAAATTTTTCCTCTGCTTTGGAGTGCTTTTTACTCTTGTGTCTTTTTGGAAATATATTCAGATCTATTAAGATATCCCCAAATGAGAACTGAAATATGTTTTAAATAAGAAGTGAAATTTCACCATGAAAGCCAACCCGAGTGTATCACCACCTGCTTTATGCTTAGTGTCTTCCTCTTGTGCCAGAGATTCCTGCAGTAGTAAGTCTCCAGTCCCCCCACCTGCTCAGCGTGCGACACAGGCCTGAGAAAAAGAATACACTAAGAGACAGAACTAAGAGAGGAAGCAGGGTACCAGGATGACCAGTGCTGGTGCACTGACAAAGGCGCTGGACTTTTATTGGCAATCAGTTGGGGGAAAGGTGATGTGTGGTTTCTATGGAAATTAATGTAAACAAGGCTTATAATGGACAAGACAAAGCATTCTCAAATTAGGAACAGAATAGACAAAATATATGATTGTAATTACAACACTGTCCTTCTAATCAGAAGGTTTTAATTCTGTGGGAACAGAATTTTGGTGAGAGTTACTCTGATCTCAGTATGCAGGCTTCAGCCAGACTCACTTCTATAAACAAGCCAGTGGCGGGGTTAACTCTTCACAGCCTGCTTTGGGCATAATCAATATTATGGTCCTCTGCACTCTTGGTCATCTCCTTCACTGTTGCTATCGAGATCCCAGCCTGACAGAACTGTGCAGTTTCAGAAATGGTGCTGTCCCCCCACAACCCCCTTACCTCTGTGTTTTACATTAGGGTCTTTGTTATCACTGAGGGGGATAGGGAGAGAAGAAGCTAATGTCATTAGGCCAAAGTTTAGAAGCAAATTAAATGAGTTTGAAATTACTTATCAATCTCTCCTTAGGCATTCTCTAAATTATTTCTGTGGAAAACGAAGTTGGTCTTTTGCATTTTGTTGCATGACTACTCTTGTCTCTAGGCAGGTGGTGCAGACCTGAGCCCTGCCCTGGGCCCAGAGCCGAGATGCCTCAGGGTTCCTAGAGCCCAGAGAAAGATGAGGCTGGAATGGAACAGGAACCTTCTCTCCAGCTCCCAGCACACCTGCCCGCATGACCCAGCAGCATGGTGGTGTATCTGCAGCTCCTTGGTGGACAGTTAACTCATGTGGCCTGTGGAGAATCTTCATTCCCTAGTTTGAGCATGGAGGTCAAAAGACCTTATTTTGGGTTATTCATTAGCAGATCCATTTTCTCCACCCATAGTTGCTCATAGAACGTTGTCTCTAAATGTGATGTAAAACGTTGTTTAGGGTTATAGATTACTTATGGCTTGGATACACAAAATACTTTGAAATAATCCACACATTTTTGCAAAATGCAATAATGCAAATATTTCTGGGCTCGTTTAAATTGTAGTTATATGAGGAAGTGCACCATCTCCTTACCGTCAGCCTAGAACCACTAGCATGTAAAAACCTGTTTCTGCTGCTATGTTCTTTCCCTTTCAGACTTACAGACTAGAAGAGTTCTTTAGAAGCCTTGTCTGTGGAGTGAAATAATTTTCCCTTTGGTAGCAGTTATTTTGCAGTATTATGCTTATTGCATTTGACTTTCTCACATGTACAAAACTAATAAATTACATAAACATAAAAGTGCTAAGTGTTGGAACTGACACCTCTCAGGGGTTTGTTTTTAATAAGCTTATGTAATTAACACCTTGAACTATATTCCATTTGTTTCTTTTGAAACCGTACAAAGAGAGCAGGATGATGCATATATACAAGGCACCAGAGAAGTTAATATTGGCTTTTAAAATTGTAATGAAGTCATGGTGTTTGAAAGTTAAAACTTGCTAGTTATTTTTAAGTCTGAGAACTGAGGAATGGATATCTTACTTAAAGGAAGAATTAAAATGTAAAGCAACATATAAATTGTTCATATGCATTTGCCCAAGGGCCAGAGCATACTGCCCAGTACCTTGTGAGTTAACTGATCATTTCACTTTCTCTTATCTGTTCATTCATTCATCCAGTACATTAGTACTGACAGCCTGCTATACACAGTTCTAGAACAGAATAAAACTTAGAAAAATCTTTGACCTTCTGGACTAGGTACTTTAGTTATGGAAGGGAGATAGTAAAATAAACATAATAAATAAATAAAAATTTTTATTTATTTGTTTTTGTGGTATTGGAGATCAAACCTAGAGGCACTCTACCACCTAGCTGCATCTCCAGCACTTACTATTTTTTAAATTTTTTATTTTGAAATACATCTTGCTAAGTTGCCTGCATGAGACTTGACCTGCTGACCCTCCCGTCCCAGCCTCCCAAGTGCTGGGATTACAGGTGGGTGTGTGCCACCATGCCTGGATGCAAACTGTTTTAAGGCACACGGTGGGGTTAGAGAGTACAGGGGAGGGAACTTGCTTTTTGAGCTAGGAAGAGAAGAGGGTGCAGAGTTGTGAACAGATAACTGGGAAGACTAGAGAGAGAGTGAATGGAAAGGCCTGGCCAGAGCTGAAGGTGTTTGGAGCATGAGAGGACTAACAAGGCAACCAGAGCAACTGGGGACTGGAAGAGGCATGAGATGAGACAGGAGCAAGGTGAGGGGTATATGGGTGTGATGCATTCTTTAGGTCAATGCATCCATTTAGGTAGATGTGGCCTTTAGGAGGGGACAGGTTTCTAAGAAGAGAGAGACCTGATTTGACTCAGGTTCTAATAGGATCCCTCCATTTGCTGTTCTTAGAAGATACTCAAGGGTGCAAAGAGGAAGCCTATTCTTTGGTTCCCAGTATAAAATGCACTTACTTTATAATGGGAAAATGACTCATCTTAATGGAATCAGCACATTCATTAAAACAAGCAAACAAGCAAACAAGCAAAGCATCTTGATAATATGTTTAAATTTCTTTGTAGGCTTACCCCCTACAAAACGGCAAAGAAATAAAATAAAAATATTTTTGCTATCCACATCACAGAGAAGAAAGTGAAATTGCCCTTTTCTTTTTTTATAGGGCCCTTGAGAAACATAAAAAGTTTGGGTAGTTTGCTTTAAATGTACCAATAAACTTAACTGGGAAAAGTTTGGGTAGGAGGTGGGCCTGCCCTGACTAGTTCATGGGGCCATATGGGTTTGCTTCCTCGTGAATCTAAGAAATGATGGGAAGAAGGGCGCGGGGAGAAGGTTCAAGCAGCACTGACCGGGACAGCTCTTCCCCAAGATCTAGCTGCTGACCTTATAAAAATGTTTATTTTTCAGTGAAATCAGTTGTTCTTTCAAGAAAGTATACAATTGATATCTAACCATTAAGTATCACAAAAGGGCCATGGTGATGTTATTCTCACCTTGTGAGGAAATTGAGAAGATGGATGGTTTCACTCTGAAACAGTAATTGGCTTAGTAGAATGATGTAGATTTCTTTTTGTTCTTTTAGACATAAAATGAATCTCACATTTACATTGTACCCCTGGGTAGAAAGTGGTACAAAGCAAATACTCTCCACTCCCAACTTCCAAGCTGTTTTTAATCTATAAGTAGGAACAAACCCATATGCTTCTGACGCTTTTTCAGAGTTCTTTCCTATTATATTTTTGGAAAAACTATAACCTCTTATGATAAGAATTGAAATCATCTTGAGGAGAAATTATGTGGTTATAAAAGAACTTTTATCCCTGAAAAAAACTGAAAGTGTGGCCATTGTGCCCTACGTATTATCCAGTTCTAGGGTTAGATGGGAAAAATGACAAGTGTGGGTACGGAGGAGGATACTTAATAGTAGGGGTGATTTTGTGGGCCGACTATCCAAATCTCGCTTTCCCTATATGTTGCAGGCAGAATGTAGTACAGGGTGAAACCAACAGATTTTCTCCATACCTGACATTCACAAGCGCGCCTTGTGACCCTGAGAGGAATCCTTGGTGTACTGTTGCTGTGGTTTAATCGAAGTGGTCAGAAAAGCAAATGATAAAAGTGAGGTCATGAAATGTGTTGGGGAGGCTTAGGTTTATAAAGAGTTGTTTTGGGGTTGTTTGGCATTTTTTTTGTTGTTTGCTTTGAGATAGGGTTTTGTTAAATGGATCAGACTGGCCTTGAACTCACTATGTAGCTCAGGTTGGCCTCGAACTCACTGTGCTCCTCTGCCTCTGCTGCAAAGGGTTACCATGTTTTCTCTGGTGACAGCATTGTAGGTGCATTTGTTTACTTATCACGCCTGACCAATGGAGGGAACCGGTGGTTTTCTAGGTGTGTTTTCGTGCTGGGAGTGAGTGCCAAGGATTCATTCATATAAATTTGTGAGCCATTTTATGTAGTCCTTGTTTCAAAAATCTTAATGCTTTTTTCTCTCAGAATAAGAGAAGACTGTGGGACTTCATTGACTTAAGCCCACCGCACCAACGAGCTTTCCCTCGAGTTCTCTTTTGTGTATGAAAAAGCTTTGGATCCCAACAAGGCCACATCAAGACCTTCTAATCCCTTGACAGGAATTCTCAGCCTCTGCATGAATCTTCCTCTTGTAGGCTGCCCTTGTTCCAGGAAGCTGTCCTTTTTGACTGTAGGAATGCCTGGAAAGAGGACTAACATCCCCCAGGACTTTACTTTGTCTTTATTGTTGAGAAGCTGAAGCTTTTTGTGTCGAGAAGGTGGAAAGAGGCAGATAAACTGGTGGCAGTTTGCTTAGGGTCACTTTATTGATGTCAGCCTAATGAGTGGCTTCATAGCTGAACAGAATAGCCAAATAAAATAATAAAAGCAGACTAGCTAGGCAAGGACTCCTTTCATAGGGAGATTTTCTAGCTGGTGAGGAACAGGCACTGTCAGTTCACAGGTTCCAATTGAGTGCCCTATGTTAAGTGGTTTTTATGCAAAATGCAAAGCTAATGAAATCAGGTTGCTGCTTTTAAAATCTATGTGGTTTGGTTGTCACTGAAACATATGGCAGGGATTTCCTATACTGTTTAAAGGTAACAGCTCACACTTTACCTCCCTTCTTACTTAGCCTTCTATGGCCTTTGAATTCCTGACAAGTCCCAAGCCTGGGTTCCATTCTCTCTTCCTTTCCTGCCACACCTGTGCCATGTGACTGTGCAGCCACCCAAGGCAGCCTTTCCTCTGTGACACTGGGCTGTGCTGTGATACAGAGGAATTATAATTGTCCCGTCTGCCTGGAGGACCACCCCCCCATTTGTCATCATTTCTGATGACTTAGTTCCTGCTTCCTTGTCTTACTCATGGACTGTATTATAGATGTAAGGTCAGTGGGACTAAGGGCTATGACTACAAGCTCACTATTATATATGTAAAAATGCTTGTTTGGTGCGAAGTCTGAAAATTTATGGTTGCTTAGGATTTTTACAGTCATCACAGGAACATGAGAGATGGATTCTGCTGCCTATCCCTCATTCGTTCTGTTCATTCATTCATGCATGCCGCATGAGTCATCCATTTATGCACATGTGTATTTTGGAGCTACTTCTTAGGTAACAGCTTAAAACTCGCATCCTGGTGGTGTTAGGTACTGAGGTTGCAAAGAAAAGATGACACCTAGCCCCAACCTTTAAAAACTCTTATATTTCTTGTTGACAGTAAGTAATAAACACATAAAAGCCACCTTTTAACACCTCTTTGCAATGGAAAATTTAAAATGTATCAAGTAGAGAGACTTATTCTCAAGTACAGAGACCACCTTACTCAAGCACTAGCGTTTTCAATCGTGGCTCTGCCTGTGTGCCTTCACTACTTCTTCTGACCCCATGATGTTGAAGCACCTCTGGATATCATGTCAAGCCATTTGTTTATATGTGAGATGGGGAATGTAGGATTTATTGTGATGTAGGTCAGGTGCTAGGCATAGGGTATTTTAGATATTACCCATCAGTTCTCAAAAATGTGGAATTTTTGGTAGTGGCACCAAGAAGTAGTTAAATCAACTTTATTGCAAGCACAAGGTGTGTTGCCAGTCAACTTTGATCCAGTTGTCTAGATTCCTAGGGCTCATCCTAGTTGCATGTAGGAGGACCAGGAGGAAGTAAAGCAGAATCAAGGTCAGTCTAATTCCATGAAGGGCCCGCACTTCATGTCTCTTTGTTCACACAGTGGCAGAATATAATTTGTATAAATCACGGCAAATTTGAATGTTGTATAATGTTCAATCATATTGCCAGAGATTTCAGTATTGTTCTGAGATTAACATTAATTTCCAGAATTCTAGGATTCTCAAAGATTACTTTTTCCAGTGACTAAATAAAAAATTGGTTGGTTAAATGTTTGAGAATATCCACATACAACTTCAGGTTTGTATGCCAGAGTCAAAGTGTGATTCATACTCACCAAAATCTGTGAATCTGGTCTAAAATTGTGACTTCATTCCTACCCAACTAAGGGTGCTATTCTTTCCAGATCTGTGATTCTGTTAAGCCTAGGACAGTTTAGAAATGGAAAATGAGTTCAGTCTAAAATTGCCATCTGCTAAATTCTAATGTTCTTTTTGAGTCTGAATCTATAGTTGTATTCTTTTTTACTACCATTACTATTATGTACAGTACTGTGGATCGAATCCAGGGCCTTTGCAATAGGGGTTCATCTCCAGCCCTTTTAAAATTTTTTATTTTGAGGCAAGTTCTCATTAAGTTGCCTAGGCTGGGCTCCAATTTATGATCCTTCTGCCTCAGCTTCCTGGATTATTGGGATTGTAGGCGTGTACCACCAGGCCCAGCAAGTATGCTTGTAACCTTTGAAAGTGGATTATCGGTGTTACCATTCTTTTCTCTGAATTTTCACATTCTAAAGATTCCTGTCACTCATAGCCAGCAGATTGATTCTTTCAGGGCCTTTAACATGCTCACGAGGGGGCCGTAGTAGATCTTGCTGCTAGGCGGCTTGAACCATAGGTGGTACATGGATACCTGTCCCATTGGGCAGCTTTTTTAGTAATTCTGTTAGAAGAAGGCTGATAAAAGAGAGTACATCTGTTGGTACAACCAGTGGTACAAGCCATCTGATGGGACAGTCATGCATGTACCACCAGTGGTCCAAGCCAATGGGGATGTGTTAATTCCAAAGGACCTTATATCATGCATATAGCTTACTAAATTCCTTTAATAAGTTGCCACAACTTAACCATACTACTGCACTGAATTAAAGGATGCATTTTGCCCTTCTGTTTGGTGATAGTAAACAATCACGTATATATGTTGATTTTTATATTGTGTGCTTAGCAAATACACAGCACTTGGATTCTAGTAGTTTCAGTCAGTATTACTTGAGTTAATGAAATATCCTGTAAACTGTTGATAACCGAAGATCATACTCACAAACTTTATAGCCATCCCTTCTTCTTTATATTGGGTAATCACTGTGAGTCAGAGGCACCAGCATTTAAGGACATGTATTCTAGCAATAACATTTCTTCTGAAAAATCTCAAGCCTTGTGGACCCTAGGTGTATATAGACTGCTTTGGGCCTGAGATATGGAGGCGAGAGACAGAGATGCTTCTGCTCGGGTTTCACTCTATCCAATAACAGGTGATGTTACCTCAAGAGACTCCAGAGTCTTCCAATTCTCCTTCCCCTTCACTGAGTGCAAACCCAGGAGTCAGCAGGTCTCTGTGAAGAGCTTCAGTTTCTCCTGTAGGTTGTCCATGGCATCAGGCTGAGCTGATGAGACTGTGATGTGGGTTCTAGTTGTCTTTGTGGCTCCCAGTTCTCCTGGGCTCTGTCTTGGCCTTGTTCTCTTTCATATCCTACTTTGTTCCTGCCATCCCCGCCGACCTGGAGTGATTTAGGTGCTGTGCTGGCCACAGAGGAAGGCAGCAGCCTATGTGGGGTCAGTTCACCAGCTCCCATGACCCCAGCCTTGACCTAGAAGGCCCCCCTGATGGATCAGCACCTGCAGCTGCTTATCCATGATTTTACTTGTAATTGTTTTATCTCATTTAAACACTCGATTCAGTGTGTTTGTATTTTGTTTTGTTGTGGTGGTGATGGTTCTAGGGATCAAACCCAGAGCCTCACAAGCACCGGACAAGTTCTCTGCCACTAAGCTATACCTCCAGCCCCTTTGTGTGTGTTTTTTGTTTGTTTGTTTGTTTTGTATTTTTGTGCTGGGGATTAAACTCGGGACCTTTCACTTAAGTGTAAAGCAGATGGTGGAATCACTGAGCTAAATCCCCGGCCCCCTTTGTGTGTATTTTTAATGTAAGTAATCATAGTTGTATATAGATTGAATTAATATTAATAAGTGTTTATTATTAGATATAGTCACAAATAAATTATACATATGAGATGTTATCTAACATACTGTAAAGGTTTACATTTAAAAAACTATTGCAGTGAAAGAGAATTCATTAATCCACTTCAAATTGTTCTCCGTCCCTCTGAACACACTATTCTTATCATTTTGCCACTTTTCTGAAGCAGTTCCGGAAGTCCTGTCTTGTGAGTGTCTTTATTTGGGCTGTTGTGGCTGCGTCAGTGTCCTGACTGATTCACAATGTTCACTTTTCATGGTCATTAACTTTGGGGAAGAGCCAAATTTGCATGGTACCGGATCTGGTGAATGATATAGATGAAGACACATCATTATGTTTTTATGAGCCTGCCTTTTTCTTGTATTGTAGTAGGCAATAGCATTTACCATATTTTAAAATCTGAAACACTTATGAACGGACTTTTAGAACTGCTTCAGAAAGTGTCGAGAACAGTGGGATAAATGTGTTTGAAGCAAGGGGGATTATTTTGAGGGGAATAAATGGCAATGTGTCTTTAAAAATTCAAACATGTGCCATATATTATTGTTATCCCTTGCACATTAAAGAGATTCTGTGCCCTCTTTCTTCCGTGATATCCACCCTCTTCCAGATTTTTGGAGTCCGTGGCTCTAGAATTGGGAGCTGACAGAGTTTTGGGAAGGAGAGTGGTCAGTCCCACTTTCTGTGAGGCTGTTTATTATTCAGAAGTGGGTTTAGGTTAACTGAGGCCCACCTAACCTCAGCACAGTAAGGGGGCCTTGGACACCATGGCCATATTTACCAAAGTAAGAATTAGACATAGACTCTATCAAGTTCTGGGTGGTTTTGGAGAGAGGGAGATATTAAGACAGTCCTCCTCCATCCACCTGCTGGCCCCAGGGTCCTCCCACACCATCAGCATGATCTAATGTGTTTCTTTAGTGTGTGACATTTTTTAGTTGTTATGGACTGAAAACATTTTCATGAACTGTATTTCGGCCAACCCCCGACACCCATGCCTGTCTCTCTCTCTCTCTCTCTCTCTCTCTCTCTCTCTCTCATTGAATTTCTCCAAAATGACATGATAGGATAGGACAGGATGAGAAGATGACAATTGAAAGATGACAGCTTTGATGATGCTAAACAAGAAAACGTGAATTCATGTCTTTTTTATGCTTTTAGCAGTTTCACCTGAAAGGTTGTCAGAAGTGTTTTTTACCTCAAAATGTTTAAGCGAACTAATTAAGAACGCAAACATGTTGTGAAGTAGTCTAAGAACTCAGTCTTCATTGTTTTATACTGATTTCTTTTAGCATATTTGGCTTGCAGGATATATCTATATCTAATCTATATCTATATCTGTTCTTCCCTTGGAGCAATACGAATATAACATGGTTTATTTTGTATAAAATATACCGTGCATGTGCTTATAGGAATAGAAAAAGAGAAAAAAATGAATGAGCCAGGAATCTGTTCCATTTCTTTCCCACAACTCTGAGAAGTTATAGCAAAACATTTGGGTTGTCCCTTGAGGCTCTCTCTAGATAGTAAAATAAGAGGACCACAAGTTCATTTGCATTCATTTACATATAATCTGCATAGGACAGAGTACATCGTATGTCCTGATGTTTTCAGAGAGAAAAGAAAAAAATTCCTCTTTCCTCTCTTAAGTCTGTGGAGATATTAAAATGATATCTAGGGAAAGAAGAGCAAAAATAACAAAGGTACACATATACATGCCTTCTGTTTTCATAGTACTTTTAGATTTCAAATTTTCCAGAGACAGAAGTACATGGGATAAAGCTCAGAATGTTAAACCAGTTATTGAGAGAATGCTGCCTGAAGTGTTTTGATTCAACGGCCTTTCTCTTTATAGCTTTACTGTATGTTAGTTGCCTGAAAGTTATATATTGGTCATATGAAAGATGTATCTTGGTGTAAATGTGCTCTGTGGCCTCTAGAGATGACTGCATGAGTTTGAATTCCACTGAACTAACAACACTGGTAGTGGGGGCCACTGATTCAGTTCTACATCAAGTGCAGCAGATGGTCAATCATATGGACTAGAACTGTGACCCAGTTCTGTAAGAAAAGGAAAGAGAACTTGCATTTGCATGTATCTCTTTTTTTGTTTTTAAAGACAAAGATGAGAAAAACATTCTTATAATGTGACTCAAAATTGAATTTTCATGTAACTCTTTTCTTACTAAACATGGGCTTGGGAAAATTCTTATAAAAAGATAGTGTGACTTAGAGTTTCACAATCTGCTTAAATTTTTTGAAGAAGTAAGGTTTTCCTCTCCTCCTAAACTTGGACTCATATTGCTTTAGCCTAATACATGAGAACCAAATGGGAAGAAATAAGAAAGAAGTGAAATAGATTAGGCAAGTCATAAGCTGAACTCGAAGCTTTTAATAACTTTTAAAAAAGTCTATAAAGACATCTATGTTTCATGTTCCTGTCCATGTCCCCCACCCCCACAAGGAATCTGTGTTAAGTGTTGTAGTAATGGTATTTATTATGGTAAATGGAGAGATGACTTAAAGTCACATTAGGGTTAGAGGCTTATTTTGTAACAGAGAGTCAGACATAGGCTTCACTTTTCCTAGAAGGATGCAGATAAATGTGGTGCCTTGATCACATTAGTTGTATTATTTAAATTCCCTACAAGCGCTTGTCGCGAATACTTTCAGTGGCAGTGATTATTTTCATTAACTAGGTCTATACTTATCTCAAACAAAAAACAAGTTGGATAAAAATGTTATGAGGTTTGCCAGATTATTCTGAAAAAATCTGGATTTTTTTTTTCTTTTTTAAAACCACCGGACAGGGCATGGACTTTGACATGATGGAGATATAAAAAGCTGTCCACATGCACTGTGTACAACTCGAAATGCACACCAGCGAAAGCATTGCTGTCATCAAACCCATGAACATTCATGTTCTGCCAGAATTTCCTCCTTCCCCCTTTGTGTTATTTTTAAAGAGCTTGGAATTTAAGTGGATGAAGAGAAAATCAGGGGCTGGGGTTTTAGCTCAGTGGTACAGACATGTGCCCACCATGTACAAGCTCTCCTCCCCAAGTCACCAGCTAGTTCATTGGTTCCATTTAAGTGAGCCATGGAAGATTGTTTTGGAGGATGGCAGAGAATCTTGTAAAAATATACACATTCTTTTATTATCGTCCCTTTGTTGGCATTTAAATTATCAAGATGGATGAAAGTGGTGATTATAGGGGCTTCCTGCACATCTGGAGAGTGATTTGGACCAATGTAAACACAGCTGTGCCACCTTGCCTTAAATTATTACCTGCTGAATCCGTGTGCGGAGTGGCCGTGGTGCCACATTGGGGATGTGAAATACTGGCTGTCTGTGGCCTGCCTTGAGTTAAACAGCTGCTGTCTTCCTCATGAGTAATGGATATGTTTTCAGGCCTCCAAATATTTGAAAGAGTTTTGCGTGATTTGGGGTGGAATGGAAAATTAACCTTTTTCTCTAACAGGAAAAAAAGACTGGAAACTTTAGAATGGAAGAGGTTAACTTAGATGGTGTTTGTAGAGAGGAAGAGAAGAAATGTGGTTTCAGTACACCTAGTTAAGTATTCTTTTAATTGTTCTAGTGGCTTCTATTAGTCTGAGAAAACAGTTGTTACAGGTCGTATAGTTAACAAACATGAGAGCTGTAAGTTTTGAGATAAGCCAGAATTCTTGATTGAAGTGTATTGGTGAGGAAGAAGTGACTGTGCTGGGGTTGGGGAGAGAATGATCTATTCAGGAGTAGCCACAGGGAAAGTATAAGCCAGTGTTCCTGCTGCAAGCCCACTTGGCTAGTAAAAGAGTGGGTGGGGTGTGGTATCTGTCCTCAGGTGGTGGGTGTGTTGTTTCCTTAAATGGTGAAGGCACAAGTTTCTGGATGAGAGAGAACACCACAATTCTAAGAGACCAACCCAACTTTGAAGAGCCCAGGAGCCTAGCTTTTGTGAGGATCAAGGATGGAACTCAGTCTTTACGCCACCTGCTCATCTCTGCCTGTGAATGAACACTGACAAAAGTGCTCTTTGTCCCTTCTGAGGGTGCTCAGAAAGCGTGAGATGCGTAAGTAATCAGGAGTGGTGAGGGCTTTGTCTTTGAGTTGTGAACGGACTTTCTTAGGTTATAAAAGGTCAATGCCCTGATGTCAAAATTGCCCAGTCCCCCTCGGCCTAGAGTACTGCAGGTCTTCCTGGAATGACCCACGCACACCGTCTTCTGAGGGGATGTTCTAGTCAGGGCAGTTGTCTGGTGGTTAGAACAGATGCCCCCACAGGAGCTGCTCTTCTGCCCTTTTCTCTCCTAGTTTCCTATAGTAATTTCCCTCTGTTCTCCTGAGGTGTTATGTGTGCTGGGGCAGGAGGTGAGAAGGGATGATGGCCTACTCAGGCCTCCTTTTGCTGCTGCCTGCTGCTCTCTGCCCCCTGTCTGGTCTTCTCAGTACCTAGGGCTCAGCTATTTTTCTTGCCTACCTTCCTGCCCACCCCGCACCGTGACTTCCCGTGCCCCCCCTTTCTTTTTTGTGGTACTAGGGATTGAACCCAAGACCTTCACTCTCAGCTGCATCCCTTTTTTAAATTTTGAGACAGGGTCTTGCTAAGTTACCCAGGCTTTGCTCGAACTTGCAGTCCTCCTGCCTCAGCCTCTTGGAGTGCTGAGATTGCAGAGATATGCTACCCTGTGCAGCTTCAGCCTTCATCTTGACAATGCTGGAACTAGGGACCAGAGGTGAAGGGGACTGAAAGCTGGATTGGTATATTAGGGGTCTATCTTGCAGAGTGTGTGATGAGTTTGCCTGGAAGGTTGTCAGTGGAGGGAGGGCTGGCCAGATCTCTGTTTAGCAAGGTTATTTTAGTGACTTGGTCTAGGGCAGATTGGGCAAGGTCGGGGAGACAAGAGGCAGTTGTAAGCGTTGGAGTTGTGGCCCATGGACATGTATTGTTGAGTTGAAATGAGTCAGGGCAATCTTTAGGATCATAATGTACTTTATCACGCTGTATTTCAGGACCCTCACCGTGAGATATTCTGGCCCAGTTCCTTCTTCCTTGAAAGCAGTTTCTTCATTGGGGCAGAAAGGGAAGGGCCAGTGGGCTAAGGGCCTCTGTCCTAATCTTTCAGAGGAGGATGGGCTCCCACCTCCTCTGCTGTGTGCAGCCTGGGGTCTCAGACTGACTGTAGAGAAAACAATCTCTTGCCCAGACATGCTCAAATATTCAAAGATCTTACTGGCTCTGTACAAGTCCTTCATTTCCCTGGCTCTGTGGTAGGATCTCTGAGGCACAAGCCTCAAATGCAGAACATGTTAATGGTGAGAAAGGAAGGAGCGATTTCTAAAAAACTGTCTCTTTCAATTTCTATTTCTCCTCTCTCTTAGTTCCTAAAATAGGGGAATGCAGAAGTGGAGTGAGACAATTGCTTGCTGTGGCTGAGGCTTTCTGTCCAGGGCCGGGGTTTTGAGAAATCGAATCCCACGCTCTGCTTGCAACTAATGCTGTGCTTCGGTGATAGACATGTAGCTATGGGAGAAGCATGAACATTAAAAACTGAAAACCCTGGTGAGCAGCCCAGCCTAGAAAGTGTGGGCACGCATTGTAGATCACCAAGAACATATATTTTCCTTGGTTGCCTTGAAAGAGTCGTGTTCCTTGGTTGTCTTGTTCAAGTCACTTATTCATATCAAAGGAAGGTCTTGTTGGAAGATAACAGAGGAGAGGAGGTGCCTTTCGAACTGGAGGAAGTGATAGAAAACACAGTTTAACTCACAAATGTTACCCTCTCTGTGTGTGCTCCCATGTGTATTAGGGAATCCACTCCCTCACAGAATAGTAGCAGGGTACAGAACAGTCGGAGATGAATGTATTTAGCCAGAGGAGGCTTGAGAACTGGCTGCTGCCAGTCTGCTCCTTCATGATTACTGTTGTTGCTCTGACCGAGAAGTTGAGAGATAAGTCTGGGACCACTTACCTTTGTGAGACCTCAGAGCTGGGTGTAAAGTCACTCTGTGTGCTCTGGGACAACTACCTGGGCAAGAGACAAGTGACATGTTTGCTTATTTTGGTAAATTAATAACCACCAGTACTTGGAGTGTGCAATAATCCTAATGAATAATGGGAACATTAATGGCCACAAGAATGAATGGGCGTAGGAACGAACACTAATGACTGATGAATGAGGTTTTCCACTTTTCTGAGGGTCTTCTGGGAGGGTAAGAAGTGTGGTCCAGAAGCGGTATTCTGCATGGTATCCTGAGTTCCCAGGATCCACTCAGGTTGCTGAGAAGGAGGCTGGCACCTGTGTCTGTCTGTAAGTTTCCCCAAGACGGAAGAGAGGCCTGCGATGTAGCCATGGCCAGACTTGGGTTGCAGGGCTCCTGGGACTTGAGGTGCCTTTGCAGGAAGCACTTTCTTCACCTTTCTTCCCTTTGCCCTGCTGGGGAAGCAGGTTTGGGCTGTTGGCCATGGCTTTGGCACCAGGCAGGCCTGGTGGGAGACCTGGCTTCCTTGCTTGTTGTCTTTGGCTTCTGATAGCAGTCACTCACCTTCATTGAGCTTCTATTTGTCCATCAATACAGTGAGGAAAAGAACAAGTCCTGTCTTAGGACTGTCCAGGGGATTGGGTCTCACTTGTAAGGATCAGCCTGGCACATGGCCACAGGGTAATAAATATCAGTCTTTATTATTACAAATGCTGTAGAGAGCATGATCAGATGGCCTGGGGCTTTTCCAAGGTGGACTTACCTACCTGACTGCCTTTGTTTTCTCCTCTTTCTCCTTCCCCAACCTCCTCCCCCAGGACGGTTCCCTGGGAAACATTGATGACCTGGCACAGCAGTATGCAGATTATTACAATACCTGCTTCTCAGACGTGTGTGAGAGGATGGAGGAGCTGCGGAAACGGCGGGTTTCCCAGGACCTCGATGTGGTGAGTGGCGGCGAACACTGGGAATATTCTTCTGCTCAGCAGAGTGTTTCCTGCTCCTGCCTAGCCCAGCAGCCCCCAGCCCTTCTGGTAGCCCTGCATTGCCCGGAGCTTCAGTCTGTACTTGCAGTGGTTAAAACATAAGGTCCCCAGAAGATCATTGCAGTTATTTTGCAGGTCTTTAGTACACTGCCTGTTGGCTGGCTGGTTAACAGAACCAAATCTTTGCCGTAACTGAGAGACTAGATTTTTATTTATTTAATTTTTAACTTAAAGAGAAAGGATGTTTTTACTCTTGACTGGTAAGCTCAAAAGGTGCCTGTGCAAGCTATTTTTCTTCCTTCCTTTCCACCCCCCCCATTTTTCTTTTCTTCTTTTTCACTTTTGAAAGACAAAAGAAAATTTACAGAAGCAAAATGCCACCCATAATGTCTCACCTATCAATAAACATATGGGCATTTTAGAGGTCTTTCAGTGTTTTTCTGGATGTTTAAAAATTTGCAATGCAGAGCTAGGAATTTAGCTCAGTGGTCCTGAGTTCCATCCCCAGTACCAAAAAAAGAAAAACAAATTGCAATACAGTTTTCTTGTTTATGTTAAAAACTTGTACCTTGGTTTTTATGCAGCACTTTGTTATTATCTTGTTATAGTTCATCTTCCAGGGTATTGAAATCTCTTTGCAGTCACCAGCTTTTCTGACTCTGTGCTCTCCTCTAACTTAGGAACATTGAAAATAATGTGGCAGCTTTGTAAAGATCTTTGCAGGCATAACTCGGGGAACATTTGGTCTTGTGTGGGATATATAATAAATAGCACAGATGTTCTCTATACAATCTGTACGTATGCTGGTAGTTCCATGCTGTAAAGTATCTTACTGAAACTTGATTTTTATGACTTCAAATTAGCTACCCACTAGATTCACTTCAGTCCTATGTTGCTTGAATCCAGAACTTCACTGTCTTACTTAATTTTCTCATTGCTGAGACAAAATCCCTGACACCCAAAGTTAAAGGCGGAAAAGGTTTATTTAGATCTCAGTTTGTGTATTTCACTTTTGAAAATAATGGGCTGACTGCAAGGCAGAGTGGCTGGCAGATAAGCATTGCAGAGGAGAAACAACTCATGGAGAGCAGCAAAGCCATCAGTTCATGACAAGGTAGCAAAGCAATCAAGAGATGACCACAGCCTTTTCTGTCCCTTGTATCTTATCCAGGCTACCGGCCATTAAGGTGGGTAGCACTTACACCCTTAATCCTAGTGACCTGGGTCTTAGCATTGCACCATGAATCATTCCCAGTATTATATACTCTAGATCCAGTCACCTCTGAAAAAGTTCCACCTCTGATCGCAAGAGGCTTTTGGGGGGACATCTAGACATACGCCATAACACTCACACATACCAGGCAACTGCTCTACCATTGAACTATATTCCCAACAATTTTAAATTTTAATTTGAGACATGGTCTCACTAAGTTGCCTAGGCTGGCCTTATACTTGTAACATGCCTGCTTTAGCCTCCTGAGTAGCCAGGATTATAAGCTGGGACTGCAGGCATGAGACACCAGGGCTGGCAGTTCCATGCAAGTTGTGTTGTTGTGTGTGCTGACCTGCAACCCTCCTCCTGAGAGGGGAAAGCAGAAGAAAAGTCCCTGTTCTCCATATCTCACCCAGAGAGCTCCTTTTGGGACCTTCTCCTATGATGGGGGCTGCATCATAGGTGCTTGTTTACGGCACCCCTGTGCCTTTGAAATGCACCGATTCAGTTGAAACCTTACTCAAAATTTTAAATCTCCTTAGGGTGGAAACAGAACTAGGTAACTAATTTAGAATTAATTAAAAACAGCTAATTCTTTCTTGTGTTATGTAAAGAGATTCTGTTTTAGAAGGGACACGACAAGTGCGTGGGCATAAACACGGTCTATTTCCACTTAAGTGGGCACTTAAAGTTCTTGCTTCTTTCTAAAATTTCTTTCCTCAGCTCAACCCCAGTAAAGATCCCTGGGCCAGGAAGTGACATTATGACTGCCAAATAGTAACTCATGCTCTTCATCTGCAGGGATTGGCATTAGCTTAATAGAGTTGGTTGAGGCTAAGAAGTGTCACTCGGGGGCAGAAAGCCATGGTCCCAGACCTTGGCTCGGGCAGGCATGTGGGCGTCATCGTTGCCAGGGGATGTTTTCTCTCTGACTTGTCTTCTGGTGTGTGTGAGTGGTGGGGGCATTTGTTTCTAGGAAAATAACCTCCTGTGTCAAAAGACTCCTATGCTTTGCTAAATAAAATAAATAGGATGCCCTGTTGGGATATAGTTAATGAGAAATACGCTGATTTTCACAGTACTGCCACAGAAAACTGAACCACTGCACTTTTGTTTTTGCTTTGTTTGTTTTTTTGTTGTCGTTTTTCTTTGTTTGTTTTGTTTTTTGTTTTTGTCATGTTGGGGATTGAACTCAGGGCTGTTCACATGTTAGGCACAAGCTGCACTGCTGAGCTACACCCCAAGCCCTTCATTTTGGAATGTTGTCATTTTGACCTGGAATATTAGTCCTGTATGGTCTTCCTGGACATTTCATGGTACATGGAAATGACGGCTATGCATTTATAGCACAGTAAGCTCTGTGCAGACTTCTAGCTGGTCTAAGAGTTGGGGCCACCAGAATCATCCCTCTGGTGTTCAGGAACCTTGGAAGGCTGCTTCTAGGTAGGAAGGGAAGCCTGCCTGTGGATGGGCTAAATATCCTCCTTCCTGTTTAGACAGATGGAACTAATTTGGTGTGCTCTATTCCAGAGCAGCAAAAGACAGTCTGGGGGAAAAAAGAAACACCACATGGGTTTAATTAGTTGCCATCAAAGGTGTGAGAACTTGGTGCTGGGTAAAATTGATGGGAGCTAATTCAAGCCAGGCTGGAAGCGTGACTGTTCATTCTTTAAATTGTAGCCAGTAGGAAGAGTAAGATCCTAAATTGGCACATTTAAATCTATGAAATTCCAGGCAAGCCATAGAAGTAAAGGAGATTTTTCTCTCTGGTACTGGGGATTAAACCCAGGCCTTCACACTGAGCTACATGCTCAGCCCATTTTAAGATTTTTTAAAATTTTGAGACAGGATCATGCTAAATTGCCTGGGCTGGACTTGAACCTGGAATCCTTTTGCTTTCAGCCTCCCAGAGTACTGGGATTACAGGCATGTGCCACCACGGCTGGCTATAAAAAGGTATTTTTATTTATTTTTTGGTACTGGGGATCAAACTCAGAACCTTGAGCTTGCAGGGCAGGCGGCAGCACCACTGAGCTAAATCCCTGGTCCTAAAAGTGTAAGAAGTTGGATATTTCATGTGTCGGGCACATGGCTCGGTAGTGTGGAAGTCCATGTTAAACAGATTTTCCTTCCGATTATCCATCCTTTAGGCCACACATGCAATGCAAGCAGCTTATTCACTGTTCCCTTTCTCAGCAGCAGCTCATCATACGTTTGACTCCTGATGGCAGCTCATATCCTTGCAGAGCTGTGGCTTTTAGTCCATAACACAGCACTCCTATTGACTGCACCTGAATTTTAAGTATATTTCTAGTCTTTGAATTCTGCCTTTGGACAAGTGAAAAAACTGCCTCCTTGTTTGCCTGGTGGAACAACCTTGGGTCTGAAGACATGGAGGTTAATACTCTCTGTATTCATAAGCAACTCTGGCAAAGGTAAATACAAGATAGCTTCAAAGAGGAATAATCTACTAAAAGCAGTAAGAGAAAGTCACGTAATTAAGAGCCTAAAACAGTAATAGTAATAGTAAAAACAGTAGCATAACGTATATTGTGTTTTTGAAAAACTAAGTTAGAAAACAGACCTGAGTTGAATCAGTTTATGATAGGCAAAGTCTGGTGATGTAGCTCAGTGGTAAACCGCTAAATTTCTGGGTGAATTCTAGGGCTAATATTTTATAGGCAGAACAAATATTTAGATTTTATATTTGGCTTTAAAAAGTAAAAAAATATGTTATATATAA
>NW_022900926.1:34592848-34619042 GCF_012274545.1 Fukomys damarensis | reverse complement strand
TATACATATATATATATACACACCTTGCTCTTATGAGTTAATTACATGTGAACTGGAGAACAAACCAAAAAGACATCCTTCCCATAGAGATGCTTAATTTAATGATGAAAAATAAAAGGTTTTACCGCAAGCCTGCCTTGCAAGCACAAGATCCTGAGTTCGATCCCTGGAACAAAAAAAAAGGGGGGTTTGATAATTATGTTAGCAGTTAACTTTCTGGACTAGATGTCAAGTGATTTCTTTTAAGATCTAATCACTGGGATCCTGACTGGAATAAAACGTTCATGAATGTGTCCTTGGGGCCAGTTTTGATGAAGGCAACAGGGAATACAGATGTATAAAGACTCAACAATATGAACAGGGGTTCTGAGTCAAATTTATAACCATAAGAAGAGTTTTTAGTTAGTACCAAATGAGTCCTGAAGGAATGATGTGTTTGAATGGCAGCCTCGGCCTCTGCTGGAGATTTGGGATGTTAGTGCTTGTGACCATTAGGGAAGTTGCCCAGATTTCCTCACATTTGGCACCTCCTGGAGCACCATGTGTGAGTTTGGCTGGAAGAAGCTGCCATCTGAAATGACAGTCGCCTTCCAAGTCCATAATGGACCCATCCCTAGTGATGGTTAGTTTGACAATCTGTCAAAGTTACAGCCCAGCCAGGAAAAGTGACATGCTCAAGGTGGCCTCTTATTGCTGGCAGTGTTAGCTTCCTGAGCATCTTTGGGGTCGAATCTGTTTGGATGTTGGCAGGAAGCAAGTTTATGTGACACAGAGTGGATGTAAGAGTCCTCACCTACAGCAGCGTGCCATGGACAATGACCTATTTGTCAGCAGCCAGTCTGGCCTAGACCCTGTGCCAGATCATTATCATGACTGTGTATTTGAAAGAAGAGGGAGTCCAAGAAGAAGAGACTTAGCCGGATCTTCAGGGACCGGAATTCTAAGTAAAAGTGCTGGGTATTTTTATAGTGAAATGGAATATGAGAACCATTGTACATGGTATGGGAATGATTCTGGGTATATTATTCCTTAGAATGTTAATAATTTATTGTTTCCATACCAAAGTTTAATCAGTTAATCTTCCCAGATAAGATAATTATTGCAAATACAGTACTGGACTAACATAAGACTAGTGTTTCTTGTGACTGGCGGTAATTCTTGGGCTTTCTTTAGACTATACTAACCCCACTCCCAACCCATTCCAAGCCCAAGTGAGAGTCCCTGGGCTTGTGACATAGGTAAAAGTGTGAGAGACACTGGTAGGAATAGGCTGAGGGACTGGGACAGGGCTTCAAATCCGGCTGCTTTGCTTACTTGGTGTGTTAATCTGCTTTCTGTCACTGTGACAGAATGCCTGAGAAAATGAACTTAAAGTAGGAAAGATGTAGTTTGATTCATGGCTTCAGAGTTTTAAATCCATAGTCACTTGACTTGCTTGTGGGCCTGTGGTGAGGCAGAGACATCATGGCCTAGAGCTGTGATGGAGGAACACTGCCCTCTTCATTGGGGCCTGGAACCAAGAGGGAAAAAGCCAGAGAGCATGAGCTGTTGGGCTTCCTCCCTCTCCTGCTTTTGTTCCATCAGATCCCTTACCCTATTGCATGCTGTTGCCCACTTTCAGGTTGGTCCCTGACCACCCCTAAGTTTGCTGCCTCATGTGCCAGTCATCTCTGCAGACACCCTCACAGGCACCCCAGCGGTGGACTTTACTAATCCAGGCATTTGTCAGTGCAGTCAAGGTGACAGCCAGGGTTAACCATCACACTTGGCAAGTTCTTTAACTTCATCAAGCCTGATGCCCTGTCTATAAATGGGGATAAGTATATCTTACAGCGATTATGAGGATTAAATAAAACGTTGTTACAATCGTAAATAACTTACTTCAATTTCTTTTCTGTCCTTTCTCTTCCCAGTTCAAAAATTCAGTAATGCTGAAGATCTTGTGCCTTTTGAGGGGGGCAGGTACAAGGAATTAGCTGAGGACCTTTGCATTGAGCCACCCCACCCTCCCCTTTTTAAATTTGGAGGCGGCATCTTAGTTGTTAGGTTCCCTAGGCTGGGCTCCAACTTGCCATCTTCCTGCTTCCGCCTCCCAGAGTGCTAGGATTACGGGCATGTGCCACTACACTGAGCTAAGAGTATCTCTTATTCATACTTCATTAATATGTATTCACATATGTGCAGGTATTTTTTTTTTAGCTTTTTAATTTTTGGAAATGTCAAGCATATATAATAGCATAATAGAATGAATGAACTGCCTCTGCCTGTCACCCAACCTCTACTGCCACTCCTGTTTCATCTTTACTCTCTACTCCTGCCTGATTATTACTGTTATTTTTTTTAATTCTAGTTTTGACTTAAAATTTATACACATTGAAATGCACAAATCTTAGCACAATTCTGTCAAGTGGACAGGTGCATGCATGTCACCCACGGCCAAGCTGGATATAGAACATATCCTTGCCTGCAAAGTCCCCTGGTATGCCTCAGTAAGTCCTGGTTGGAGAGCAGCAGGATTTTTTTTTTTTGTACCAGGGATTGAACTAGGGACCTTATGCTTATAAGGCAGACGGTGGAACCACTCAGCTAAATCCCTGGCCCAGCAGGATTTTTATTGGTCTGTTTTGGTCACGGTGTGCTCCAGCATAGAGAACATACAGAGCATATAGCATATACTCCATATGTATTTGTTGAATTCATTTTTGTATATAATTGTTTTAAAATATTTACTGAGTATTGAGTCTGTGTTTGGGATTTTGTCTTTTCAGAGACATAGATAAAAGATGTTTCTCTACTCATTAAGATGTTACAATTTAGTGGGGACATAAAACAAGTGAACTGACTATTAAAATGCTGTGCAAGAATACAGAAGAGGGCCCCTGGCTGAGGTTAGCAATATGTCAGAGCCTTCTTAGAAGTGATACCTGGACTTCCCAGCATAAAAAACTTATAATACTGATCTGGTTTGAGGGAAATGTGAACAGTAACTAACAGGAGACATCAAGGGCGGAATCAAAAGTTGTGGAAGGCGTGACCTTTCCCGACCACTGCAAGAAGCTTACTATAGTTGGAAACTAAGATCTGAATGAGGCAGGGCAAAACATGCATGCTGTTCTTTCATAGCTTCTTGGATTATTAATCACATAAAGAATAGAATGTTGTTCTGATCACCACTCTTCACAAGACAAAACAAAATAATTGCCCATTTGCCCTTGTTGACCAGCTGGGCCAAGGTGAACTTGTTTTTGCTTTGCTTGTGGCTTCACACAGACATGCACACAAAGGCTGATCTACATAAGATTTTCTGTTTTAAATTCTTTTGTTTTATTGACTGATCTTCTTTTGCTATTTGGTATATTCAGCGGAGCATATGAAAAGCAAGCTTCCTATACTTTTTTTTTAATTTTTTTTTTCAGCTTCATAGGTTCCTATACTTTTAAGCACCCTGAATATTCAAGAAAATCAGGGAAAATGAGATTGTGCCAGCTTCATCCATGGCCCCATCCCCACCCCATTTCTAGGAGCCAGTGCTCTAAGTAGAGGACAAATGTACCTTCCCTATTCTTGTTCTTTCCACAGAAACAATGAGAACCGGGCTGCATAGGGTCCAAAGTTACCCTCCTAAAGCCTCCACTCTGAAGCATGCTGCTCTGAAGGGCATTTGTTTTTGTTTTTGTTTTTGTTTTGTCTTGTGTTAACTTCCATTCTTTTCTCGCTTTGGGCCACTGTTGACTTGCAGATTGCAGTCAGAATCAGTGGGCAGTACGTGGTGAGCCTGAGCTACAATCTGCTGTGAGATTTGCACACTTGATGTCAAAATACACTGAGGCATTATATCTTAAGCCAGATGGTAATGCAGTTCCCTTCTCTGGCTCCTCTTAGACAAAGTGGCATTTGTGTTCAAATGCCTGGGCCCAATTTAGTCAGCAGTTTTTGTGCATTGCACGGAGTGAACATGGACATAAACAGATCTCTTGGTGCTGTATTTTATCTTGACATCGTATACCTCTAGGTATTAAAATTTTTTACTAAGTCAGCAATAAATTTATGTTTCCACCCTTCTGTGGGTGGACATCTTTGCAGACTGCTTGTGTAGTTATGGAAACTTGTGTTCTGTTTGATATCACAGTCGTAAGACTGGAGAGGTTCAGATTTTTCCAATATGATCAACAGCTTCAGTTTCTTTTTGCTCATAAGCATTTAGACAAGACTGATTTTTGTTTGCTTGCTTTAATAAAACCTAGTGTGCCTGGGAGATGAAAAATCAAAATAGTGTTCTGCTTAAAATAAAAATGTGCACCAGAAAGGGAAAAGTCTGAGCTTTTTTGTTTCATTTACATGTGGCGGATAATTCCTTAACATTAATCAAATAAACTCCAAACGGGGGTGGGGTAGGGTAAGGAATTCAAGGAGAAGAGGCCTCTCGATGGCAGAATCAAACACTTGCCCAGGGCTGTGGAAAGAGCACTGTTGTTTTTGGAATCAGGTCCTTTCAGAGGGTGAGGGAGACCCAGGCCAGGTGCCTTCTTGGAGCCCTAGAATATCAAAACCAGGTTACCAAAATTGCAATGTGATCTGAATGTTTACATTTAACATTTTTAACATGGCAGATGATAGTGGTATTTACTTGTGCTAATCACAAGCTAATTATAAGCCATTTGAAAATGTTCATTTATGGCTTGCTGGTGGCACTAGGGTCTTGCAGTAAGACAAAATCTAAAGGAGTGCGATGAATGCTCACTTGTTTTCAGGCCATTGGAGTGGGTTACTGTGGTCATCTGTACAGTGCCATTTGATTATCTTCTCTGAGTTGTAAATATGAGACTTCTGGTGAACACTGAGTGACCAAGGCCTGGTAGCCCATCTGTCCTGCAGGGCCCTGTTTGGAACCTGAGAATGGTTGACATCTCAAATGAGATTGCACAGATATATACATACGGGGTGAGCTGGAAGTTATCTGGGGCAAGGCTGTGAGCCATTTCTGCCATCACTGCACACACTTGGCTTTGATTTCCTGGCCCACAGTTCCATGTTTTAGACAAATCTCCTACCACATCTCTGGTGTGCTGAAATGACAGAGGCAGCAACAGTATTGGCTCAAGTGTAGATATCTGCCTGCTTCCCTGCCTGCCTGTCTGTCTACCATGGTTTGCTTCTTTGGTGGTGAGGATCAAAGCCAGCACCACACTCTTATTGGCAAGCACTCTCCAGTGAGCTATACACCAGCCCTTATCACCAAGTGTATTGATTTGAAATTTTTGTGGCCACCTATTGCAGTAGTATGCTGCAGTTTGGAGTTACCATTGCTTTCAACTTGGAAGTTTCAAGAATCTTATTCGAGTAGAAAAAAGCAAGACAGTAAAATGTTGAGCAAATTTATTTTGCGTAGTTGGTTCATTTATTTGGGCTTTTCAAATACATATTCAATGTATAGAGGACATAAGCTAATGTGCTAACCATGGAAAATACAACTCAGTACCCCCCAAAGCCCAGTTTTTATTCTTCCTTCAGTGTATCACTCTGTTACTCAAAAAGAAAATCAAGATCTAGCTCTTTTCCATCCCTTGATATGTCAATTCATAGCTTTTTTTCTCCCTTGCTATGTCAACCCATGCATTAGAAGTGGAGGCTTAATTTAGTACCTCTAGCAGTGGAATTACAGTTCAGGTGAGGAGTAGGCCAACTGCTTCTCTCTCTAGAATTCTGCAGCCTGTGCATAAATTATTTATTTGTAAGGGATAGTTTGACAGACTTTCTGCAATTACTTAGATATGAAGATGGTCTAAATTTGTGCTACATCAGTGCCATCCATCTCATGGGCCCCAGCACAAGCTGATGGAGCTTAATCAAAAATAAATCAAGGACAAGTCCAAACCAAATTGGAAGCACATCATGAATATTCGTGAACATCTGTATGCGTTTGTGGGTCTGGGTGATATTTTTTAAGTGTGTGCAACAACAGCAGAGACATGGCTTCCTAACAAAGATGCCAAAAGGAAGACAGAGTCCCACCTGTGATTTCAAAGGGTATTTTTGTTTGTGTATGTCCTTTCTCCTCAGGGTGTGAGTTTCTCTTCTCAAGATGGGCCTATGAGCTCTTTGATCTTTCAGAATCTCTTTTGGTATTTTATCTGAATTCTTTACTGGAGTCAGGCACTCAGCTCATGAAGCTGAAACATTTCTTTCAAAAGAAGAGTTTTAACTTAATTAAAGAAACATTTACTATTTAATTTTTTTTTTTTTTTGGTACCAAGATTGAACTCAGGACCTGTGCCTTCGAGGCAGGCGGTGGAACCACTGAGCTAAATCCCCAGCCAGACTATTTACTATTTTTGATGTATCTTTGAAATGTCAGTGGTATTATGATTACCAATTAAGCTATTCTCTGTCACTAGTATAACTATTCATGTCTGAACCTCAGGGTCTTTTATCTGCCTCACTACTTACAGTACCATGAAGAACTAGGAAGGAAGGAACAAAATGCTAGGCGGCTATAAAAATAGCCATGTGCAATAATCATAAAGTGACATTTTTAAAAGCACATTAGAGTTGATGAGGCATCACATCTATGACCTTATTTAGTTCTCCTAATGACCCTGTTGGAGTTGATATTAGCAATCACAATTTTGGTTGAGCAGAGGCAGAAATGAGTACTCTGTAAGGGAGGTGGTATAACCTAGTTGGGGAGACCGTGGCTGTATTCCACCTCCTCTTCCCAGACTGGAGTCTCCATGCCCATGCTGACCAGTGGGACAGGGAGTACCATGCTTTCTTCACCTGGGCGCTGTGAAGGTTAATCAAGGTCACTTTGTAGAGTACTGACAGTTTCTGGACACACATAAGTGCTCAGTGAACATTTAGAGTAAGTATTATTGTTGTTATTTATAATAGTAATTATTGATAAGACTAAAATAAAATTAGGACTTATTTGGAGTTGACAGCTAGTAAACAGCAGAGATAAGATTTGCAATCAGAAGGTGAACACTAACTTCTCTGAATGCTGCTCACTAACCTTGCATTTTTTCTCTGGAGATTCTTCCAGGCCTCTGGAAAGTCTCCATGGTATTTTAATTTGTAGATTACCTTAAGCTAATCTGGGTAAGCTATTATGCAATATTATAAAGCATTATACAAAATACTAATGTAAAGTTATTTTTATTGTATAAAATCACCATATTACACATGTATGGAAAAATTAAAAACAAATTCACTAATGTAAAAGTTTAAAATCTAATACACGCTTCTCAAAGATAATTATTATTGGTGTTTGCTCTCTTCTCACTCTTTTTGCACACTTATGCACATGCAGACACACTTACAAACATACCTGATGTTCTCCTGACAAGCAGGTGAGTAGCACCGAAATAAACGAAGGTTGATTTGTTGCTTGAGGGACAGAACTGGAAAAACTTCCATTGGATTGCTTAGAATAGGGACAAACAGCTTGCCATACTTTGAATTTCCATTTAAATTCTAAAGAATTTGTTAGCTTATACTACTTCCATTTTTTGAGAACACACTGAATTACAGACTCTAGAAACATTCCAGTCAAGAAGTTAAAACAAAATCATTTTGTTTTTAATTGTCCTTTTCCTTGAGCACTCAGTTTAACAGAACAACCTAATACTAGAGGCTTGTATAATACTGTTAATTGTCAGATAATATATAATAACTCTTAGAGGTAGCTACATGGTGGCATGTGTTATTTTCCCTAAGAGTGAATGGCAGGAAGTTGGTAAAGCAGCAAGTTAAAACCAACATTTTCTGAGTTTGTGGTATATTTCAGTAACTTGAGGTCATGGGGAAGTTACTAGTAAAACAGAAAATACAACCCAATTCCAGGAAGATCATGTTACAATGGCACAAGATAACCAAAGATACATTTTCATCGTATTAGTTAAATTGTGAGTGGCTGACACAGATCTGTTTACAGCAAGCCCTAACTTTCTGTCAGTTCTCATGTGCTAGGACAATGGGAACCCCATGAAAGTAGGATGCTTGTTAGTAGACACCTTAGCTGAACTGGTCTGGAAGAGCAGGCCTTTCTGGATAGGGTCAGGACTACACAAGGGGAAACAGTGGAATAGGTCCAAGGGCCTGGGAACATTGACTTCTGAATAATGGGACAAGGTCATGCATGATTACTTGCCTCGCATCACCCCATCTGTCAGACCAATGGAAGTAGCTGAACTTTGAATGAATTTAACAGGGTTAGACCTGCAAGGGCAATTGTAAGCAGAATGATAACGCCAATGATGTAATATCCAAATATTTCTTTTTTCAGATAGGCATCTTTTAGTTAAATGCTGTAGCTGATTATAGGCTTCATAAAATATTTATGGAATACCTGCCATGTGAAAACACATAGTACATATTCTCCCAGAACACTTTCAAAAGGCTTTTTGAAATGAGTTTTTGGAGCCCTTGTGAACATGTCACTGGGAGTGGCTGAGAGCATGGGGGCAGTGGGCTGCAGCCCCCACACCCAACACATCCTGCCTGATGCATCTGTGAGTGGGCCCTGTGCACTGGAGAAACGTGAATGGATAACGACAGAACACGGTACTGGAACAGTGGAAATCAGCAGTTTTGCATAGGAAGCTTTGCGAGATGTTGTTTACTTTCCTCTGCCTGAAGTTGGGACAAATTAAAAAAGCAAGATGAATCTGATGTTTTGGGAAGTGTGAAGGCTGCCAACGAGCGCTGTTCTCCTGTATCTGAAGTAAGTGAAGTTAATGAAGCACTTGCTGAAAATCCAGGGCTTGTCAACAAATCTTGTTAGGAAGATGGTTGACTGGTAAAGATGAGCCTGAGGGACCCTTCAGAAAGAGAGGACCTCGTGAGTGAAGAAGCGTATCAGAAACATTTGCCATGGTAAACTAGCTTGAACACTTATTCCAGCAGCGTGGTTTTAAATTAGTGGTGGGCAGAAGATTTTAAGATAAGAGCTTTTAGCAATAATATAATGATAGAAAGAAACCACTTTTTACACTGCTGTTAGAAGAAGACACCCTGTTAACTTCCTAATGACTGCCCATAAACACAACGTGTGCCTTTTAAAAAAGTAATACCTTGGTTCATGAACTCTTCTGTTTTGTGAACCGAATTGTTGAAGAACAGAAACATTTGGCAAAATGTTGCTTTCATTTGCGAACTCCACTCACATCGGATGATGAACATGATTGCGTCCATCTTCCCCAGAATCATGGAATGGATTAAATTCGTGCACTGAGGTACCTGTGATTTTTAGATTGGGGTGTATGTTCTGACATTCAGAATTTGTGAAATTATCCATGATAAAAACTAGTTATAAAAATTACGTGATTCAAGGATGACAGTGTTATCATGAGCCTAATATAATATTGAAACTTGCTTACATTTCTCCCTGGATTTGGGCCTAAATACTTCAGTGAGCTTCACCTTCAAAATAACTGGGATTGGAGGAAAGTATGCTAGTATGGTAGTTGAACAACACTTGCTTAATTTTACAATACAGTATTTTATCTTAAAATGGGTATCCATTTGCTGGTGTTGTTTTTATGTAGTGAAGCAACAGCTTTACAGCATAATAAGAAAAAAAATAAAATATTTAACTTCTTTGAAAAATACAGTGAGTTTAAAAGAAGATATAATTCACATACTGTAAAATCTACCTACAGCATATAATTCATTGGTGTTCAGTATTTTCTCAGGGTTTGCAATTTCTACCACTAATTCCAAACTCCATGGTATTTTAAATTCTATTTTTCACCTTTCTCTAGGGAGTACATGGTAAATATAGTGTCTATTTCTATTTGGCTGGAACCAGCCCATACAGATGATCAGTATAGTAGAACCATTTGGTAGATGATCAATAAGTATTTGTAGGACAAGTGAATGACAATTGGTCAGGTATTTGGAACTCTGGATTTTTGTTCTCAAAAGGTAAAGTTTTTTTTTTCTATTCTTTTACACTTTAAAAAATAAACATAAAGAATACCCCCCCCACACAACTTTTTTTTGGTACCAGGGATTGAACTCCGGTCCTTGTGCTTACAAGGCAGGCCACCCAACCGCTGAGCTAAATCCCCAGCCCCTAAAAACCCCTTTTTAAAGCAAGAAAGTTCTGGCAAGTATAATTCTGGAAAAGAAGTGCTCTTAGTATAGAATGAACCTGCCAGGTTAAAAATGTAAAATATGTTGAGATTCAAATGCCTAATTAGAGGAGGGAAGGCAATTGAAGCATATTAGATAATAAGAAAAAATCTCTTTCATGATTTAAAAAGTTAGCTTAGAGCTGGGGATTTAGCTCAGTGGTTCAGCTGCCTGCCTCACAAATGCAAGGTCTCGAGTTCGATCCCCGGTACCCGCCCCACAAAAAACCAAAAAATTAGCTTCTATAAGCTTATTTCTAAAATGGTTCTGAGGGATAGTCTGTTATCTTAAAATGGGTATCCAAGTGTAAAAATCCAAGTTAAGTCATAAAACCTGGAGTTTAATAGAAAAATGCATCAGGACTCCAATCCTTTGGGCTAATAACCCCAGCCCCATCACTGTCACTGTTTCTGTGCCATCCCCTCTGCTCGATTTTCTCTTCCATATGGTAGTGAACTTTCCAGGGCTGCAACCTTTGTTTCTTTGTTTGTTTATTTGTTTTTAAACACTACTGAGCCTTTTGTACAGTAGGAGAACAGCAAAGAGAGGAAAACATAGTTATGCAAATGTGGGAAGCCAGTAGGCTCTATGAAAGACCGATGCTTGCTCTGCAGAATCTAGAAAGAGACTGTGGGTCTGCTCACAGGGCGTCACGAATAGTTTACAGACCTTACTGCAAGTGCAAAGATGGTCAAACGAGGGAAGCTGCCATTCTTTGGCTTCCACACCCCGCACAGGTGGATTCCACGCCTCTCAGCAGTCTGGGTGTTCCTCCAGCTCTGGCATCTGGGGTCTTGCTTCCTGCTTGCAATCATGCCTTGCATGTGTGTGGATTTGAGAGAGAATATTAGCAATTCACGATGGTCAAAAGTAATGGGAAATGTCCTCAAGAGTGGAAGAGCAGGAAAGGAGAGCTGAGTGTATGCTGATTCTTCCCTAGCCCCTTCACTCCCCCTTGGTCCTCCCCATTAAGTTTATTGGTACATTTAAAGCAAATAATACAGTTACATTTATCATTGAGATCTTGTACTTTTACATGATATGTCTTGGTTCTTATCTCCCTCTTGATTTCTATGGTACTGTCTTGAAAGGCACAGAGGGAATGGTCTACCTGATCCCAACCCGGGTCATTATGCCCAGGAGCTCTGTCCACCTGCCTGCAGCCTTCCTGTCACTCCTCAGACCAGCCCTTCCTCACTCTTGTGAGGGGCCCCTCAGCCCCACCTCCTCCAGCCCTCTTTTGCTCCATTTACCTTTTGCTTCTCCATCACTCGGAGCCTCACTGGCTTCACCGCCCCTGGCCCTGACTGCCCTCACTTCCTTTGGAGGGTGTGTGTGTGGATCTTCCTCTTTTTGAATCATTTCCCCACTCTTTTTCTAATAGAAACTGTGTTGTGTGGTGGCAAGTTCTGCAGTTCTGTAGCCCAGCACTTCATGAGAAAAATGGGGCTTTGTGGTTTGGCCTGGGATTCTACTTTCACTAACTTTAAAGCTAGTTTGTTACTTCATGTAAAAACAAATAAACAAACAAACAAACAAACCAGACAGGATAGTCCACTCATCCTGTGCCAGAAGTCCTTCCCCTGGACCTTGTGGAGATATGCACTGTGGACACACCCACTGAGCTCAGGGTTTACAGGGAAAAGGCGAGGCTTTGAATCCCGTCAGGAAGGTGTTTGCTGCCTCCTGTCACCTGGCCTGACCCAAAGAGATGAAAATGTTGACCATAAGCCAGCACTTTCGTCTGATTTGAATCTTTTCAGCAGTCATTTGGCTTTGTGCTCTCTTGTTTTGGCTGGCTACATGAACCTCAAAGAATACCTTGTAAGGATTTCATTAAGAGGCCCAGTGTGAACCTTGCTGATACGAGTGAAATCTGTGTCTGAGCTGCAAGCAATAAAAAGGAAATTATAAATAAAAGTGGTTGACATATGTTTAATGCTATTTTAATTTGTTGCATCAGGTTAGTAGTGTTGCTGTTTGCATACAAATTCCTAATGCCAATGCTCAAATTTAGAATAATGTCCTATATACCAGTGTGACAAACCCATGGCTTACATGCTGCAGCTGGCTGTTTGTTATCATGGAAAGCTCTAAAAGGTTTACCGTTACTGTCCTATACATTTGCACCAGCAGAGAGGCTGCTGATATATGCCTATCACCTTGTAGGAGAAGTTAGCTGCTAAGAGCCTTGCTGGAGAACCCAGTAGGCAAGGAAGGGTCTGACCTTTAAAGAACTCTAAGTACAGGAAAGCCAGTGAGGACAGAGAGGTCCAAGAAAATGAGGGACCGAGAGGATAGGGTTTAGAGAGACATTGTCACAGCAGGCATTATAAAAGAGGGTTAAGTTTAGTTTTTATTCTTTTAGGTTTGTTTTTGTTTGTTTACAGTACTGGGTGGGCATTGAAGCCAGAGCCTCACAAATGCTAGGCAAGTGCTCCATCACTGAGTTATGTACATCTCCGTTCCCCTGCCCCCCCCACTTTTCAGTAGTACTGGGGGTTGAAACCAGGGCCTTCACATTGAACTACATTCCCAACCCTTTCTAGATTGTTTTCGTTTTTTTTAATGTTGAGATAAGATCTTGCTAAATTGCCTAGGCTGGCTTCAAACTTGGGATCTTCCTGTCTCAGCCTCTCAACCTGCTGGGCTTACAGGCATGTGTCTCTGCACCTGGCCCCATCCCCGTTCTTAACTATTTTTAAGTTGTAGTTTAGTAGCAGTAAATAAATTCATTGTTGTACAATGACATTACCGTTCATCAGTAGAACTTTTTACATCCTATGAAACTGAAACCTTTACCTACTAAATGAAAGTCTCATCCACTCTCTCCCAGCCTCTGAAAACCACTGTTCTACTTTCTGGGGCTATGAACTTGACTACTCTGATCAGCTTATTTCACTGAGTGTAAAGTATTCAACGTTCATCACTTGTCTTAGTCACTTTCTTTTCACTGAGACACAGTATGAGACACCCACAACTAAAAGAAGGAAAGGTTTGTTTTGGTTCACAGTTTCTGTCCCTGGTTGGCAGGCTCAAATGCAGAAATGGCATGGTGTGAGGACTTCCGTGGAGGAAAGCTGCTCATATGGTGGCAGCTAGGAAGTAGAGAGAGAGAGAGAGAGAGAGAGAGAGAGAGAGAGAGAGAGAGAGAGGGGGAGCCAGGCAAGGAGATAAAACCTTGCAGGTCACAACCCTAGTGACCCACTTTTAACCAGGCCCCACCTCCTGACAGCACACTCAGCTGCAGGACTCATTTATGGTTGGATCCACTGTTGTTTATAGCACCTTTGTGATCTAATTGCCTTCCAGAAGCTCCACCTTTGGCAACAGGAGAATTTGGGTGACATTCTAGATCTCAGAATCTGACGTCAGTCTTGGAGAATGTGTCCCAATGTTCCTCCTTTTTAAAGGCTGTGCGATACCCTGGTGTATGCATATATCACGTCATGTTTATCCATTCTTTGATTGACAGGTAGCTATTCTGCTCCCACCACTTAATTAGTGTTGTGAATGGTGATGCTGTAAACACAGGTGTCCTCACATCGAAGTCCCTGCATCCATTAGGGGAGGGGGGATAACCAGAGGTAGAACTGTTGGATCATACGGACTTCTAGTTTTAATTTTTTTCAGAAACTTCCATGTAGTTTTCCATAAAGGCTACACCACTTTGTGTCCTCAGCAGTAGTTTATATCAGTTCCGGTTTCTCCATATTCTTGTCAACACTTGTTATTTGGCTTTGTCTTTAAAACAATAATTGATGTGAAATGTTATCGCATTGTGGTTTTGATTTGTATTTTCTAATGATGTTAATGATATTTTCCATATGCTTATCACCTGTATATCTTCCTTGGAAAATGTCTGTAAACGTCCTCTCCTTCTTTGTGAATTGGGTTGTTTACATTATTGTTGAATTTTAGGAGTTAAGATATATTATGGATATTAACTTCATATCAGACAGTATATGATTTACACATATTTTATTCCATTCTGGGCTGCCTTTCTCTGAATTGGTAGTATCCTTTGATTCTTGTTTTTATGATTCTGCTAACATCTAATTTATCTATTTTTCTTATTATGTCTTTGGTGTCATATCCAAGAAATCATTCCTACGTCTAATATTAGGAGACTTCCCTTTGTGTTGTCTTCTAAGTATTTGCACTCAAAGCTTTGTGTATTTGATCCATTTCGACTATATGGTGTAAAGTACTCCTTTAGCTTTTATGATCAAGAGAGTGGTTGTGAAACAAAACAATCCTTACCTTCTTTCCAGCCCTGGCCTTTTTTCTGGACCAGCGTTCACCCTCTGCCCCTCTCATTTTACCTTATTCTGATATCACTTTCTTTGCAGGCCCTTCCTCGGTTCTCCATGGAAAGTGGCACTTGATCTTCTGAATCTTCATTGCAGTTCTCCCATACTTCTTATGTGGTGTCTGTTTTTCTCTGTCGTGCACTCTTCTTCATGTACTTGTCTTACCTTGTCTGTCTACTGAATCACAAGCAATGAAGTGGCTGTGTTAAATTGCATCCTGTGTCATTTAAAGCCTTTGCCCCAGTTCCTCATCGAGACTTGCTTAAAATACAAATTAACAGGATATCCAAGTATAATGAGTTGTGATCAGGTGGTCTTATATGAATAGAAATTCTGAACCTAAATGTTCTTAGGATAGAATTCTCAGGTTCAATTTTGTGTAAAGTGTCTGAAATGCTGTGAATGCTGCCATCAACACTACTGAAGAAAGAGAAGGAAGGAGTTTTTATATCAGTAACACCTTAATGTTATATAAGACATTTTATACCTAAGTGACTTTAGGCTGTCCTTTAAAAAGGTGATCCATGTTTTTTGTTTGTTTGTTTGTTTTGGTAGCAGGAATTGAAATCAGGACCTACGCTTGCCAGGCATGTGCGGTGCTACTGAGCTATATCCCTGGCCCAGGCAATCCATGTTTAAATCCAGACCAGAGAAGCAAATTCCCTTGTGCTTTTAAAACAGTTGATTTGCTGGAAGCAGCGGTGAGATGTATGCCAAATGACAGAGAGTGGTCACTTCAAGAGTCACTTTCACCACAGGAAGGCACTCTTAGCTTGACCTGAATATGTGACTTCTCACACCCAGGTGTTCCTTATGGAAATCTTCCTGGTATGTGGCAGCCAGAGATTATGAACACACCCGTGGCAGAGAAATAGCAAATTCTGAGTGTTTGGAGGAGCAAACTGATGCATTCACCATGGGAAACTGCTGAAAATCAGAGATGAGTGTGGTTTTGTTCACACAAAGAAGCAGTGATTGTGGCACACAGTGCTTCTCAGTGATGCAATTAATGGATGCAGATCCAGATCACAAAAGAGATTACTAATAATTTAGAACAGATGCTGTTCCATTTGGATCCTCTTGGGTCAAGAGCCTTACCTTCCTATACACCATAGTCATCATCATTACATTTGCTCTCAAGGACAACCGTAATTATAAATTGTGCTTAAAGTGTGACTTTAAGGTAGCAGTCACATTGCCTTAGAGGCAAAATTTCCAAGGTACGTTAATTAAAAGAAGGACATATTTGTAAACGAACACACTGCAGTGCCACATGCTACTTAGAAGTGCAATATAGAATCTTTGCTCACAAGAATAAAAATGGCCTTCCAGGACTGGTATTTTTGTTTAAGCTGTTTTGTTAATTCTAGTTAAATATGTAATCTGATGATTCAGTCAGTCAGTAAAGATCGATTGAGCACTTTACCACAGGGGCCAAGAGAAATGCACTTTAAAATTTTCCTACTTACAGAGTACATATGAACTTGTATAGGACAAGACTTATGGAATTCAGCATCTTAAACTACATTCACTCAACATAATTGAGTCTTAACCATGTACAATAAAACTACAGAATTTAAAAAAAATGGACTTTTAGTAATTACCTTTTTAAAATGATGAAATGTGAATTATGAAGCTTGAAATCATCTTAAAATTTTCAGTTATTTTATTTTTTGGGGGGTGGGGGCTGAGGATTGAACTCGGCCTCATACATGCTAAGCTCTGTTTCTACTACTAAGCCATACCTCCTAGTCCTCCGTTGTTTGAAAATGTATTGCCAAAGACCATAATGGAAATATGTGATAAAGCCCCTGGGTGGGCTTCCCTCTTGATAGATTTTTTTTGCTAATTTTTCAAATACTTTTCAGATCTCTGTTTTTGTATAGTTTCTGTTGCTACACGACCCTTTCATGGCCTGAAGCTGTGAAACTGTAGATGCTGATAGTTCTCACTCGTCATTGCTTGTCATTAAGGTGTTAAAGGCATAACGATGTCTGACTTGCCCTATTTCAGGATGTTTAAAATGGCTACTTTTATTTTTTTATTTTTTGCAAAATATGAAATCATTTTGGTTAGATTTTCATTTAAGGATTTAGAAAATTACAGCTCATTTAAGAAATGATTTAACACTCCATGCCTGTGTCTACAAAAATTTCAGTGCGTAGCTCATTTTCATCTGGCAGTACCAGCAGGTAGTCTATATGGGCGTTGACATTTTGAAATAAGAATTCTTCAGTATTTTACAGTTCCACCTAAGTATCTGTGAATGAAAGAAAGCAAATTGTTTTTAAAATAATATAAAATGACTGAGGATGGCATGGAACGCTTATAATCCCAGTACTTGGGAGGCTGAAGCAGGAGGATCATTGTGTGTTTTAGGTCAGCCTGGGCTACATAGTAGTGGGAACCTGTCTCAAAAACAAAACAAAACAAAACAAGCCAGGCATGGTGGCGCATGCCTATAATCCCAGCATTCAGGAGGCTGAGGCAGGTGAATCGCTGTGAGTTTGAGAGCAGCTTGTCCTACATAGTGAGTTCCAGGTCAGTCTCAACTACATAGTGAGACCTTGTCTCAAAAATCCAACCAACCAACCAAACAAACAAACAAACAAAATCCCCCAAAACAAAAGTAAATAAGTAAAAAATAAATGAAAATGATATAGTGAAACATTTCATGTTTGTTTTTTAAACTTAGAATTTGTAGCATAGCTACTTGATTTTGCAGCAAATCCCCAAAAGCTAGAATTCTCTATCATAAAGTGCAGGGAAAGAAACATGGGAAAACTCTCATGTTGAAAAAAAAAGGAAAGCAGCACTTTTAAAGAAAGCAACTCAGTGTATCTTGAGTGTTGCTATGATTTTAATGATAAGACTTTATAGAGAAACGTGCATATCAGAAACTGTGCAGACCTGGTGTGTGTATTAACTCCTTACTGAAGGGAGGATTCCTTACTACTCCTTTCATGGTTGAGTTAGTATCTAGCTTGAATCACATTTAGGAAGCTCAGAGGAACCCAGTGGAGCTCAGTTTCCATTAAATTAGTAGATTAACTTGGAGAGTAGGTGGAATCCATAGTATGGATTAAATGCCAGTTCAGTGGTTTGGTGTTTTGCCTTTGAGAGGGCACATCGGGAAGTTTTGTAGGAGGGTGACAAGAGAATCGCATTCTGGGGAAGTCTGGTTTAACACCAGTGCAGCTGAGTCGGGGAGGAGAAGGAGCAGTGCGAGGCTGTTATTGCAGCCCAGAAGAAACTAGGTCTGTGCAAAGGACCTCACTGGGGAAAGGAACTGAGGTCCAGAAGGTCGGAAGCATTTCGTTGGAGGGGTTTAGAGCTTGACCGGTGATGGAACCAGGCAGTTAGTTGTGTGTGCTGGTAACAGGCGGGAGAGTGAAGGAAGGAGGCTGGGTGTGCGGGGAGATCGGGAGCTCACAGCATGGTGTGTTGGAGGTACTGTGGGACACACTTGCAGTACAGCCAGAGAGTTGGGAATGGTGGCCTCAGATCTAGTGAAGCAGCTGGTGAGCAACGGAGGCATTCTGACCTTTATTCTCATTGTACCCCTAGCACTCGGCTTACTGCATGGCTATGAGTGATCGGCGGTCTGTGTAGAAAAGTTTTTCAAGTTTGAACTCTTGACTGTGAGGAATAGAAGAAAGGAATGAATAGCCTACTTTCTTTTTTCGTCCCTTTCCTTCCCATCACCTCTCTTCTTTTTATGGGGAGAGTTGAACATGTTGGTTGGCCAGAGGGAAGAGAAGAAAAGAATGATAATGAGGGATAAATAAATAAAGAGGAAGAGTAACAGATGGCGAATTGCTCGTGTCTTTCCTGAAGTCTGTGTAAAAACAATTGGACAGGTGTGACCTTCCTTCATTGGAGAATGAATGGTACTTACAGGTTGGGTGGCTCAGGTGGTCCTCCTTTTGTCAGCAGCACATCATAGATATTGACAGCAGATGCATGGCATTCCACACAATTGCTTTTTATACTTTGGTCTGTGTAATACTTACTATAAAGAGAGTTATGTAAAGAAATGGAAGAAACGCTAAATTGGTAGATTGGAGAACCCAGGCATGCTAAGATCAGGTAGTAAGGCCCTGGCAGAAGCATGTGCTGGGAAGGATTTCTAGAGGGTTCCAGTGTGTATATTCATGGGGTTGGTCTGGTGGGTGTGGATGGCTTCAGTGGGAATTGAATGAGACTCCTATTGTAGAGCAGAGTGGTTGGCAGTGAGCTCAGGAGGCAGGTTGCCCAGTGGAAATCCTGGCTTTGCCACTTCTAGGTATGCGCTTGTGAGCAAGTTTCTCAAGCTCAGACTCACTTTCCCTTCCTGTCAAAAGAAAACAAAATACCCACCTTTGAAGGCTGCAGTAAGATCTGTGGGAGACAGTTTTCAAAGTTTTATCTAACACACATTTATTGAGCACTTGTTATGTGCCAGGTGCTGCTGCTGGTCCTGGGCTGCAGTAGTGAGTGAAGTGTGTGTGCTTAGGGGGTTGCCATTTTACCCAATCCAGGAAGAGTTGGTGAATTTCTCAAGAAGGAAAATCTGTAAATTGCCAAGCAAAATGCCAGTCTGTGCTTAGTCCACGGGAGCTAACATTAGGGACTTTACAGGAGGAAAAGAAGGTTTTCAAGTGCAGATGGTGGCAGGGAGGTCTCTCATCTGTGATGCTCAGGCTGATCTTCAACTCCCGGCCACAACAGAGACCTCTCTTCTCAGCCTTCTGAGTCGCTGAAACTGTAGGCATAGAGCACTGTAGCCAGCCTGACAATATTTTCTTATTTTTAAGATGACAGATGGGTAGGGCACCCCTTGGCAGAAGAATTTAGAATTTGATATTATTACTAATTTGAGAGAGGAAACTAATTAATACTTCTCATGGTAATGTGAAAACCAACTGGACAATTTTGGTGTCATTAGTCAGCGAGAATCATTTGTAAGCCTAGGAGACTCTGCAAGCCTCTGCTTTCCATGTATTTAAGCTTCTTGCATTCTCTCCTATAAGTAATAAGCATGAGGAAAGAACCTCACTTTTCTTACCTTTTCTTGACACAGGCTTTGCTCCAAAGGGTCCACGTATTACATCATGTGTCTTGGGTAGAAGACAAGACTGATGAACAAAACTTGAACAAAAGCATTAATTTTGTAGGAAATAAGGGACAGGACTGTTTTCATTAAAATAAATAAGAACTGCTGAAGTCAAAGGAGATTGATTGCTATTCAGGCTCTACTAAAGAACTTGCTATGAGCAGCACTGTTGTCTAAGAGCATAGATCGAAGAAATATACATCCAGGTACGTTTTGGAATATCTGAGCATCTGTCCCTGCACACTTCAGAAACTAAAGCAATGATAGTCTCACCTCAGAGCTTGCAGGACACAGCCTGCCCACCGAGCCAGCATGGTGTGTCACCGAAGGGATTACAGCAAGGTGTTGGGGAAGGTGGCTTCCAGAGGCTGTCTTGGGCAAGGTAACTATTTTGAGGAACTACCATCAAACCTCTTAGCCAAAGGCAATTCATTAAACCTTTCCACTCATTCATAGGCTTCCCTTAGGAAAAGGAAGCTCTTTTAAATGGGGAATTAGGGGCCTGCCCTCATTAATTAAGCATAGACCTTTTGTTTTTCCTGAAGCCAGAAAAGCTTTGTATAATTATAGTTGGGGGAGGTAAAGGTGATCCCACAGTTTAACCTACACAGTCAAGGCTTTCAGCTTAACTGCCCCAGCAAGTCTAGCCAGGGCCTCAGAGAAGCTGGCCTTTGTCCTTACAGGTTATGAGGCACCCAGGAAGGGATCCTCTTCCCGTGCCCTGGGATAGCCATCTGGTAGTGCCCTGCTCACACACCTGGAAGTGATGTCTGAATACCCACACAGAGTCAGTTATTCCTTCCTTTCCCCTTGAATTGCTTGTTTTCAAAAGAATAGATGAAACAAAACAAGTTCTTTGTGGTTTCCCTGAAAACTTAGGTGGATTGTAAATACTAGTTTGGGAGGAGTTTTGTTTTAAATGACCTTTGTATCCTAATCCATAATCCCCACCAGTTAATGTGTTCTTTTTAAGGTATTCTCAATGAAAGAGGAACGAGTTTAGAGTTCTGGAAAGGAAACACTCGTGAGTTTTGCTCAACTGGTAGGTCGGTTTTAAAAATAGCTCCTGGATTTTGCAATTTAGAGTGCCATGTGTGAGATCCTGGACGACACGTGTGCTACATGTCACAAAGCCCTTCACAACTGTTACCTAATAAACCGCACACACTGGCTGACAGGTGGCAGGCCTCTCAGTGGCTTTCAGGAAGAGAGAACTCTCTCAGAGCTCTGTCTGTGAGTCTTGGTTGCTGCACTGCTGTTAGAGAGTTTCCTTGGATTGGAACCGAAACAGATATGTGAAATCCTCACTGGACCTGAGTGAGATTCAACACCATCCCTAGCAACTTTGAGTTTTTGCCAGAAAAAAAATTATCTATCAGCAACCTATCTGTCTATCTATCTATCTATCTATCTATCTATCTATCTATCTATCTATCTATCTATTTTTGAGACAAGGTCTCAGTCTCGCTGTGTAGTTCAGGCTGAGACTCAGCAGCCCAGGCTGGCACAAATTTATGGCAATCTTCTTGCCGCAACATCCTGAGTGCTGGGATTACAGGTGTGCACCCACACCTGGCTTAGTTACTTATTTTTTAGCAGTGCTGGGAGGCAACCCAGGACTTCATACTTGATAGAGAAGTGCTCTATCTCAGAGCCCCAGCCCCTTTCCCAAAGCCAATTCTTTTTTTCTTTTTTTAATTAAGTTTATTGGTACTTTTTAGGTATGCAGTACAGTTAAATTCATCATTGGGATCTTGTACCTTTACATGGATGTATCTTGGTTCTTACTTTTTCCCCATACCCCTGCCCTCCCTTCATCCCCCTCCACCCTTCCCTATTTACAAAATCTTTGTTTCCATTTTTTCCTTTTCTCATATTTTTCTTTTCCATTCTTTCCTTTCCTCTACCCTTCCCACTTCCCCTACTTCTTTAACCCTTTCCTTCCTTTTTCATGCTATCAGTTATACAGTACGAACCCTATTTACACTTTTAGTTTTTCACACCAGAGAAACTATTCAGTATTTACACGTCCTATTTCCAAAGCCAATCCTTGATAGAAGAAGAGAGACCAGCCCTTAGAATTTTGCCCACACATTGAGGGAGGCCACATGGTAGAGATTTACTAGAAAGACTCAGTTTCAAAGATGAAGTTTCAGTCTGGGCTTGCAGCAGTTGATGGCATCCTCAGGCTAGGGTATTGCTGGAGCACGAGCTGCCCATGTTTACATATCTTTTGTTGTTCTGGCAGCTGATGGAAGATGGAAGAGGCCCGGCCATCAGGTGGAATGTGGATGAGTCAGAACTTATGTGCTGGGAGAAGATGAGGGCTACGGTACAGTTATCAGAGGGAGAAAACCAGACACAGCAGAGCACTTGGGTACAGGCAAGGGGGAACAGCAGAGGACATCCAGGAAGCTAGAGGAAATCTCTTATCAGCATTAGAAAGTGATCTGCAAAGGCCAGTAGGTTTTAGCACAATAGTTAGGAATATGCACCAGAAACTAATCGGATACACTCAGCAGTCTTCTGGCAGGTAGTCCTAGGCAAGATCTCTCTCCATGTTTCAGTCTTTTCTTTGGGAAAAATGGAAGTAGTGAAAGTTTCTACATTATAAGATTTTTGAGAAGATTAAATTAACATCTATCCATCAATCCATCAAGAGCCTAAGGTGACGATGACAATTGTATTAATCACTTCAATATTATTATAATGAAATACCTGACACACTTATAGAGAAAGGTTCGTTTTGGCTCACTGTTTTTTTTTTTTTCCTTGGTACCCGGGATTGAACTCGGGCCTTTGCACTTGCGAGGCAGGCAGCAGAACCACGGAACTAAATCCCCGGCCCCTGGCTCACTGTTTTGGAGGCACCAATCCATGGTCCTGTAGCATCACTGGTTCGGGCCTCCAGTGAGGCATCATATCATGGCACAAGTCTGTGGCAAGGTAAACTGCCAGAGAAGAAGAGGAAGGTACTGGGGTTCCACAATCCCCTTTGAAAACACCCCTCATAACCTCAAGATCTCCTGTTAATTTCACCTCCCAATAGTATCACTCTGAGGACCAAGCCTTATAACACATGGGCTGAGTGTGGGTGCATTTATTCAAACCAGAACACGAACTCAGTGTATAGGTGGAGACCCAGTGATTGGTAACTAGGGGAAGTGGGATGCAAGCTGGGAACAGGTGGGTGCCTTGGTGGGCATGTAATAGTACTGTATTTGGGGTTTATGAGACACATTGACAACGTAACTCCAAAGAAGTATGTTGCTGCTCTTTCTAGGGTTATATAACACCTTGGTGTGAATAATCAGTTCAGTTTTTAAAATGTATACCATTCGATTATAATTATAAAGAGATGATGTTTAAGAAACAATAGTGATTTACTTTTGTTTCCAAAGCACTCCATTTGTTTCCCTGGTGGTCTACTCAAGATAAGCAAGGACAAGTGGCTGTCTCTGATCCCTAACAAAACCACTCACACATGTTGTAGGATAAATATAGGGAGTCCCCTGTGGCTTCTGTGCTTCCCTGAGCATGTTTCCCTCATGGTTTTGCTATTGGAACATACTATCTTGCTCATGCTTTGGCAACCATATTATACAATGTTAACATCTAGGAATTAAAAACATCATAACATTTAAATTTAATTTGTAAATGTTTCTTGATTTCCTACTATGTGTAGAACACCAAGCTTTTGTTGCACAAGTCTCTGTTTCTCATTTCCTGTGCTCTGGTACCTTCACTCATTCATTCAGCAAATACTTGTTAGGTAAGTAGTTTATATCTGATATTTGGCCAGGTCTTGAGGCAGTGGTGAGCAACCTAACAGAATGATGGTGAAGCTCCTATAGATAGAAGACTGTGATTACATCCAGTGGCAGGAGACCCTGACCGTCCGAGGACTCAGCAAGCCCATGGAGAACTGATATCTTTAATTTTCTTAAAATTCTAATCTCTAGACCCCAGATCTTGTTCTCAGACACTCTTTCCTTGTGATGATTCCATTTTCGTGGGATTTCAATAGGATGAATTTTTCGCTCCAGCTTTATAACATTTTTGGTGAAATTTGAGGAGTTTACTTATGTTCTGTGAATTAATTTATGGTAAAAACTGAAGAATCCTCTGTTTCCAAGGATCATTTTTCTCCTTAGAAATTATAAGCATTTTCATCAGCTGTGAAGGGTATTTGTCCCATAAAAATATACAATGTTCAGTCTTCCTAGTTACTTTGACAGTCTATGGTGTAACACTTAAATTTCATACCAGAATGCTAATGTTGTCTCTAGCTTGAATTTTTGTAGTGAAGGCAAGCACTCTCTTTTTGTCGAATTTTATGTATAGGCTGCATAAAAAATTCAAGGGTTAGTGCTTGGAATGCACACATACTATTTTAGGGCTTGACAGGGAAAATGTATGTAACTTGGAAGTTATATGTTACCAGTATAGGGATTGGGTCTCTCTTAAAAAAAAAATCCATTTGTATTACACACAATTCATTACTGACTTGATTTTCTAACCAATATTCGTACTTCTAGGTTCATTTCGGTCTCTGCAGATGGATGTGTAGTATTTAGGGACATGCTCAGCACTTGGCACATAAGTCATTTTATCTGACCTCATTGCTTTTATCTGCACTGCTGCAGATGCAAGGAAAGGGCCATTCATCTGTGTTCTGCCCTTGGCCATCAAGTCTGAATATGTTTCCTGTTTGTCCTCTTCTGAGGTTTTTGTTTGTTGGCTTTTCCTGAGGAAAATGCTACCTGCTAGGGGAAAACTGGCACAATGATTTGGACGTGCAAAATTTCTGTGTGTAATATGCATACTCTTATATGAAATAACTGTCTTCAAGTTACCACCTTAGTGATATTTAGATCCAGTTTAAGTGACAGTAGATACAAACTTCAGTTCTTCCTTTCCATGGTATAGGAAAGGAGAAAGTGACAAAGCAGTTAAAGAAAAAGGGAAAGTAAAGCAAGATTTCTGGGAAGAAAATTCTTATGTTTTAGAATCTTTCATAATGTAGTACAATTAAAAAATAAAGTACTATGTTATGTGTATTTTGAATAATGTATCTTTAGATGACAAATACTCCGTAAAGATCTACTGTTTGTAGAAAAGAAATTAGTCAACATATGACCAATGCAATTTTAAAAAAATAGTGTAGATCTTCTATGTGAAGGCTCTTCTGTGTCCCAGGTATAATGTGGAACCTTAACAGTGTGCACAGGTTGTATGTAAATTTCAAACCAAATTTGGCTCTGGAGTTTTAGGAGGAAAAATGTGTAGTTTACATAGGAACAGTCTCATTTTGATTTTAAAAGTAGTATATTGAAAAATAAGAAAATCCAGTGATGTTTAAGTCCTCATTTGTTCTTCCAACTCAGATGTAACCACCAGCTTTTCATGGACATGGATATTTATTCAGCAAATATTAAGCACCTACTAAGTGCCAGGCACAGGCACACTCCTGAGTTCTTGGTATATATCAGTGAATAAAACATACAACATTTCATGGCCTGGTGCTTAAACTCCACTGTTTGTATATGTACATTATATGCTAGAATACATCCCAGGATCAAGCTGTGCAAATATAGTGTGCTTGTTTATTTCCATAAGCTGGTGTAAGGAATACTTTTCCCTTATTACATCTCTAGTATTGCTGTTTTTAGTGGCCATGTGTCATATTCATCTTATGAATATACCACATAAATGTTCCTCAGTTTGAGCTACCTAAACAATTTCCAATCTTTTATTATAAATGTAGGTGACCATCAACATTCTTGAATGTACATCTTCACTCTACTAATGTATTATCTCCTTCAGGCTAATTATTGGACTTGAGTTTAGCAAGGTAAAAACTAGGAACATTTTGTGCTGGGGATGTAGCTCAGTGGCACCACACCTGCCTAGCCAGAGAAAGGTGCTGAGTTTGATCCTCCAGTAAGGGAAACAACAGCAATGACAAACTAGGAACATTTTAATGACTCCTGAAGCACTATTCACTCACCACCGGGAGATACTGTATAGTTGCTGCACTCCCATCAGCAGCCTGTATGTGTTCCTTTTCCTATTTCATACTTCCCAGGATTAAAGATTATGAGGAAAAACACAAACAAAAAACTCTACTAGTTTGGTGAAAAGTAGTCTCATTGTACTTTATAGCTGTATTTCTTTGAATATTGTATAAGCATCTGTATTTTCATATAGTTATTTCTTTGACTTTCTTTTTCTGTCTAAAATAATATTTTCATTTATTCGTCATCTCTATATATTGAGCCCATTATCATGTTTGCAGTAAATTATCCCCTGAGTGCTGCTGCTGGGGTTAAAATTCAGGGCCTTATGCATGCTAGGCATGCACTGTACTGTTGAGGCACACACACAGCCTGATTTTTTTCCCTAATTCTCTTCCAGTAAGTAAACTTTGAGGAAGAAAGAGATGAGGAGTCCTCCATGCACGTGCACGTGTGTCTGCATACATGCCACGTGCACGTGTGTGCTAGGGATGGAACCCGTGATCTCTCGAGTGTCAGCAAGTGCTGTGCTTATTAAGCTACACCCTCAGCCCCAAGGAGACTCTCTTCTTGGCACAGGGGACAGTTGGATTTTTTTTTTTTTTTTTTTTTTTTTTTTTTTTTTTTTTTCTGGG
>NW_022900926.1:34550233-34592821 GCF_012274545.1 Fukomys damarensis | reverse complement strand
TTTTTTTTTTTTTTTTTTTTTTTTTTTTTTGGTACCAGGGATCAAACTCGGGTCCTTGTGCTTGTGAGGCAGGCAGCGGAACCACTGAGCCTGGGACAGTTGAATTTTGAACCAAAATCTTCCTAACTACAGCAGCAAGGACTCAGCTGTTGTGATAACCATACCCTCAGGCATTAATAACTCAAGAAGAACATTACTTCTACAAGCAGGGCTGCCCTTATAGTGCCATAGTGTGCTTCCTGCCTGAACTGTGATAGCTCTGGAGGGTAAAAGCAAGCACATGAGCATGGCAGGTAAGCTCTGTCCTGGTCATATGTTTCTCCTTGCCCCTGCCTCATTGAAGCAATCCATGGTACACATGAATTTTAATTGATTTTCAAAAAATGAGTACTGTCTCCATGCACCAGTGTGCCAGTTTAGAGCTGTGGAAAGAAAAAGTTGTGGCTGTGAATGAGTGAACGAGATTCTGACAAATGGCTGCTGTTCTGAACAGTGGGGATAGATTTATGTTTAAACCAGAGTAAACTATGCAACCAGGTAATAATTTTGAGCAATGAAGTGAGTTTGCTACAGGAATCGTTAAAGAAACAGATAAATCACAGTAATTTCAACATGACACTTTTGCCATTCAATAAATGGGTATTTTAAATTTCATTTGCTTTTGAACTAAGTTCAATAATTTATAGACTAAGTCATTCAAAGATTAATGCTCATAAGGGAGGAAAATCACTATACAGGAACAGAAACATATCATTTATGTATATTACACTGCAGCCTTGTCTGCTTGTGTTTCCATTATAAACCTGATCTTGCAGGCATTTGTAATAAAAAGTTTGCCCTGGGCTAAACTTTGGCATTTATCTCAACCTCCTGAGACTCCAATTTTTATTTTATTCTTTTCTTTCTCAAACAGTATAACATCTATCCATCTGATTCGTAATGTTGTATATTAAAGAGTACAACTTACCCAAAAGGTCATTGTTTTAGTTTTAAAAAATCCTAATTGGCTTTATTTTTGTTTCTAGAGCTGGCTATATTGGTAAAATGAAATGTCTCTTATCCTCCTCTTCCTCCTCCCTCTCCCCTCCTCCTCCCCTCCCCCTCCCCTTCCCCTCCTCTCCCCCTCGGCCTCTTTGCCCCCTCTTTTTTGTGGTGCTGGTTTTGAGACCCAGGGCTTCAGTGCTTTACCACTGAGCTACATGCCGAACCACTACTTATTTTAAAATTAAGCTTGAGGGCTGGGGATTTAGCTCAGTGGTCCTGCCTCCTGCTTCGAAAGCGCAAGGACCTGAGTTCAATCCCCAGTACCACCCCCCAAATTAAGTTTTTGTCTGATTGTAGCATATATTGGATTGCCACTGATTCCAAACCTTATTAAAAATGACTACACAATTTTAAAAGATGATTTGAAAATATAATTCAAAACACAAGAAAGCAGGTAATTAAATGGCATGACAGTACCACTTGATTTTTACCACAGTAAAGACAATAGTGACACTTGTGACGGAATGGGAGCTCATCTGCTAGAGGAACCAGTAACATTTGGCAGCTCCAAGCCCACCAGGCTGTATAACTTTGTAAAACCCATGCTCAGATACCCAGCCTATCTTCATTTGTATAATCACGTGGAAGCCATGGGCCTTTTATATTCTCAGCTGTTTCTCTTAACAGACCGTGAGCACTCAGAGTCCTGGGACTATTCTTTGTGCCTGTCAAATGAGTACAGAGTTGATGCTTGTGAAGTACTGGCACTGGTAAGCTCAGTTATAGATAGTCACAAACTTCTGAAGGCCATGGTTTCAGAAATGTCTGAGTCATTGGGTTAGTTCATTTTACCATAAAAATTTAATGCAAAATGCAAATCAGGGTGTAAAAACTTACTTGTTTTCCAATGATTATACTCCAGCCAGCTGGTCACAGTAGTCTGAGAGAGGCCTGCCTGCTTCCTGAAGAAACACTTCCCAGGCTGCAGGCGACCTTGTAGTAGAGCTTGATCCTCCACTTACATGGTTTCCAATATTGTCACTAATTTACTCTATTTTTCAGACACTTGGCTCTGTTTGCCCTTTAAAAAAATGATATTGAGCCCTTCTTTTTCCTTTAACCTTAAAATCATTAATTAGTCTGAGCACTAAATAGCAGTCCAGAATTCAGGTATGGCTTCAAACAAATGATATCCTTTAACCTGCAGACCACTGAATCCCAGACTACAGGCTGCTCTATAGCCTCTTCCAGGCAGCAGCTATCAAAATGGGGTTCCCCAAGTTAGCAGCTTCAGCTAAAAATTAGGGAGAAACGCACATTCTGCAGGGCTCACCCAGCCTGGGACTGAAACCCTGGGGGTGGGACTCAGCACTCTGTGTTTAACTAGCCCTCCAGGGGACGGCTAGGCATCAAGTGTGAGAACCTTGGTTACAAGATGTCTTGGAGCCTGGTCCTAGGGTGTGTGTATGTGCTCCCTGTGGGCAGTGAACACAGCGGTGACAGGCACTCCAGTACCCAGTTGTGGCACATGCTGCTGCTGCACACCATGGTAAAGAGTCCCAGAGTCCCCGAGGTTTAGGAAGGTAATACAAGGGGCAGTGGAACACAGGAACCCTCTTTTCCGGCCTGTCAAGCCAGTCTCAGGATGAGTATTGTGTGCACATGGCTACTCACTAGAACTCGGTCAGTGTTTTGTTAATACCGGCTTGAAAATTTTCACCTGAATTTGATATGTTGTGTTGTCGTGAGATATTTTACTGTGGTGCAGTCAGTATTAATCAAATAGAGGCCATTAGTTCCTTAAAATAGAAAAGGTGAATTGAAATGGTTATAAAAATAGTTAAGACAACCTCTATTATTTAGTTGTGTCTTATTTCATGTTAATAAGAACCAATGCGTCCATTAAGAGGTCGTTGTTCAAAGTTCTGATCTGGAGTGGTGATAGCCCCTTCAAGCTGGAAAATAAGTTATTTTCAAAGAAGTAAACTCCAGGCTTTTTCTACATATCCCTCTTCTACTCTGCGCTAGGAATTGAATGCAGCGAACATCGAGCTATATCCCCAGCCCTTTTTATTTTGTTTTTATTTATTTAAAAAATTTTGAGACAGTGTGTCCCAGGCTGGTGTGGAATTTGCGATTCTCCCTCAATCTCTGGAGTAGCAAACTCAAGGTTTTTGTTTACAAAGACAGAAAAGATTTTATTTGGAAATTTTATAACAACTTAGTTCTCCCCCACCCTCCAGTACTGGGATCGAACTCAGGACCTTGCACTTGAGAGGCAGGTGCAGTGCCACAGACCTAAATATCCCTGGCCCACCAATTTAGTTTTTAATATCTTCCATAATACTCTGATTGGTTGATTGATTGATTGATTGATTTGGTGCCGGGGATTGAACTCAGGTCCTTGTGCTTGCAAGGCAGGCCACCGAACCACTGAGCTAAATCCCCGGCCCCCTGATTTTATTTTTTAATAATTATAAAGTATTATTGAAAAATCTAATATGTTTTTTTCAACTTCAGATCGGCCCAGTTTCCCCAGTGCATAGGGTGTTGTCATTAGAGCCACCATGGAAACAAGGTGGGGATACTCCTCCTGTGTGGCCTGTGCCCTCTGCTGCCAGGCACCTCTTCGCCAAAATTAAGGCTGCAGTTAGCTCAACAGAGTTCTGCTATGAAACAAGTTTTTCCCCCTCCTTGAATCATTTCTTAATTGATTTAATGGAATGAGACTACTTTTCCATTCACTTTCAATCTTTACCAAAAAGCTATATACCGGTCATGAAATTAGGAAAGCTAGACAAATGAGTGAGGTTTCCTGTTTTACCTGTGGAAAATCAAGGGTAAATTGAGATGTGAAACAGTGGAAAGGGAGAGTTGGATACAGAAACTCACAGTTCACTGCTGGTTCTTACCTAAAAGTGATTAAACCTCACAACCTTTCAAGTTCTTAGAGTTCTAAATTGAGATCTTTTAAGAATCATTTGCTGGAGCCAAGGATTTAGCTCAGTGGTTCTGCTGCCTGCCTCACAAGCGCAAGGACCCAAGTTTGATTCCTGGTACCCCCCACTCAAAGAATCATTTATCGTTTGCTGTAGAATGACTTTTACTTACAAGTGTAAATCTATGAACCAAAAGTAAATTTCAAACCAAACTAGAGTATATGTCCCAATCAGTGAAATGGCACGTACAGATTAGTAGAAGAGTCAAACTTACTGGCAAAGCGGTCAGGTTTAAACAAATCAAAGCAGTACAGGTGCCTTGGCCCTTGTCCTGGACAGAGGGCCCAGGCCAGCTGTGGAAAGCAGTGCCCTGGTGAAGAGCGACCCATGTCTTTCTCATGGCTGCACCATGAGCGCTTGAGTGGGGGACTTAGCATCTTACAAATGCTTAGTGAGCAGGTTTTGGTGGATTGTGGAAGGACAGTGAGCCCCTGGTAGGAGGGCGTGTGAAATAAGGTACTAATAAGCGAGTGGGAGAACTGTCTCAGAGGTATACTTAGCAAATCTACAATATTGTTTTGACTATCCTTGGGTATTTATTTATTTAAGGCACAGGTGGTCAGGGAAGGCTTGACAGGAGGTGGGTTTGGAGCCAGATCTAAAGAAAGAGTAGGGTTTAGGTGCACAGGGAGGAGGAGGTTTCTGGTAGCGTGAGCAACATTCAGACACCAGGTTCTGAGCATGCTCACAACGGTGCACACAGCACATGTTCGCAGAGAAGAGGGTTTAAGACACAGCTAGTTGGAGAAGGGGCCTCTTCAGAAATGTGGGCTTTTTTCTTTTGGAACTGGGTATCCTGAAAGATGTTGGAACAGAGAAGTGACATAAAGGAGTGTGCTTCTCAAGCAGAAATGAACATGCAGATTGCAGGGAATTTCATCATAGGGATCTGGGGTGGAGCCCAACAGCAACCGGAGGGCCTTTAAACACCTTAAATTTTGCTACAAGATTTATTGAGCAGTCCTGATTCAATGGCCACAATGGTGCTGTATTACAGGATTTTACAGTTAAAACAAAAAAAAAAAAAAGAAAAAACTAAAGATAATCAAGGGATTCATTTGTTTTTTTAATTGACATTGGAAAATTCAAACCAGTGGTGTTGCGCCTGCCCGGCAAGCATATGGTCCTGAGTTCGATCCCTGGTCCTGGGGGGAAAATTTAAACCAAACAGAATAAAAGGGAGAGCTGGGGATTTAGCTCAGTGGTTTTGCTGTCTGTCTCACAAGCGCAAGGACCGGAGTTCAATTTCTGGTACCAAAAAAAAGGAGGTAGGTCTAAATATCTCATTGTGGTGAGCAGCAGTCTATTGGATCCCAGACAGCACCTTTTACTCCACTGTTCAGGTCCACATAAGGCAAAGGGCCTTGAATGGAATGGGGTGGGTGGATGCAGGGAACACCATGGACAAAGAAACTATAGCTGCTGCTGGCTGGTGTGGTGGGGAAGGAGGAGACTCCCAGGACAGTGTTGCATTTTAAATCCTGGCCAAAGGACCAGGTGCCCCATGGATCATCTACAATAAATAGATGAGGCAGGAGGGGAGCTAGTTTTCAGGCAGAGATGCATATTAGAATTTTAGATGTGTGGGATTTCAGGTCCCACTGGGCTCTTCATGCACTGTATCCTTTCAGTGACCAAGGAGTTGGTGGCAGCTCATCTACAGGGCCCTGGGTACAAAACAGCCAGCCAGACCCGGAGGCCAGGACTTCTCTTTGTGATTGAGACACTTTGATTTTCATGGAAATATAAAAATGGTATGATATTTTATATTTCAAATGAGAAAGCGGGAGGCCTGCTTTAAAAGTTGAGAAATAACCAACTGGAATTTGATATTGTAGACTCATTTGTAATAAGATGGAAACCAAACAAAAGCTGACACTAAACTTTTTGTTTAAGTATAGTTTACCTGTAAGGTTCTTTTGTTTGTCTAGTTTCATTTGGTAAGGATCTCTGCTGAGAAAAATACAGTATACTTTTCCATCTAGAAGAAACTAGAACTGTAGAGTCTTCTTTTAAAATGGTTTTTAAATCTTATCTTCAGCAGCAGTTTTCCCCAGTTGTGCAGAGCTGGGCTCCTCCGTTAATCCACCAGCCGTGGTGGCATTTTACCTGTTCACTGCATGATGCTAAGCAAGCACTTGTGTCTGGCTCTGGCTTGTTCCACCTCCTCCTTCCCGTACCCAGTATGGAAGAGAACTTGGCACTAAGCTGAGCTGGTGGGCGTGTGCTGTTCTTCCTTTCTGCTTTTGGAATAGCACAGAGGTTTATCCCTCTTGCTTTTCCAGCTGTGAAGTTGATTTGGCCTGGGATCCTGGCTGCAGTGAGGAAGATAGAGTATGGATTTCCATAAAAAGCTGGGAACAAAACTGGAGTGAGGGCCGGGTCATGGTAGCTGTTTACCAGGACCTTTTCTACCTTTTTGACTCTGGCCTGTTGCACAATGGATTGAAGCACTTTAGAGCAAAATGTGGTCATGCAAGGGCAGAGCCTTAGTTTTGTATTTGACTCCTCCCCTTTCATTGCATCTAAATCTGCATGAGAATGTGTGTGTACATTTGGCGGAGCAGGAGGATGCACACAAGTGCTTTGGTTTGGCAAACCACTGGTTTTATCTTGGGGTGTATGTGTGTGTTTGTTTCAGTATTATATGTAATAAATATTTTGGGAAGCATTGTTTCTACAGATGGTTTTACTTGAAAGGAAATGGATTTGAGATTATTTCCCCAAGTATTTTTTTCTTTGTCATGTGATATTGTAAACCCCAGGGCCTCACATGTGCTAGGCAAGTGCCCTACCATTGAATCACAACTCTAGCTCCTGCTTTATTTTATTTTTTAAGCCTACACAGTACTCTGTTTTACCCTCTTTCAGTCAAATTATGAATATGAGATGATTTTAGCATGAATCTTGTATTAATTACAAAATGCATGCATATATTTATGTGAAACTTATGAATTTTAACAGCTCAAGATATTTTAATACAGGACATGACCTAATTAGAGAAGTCGAGTCTTGATGTATTTTAGGTAGCTTTAAAAATTTATTGCAATTTACAACTTGTTACCTAATTTTGTTCGGATGGCGTTTTACTATGCTTTTAAAAATATTTAAGTAATATATGCTTGAAAAATATTGAATATTGAGGTATATAAGAGTTCTATAGAAGTAAACATTGATGTGTTGATTGATATGATTCTTTTTTTGGGGGGTACCGGGGATCAAACTTGGGTCCTTGCACTTGCAAGGCAGGCAGTGGAACCACTGAGCTAAATCCCCGACCCTAATATGATTCTTTTATATTGCATTTATAAACATATACGTGTAGGGCATCTAAAAATTTATATGGGATCTGAAGATCATGTGTTTAACCTGATATCTCATTTTAGAAAACAGTAATGAAAGCAATGCAAGACTACATCTTTGTGGAAAATATAGAGAATGGCAGAAGTACATGGAACTGCTGTTAACCCTTTAACTATTTCCGGTGTGCATAGGCACAAATATGTGTGTAAAATTGTGGTATTTAGATTTTGGTTCAGTTTTCACTATTCCACTTCAGTAAGTTGAGAAAGACCTTCAGAATTTATAATGTTAGTGATACCCATTATTCTTAACTAAGATAACCATACACAGCTTAATCCATAAGTCAAATTTCACACATGTACTTTAAAAAAAAGTCTTATGTTTAAAATTTTCAAATAAGTTAAAATAACCTAACCTAGAAATATAGGTTCAGGCTCAGAGTTTTGTGGACCTCCCATGTAATTCTGGAATCTCATATTGAACGTGGACCAGATTATGGAGTTATTTCTCACCAATTATTGCTTAGACTACTCTGTCAGGTGCAAGTCAATGGGCGTATTATTTTCACATAGTAAGAGGGTGATTGGTTTACACTTGAAGAACAGTAGTGTTTTCCAGTGAACCCTTTGGTTTTATTCAACTTTGGAATGTCTTCATATTCCTCTGCAAATTACAGAGAGAGGATCTAAATTTCATGAATATGATTTCTCTTTGTGATTGAGATATTTGCTCAAGATTGAGCAGCGGTAAGGAATTAAGAAAACTTGATAGCTTAATTTTAAAAACTGTGATACAGTGTCTAAGATTCTGTAATCACTGTCAGCAATATAGACAGGACAGAACTGACCACAAGTTGCCAATAGTTGGAGCCATATGATGGAAATTGTAGGATTAAGTATTTTAGATTTTTTTATATAAGCTTGAAAGAAGAGAGAAATGATGGTGATAGTCTAAAATAAGTGGTAGATTCAAGAAGAAATATATCGTCAAGGATTTACTTGAGTTAACTCTGTTTAAAAAAAAACCCACAAGGGCCAGGGATTTAGCTCAGTGGTGCTGCTGCCTGCCTCGCAAGCACAAGGTCCTGAGTTTGATCCCTGGTACCCTCCCCCAAAACCCCACAAAATAATACATATGAACATTGTTATGAATAAATGGTTTCACCTTCTTTCTTATTATGAAACTTATGAGCATGTTCCCCTAACCTTTGCAGTCACTGTGGCAGATGAATTTCCAATGATGTCCACAACAGTGTTCAGTGCTGTTTTCAATGTGATTTTGACGCTTCTCCCAGTGAGTACTGGCGACCGTGGATCCTCTTGCACCTGTGAGGGCTTGTGACTCTGACAGGAGCCACAATATGTGTGTGCATGTGTGTGTGTGTGTGAGTGCAAACACACACACACACACGCACATGCTACAGAGCTAACAGGTTCTTCCTGGATTTCTTTGTATGCTTGTTCTGACAATCCCACATCCCACTGTGAGGAAGCCCAGGCCATGCTTACAGTGCTATATTGAATGCTATGCTTAGGAATTCCAGCTTCACACCTGCCTAGGACCCAGCTGTGAGCCAGTGTTGACCTCCAGGTAAATGGAGAGTGCACGAGCTTCTCAGTGATCACACCCACCCATCCGGTCACCCTTGGCCTCTCAGTCTGCCCCACTTAGGCCCTTCATGCCATGGTGCAGCCTAGCCTCCTCTGCTGTCACTATTCTGAGTTCTTTGCCGTACAATCGGTCAGCATCGTAAAATGCTCGTTGAGTTAGTTATGCCACTGTGCTTAGTGTTACACAGCAACAGTAACTGAAACACACAGTATCTCAAGTCAAAAAGCATATTATTTCTCAGAGATCACTTTTTTCCTTGTTCAGAAGCTACATACACACTCGATTACTTGTGTTTTGATGAAAAGTTTTGCGATTGTCATCAACATGATAATGTCCAAATCACGAAGTATATAGTGAATCATTTGTTGTTATCTGAATTCGGTAGTTGTGGCTGGGCAGTCAGGTATGTCTCATTCTTCTTTCTCTACTACTCCCCTTTGTCTGGACTTTTTCCCCCCACTGGACTTCAGCATTATGCCTTTTTGCCCTTTTTGTCTTCTCCCCTTTACACTGATTGGATTGAGGCAAATAAGAGAGTTGCATGCTCTGAAGTCTAGACAAAGAAAAGGATGTCACAGAGCCTTTCTAGCCTGAGTCTTTGCTGCTTTTAGTGTGAAAACCATAGTTTTTGTTGCTGCATACATCATTGCTGCCCCTTCTGTCGGCTTCGTCTCACCATCTTGACTCCATGTTGTGCTGTGGGGGAAAAAATTATTTTTTTCAGTGATAAAACAGAATAAAAAATGGTTCAGAGCTTCTTCCTTCCGTGTGTACAATACATCTAAGACCTGTGTTATACCGTGTACACAAGATATTTTACCCAAGTGTGTATCAGGACATCTGCCAGGTGTGACTCTGTGTATTGATTCCACTTCTTGGGCTCTACAATGCATTTACAAACATTTGCTGTGTTATTAAATATTTTAGAATATGCACACAATCATGATAGTGATTGCTTTTCGACACATTTGTCACAGATATCCTGCGACACGTGTCAGTCTCATAATAATTGAATTTTGCCAATAGTCTATTCTGTTTTCTCAAAAGCTTTGTTTAGGTCCTCAACTTAGTGGATAATTTTACAAGCTTCTCCAAAGTTGTGTAATACTTTTACTTTAGAATGTGCTTCCCCCAAGATATGCTTCTAAATGATGAGTACATTCATTCCTGCAATGATATAATTAAGATGTGCTTTGAAAGATATTATTTTGTTGCATGTAGAAATATCCTTATTCATGATCTCCTGCTTGAAGGTCAATAAGCCGTCCCTAATAAAACAAATGTTGTGTGTGAAAATGTTACCTGCCTCCATTATAACAGAATGAATTTTAATGTATTATTTGTCAACTAACCCCAACCAATTTCTTAAAAAAGTAGCTAAAATATAATATATTTAATAATATATATATATATAAAATATACCTGTTACAAATAACAGAGCATCATGTTAAAATGAAATGCTTATAATGTTACTTCTGAATCTTCAAACACTTAACTGCTTTATATGCAAGGATAGATGGATTTTGCCCAGTATTCTATCAATATTACATTTATGACATGGAATGAGAAATAATACACTCAACAAATAAATCTGGGCAAAAATGCTGGGAGATATGTAGAATTGCAAAAGATAATTTCTTATTGTGGTCTGTGTAGTGAGGTAGAAACAGAGCTAAAAGAAAACATAAGAATGGAGGAGAGGGTGAATTGAATCAATTATCTTGGTTGATAGTTACAGAAAAATCATGGGCTGGACCTTGGTATCAAATGGGCAATTTCAGGGACAATGTGAGAAGAATTAAGATATTCTTCAGTATTCTAAAGTTCTGTACCAGGTCCTGAACAAGAAGACTTAGGACAAAATAACTCGAAAAGTCTACTTTTGCTTACCCCCTGCTCTTCAAGTTCGTGGACTTCCCTATGTGATGCTAAAAGGCTAGGTCTCAGGGCTGTGGGATGGGTCTGTAAACACTAGGATTTGTATATTTGTTCATTGCACCTAGGTCTGAAGTACTATCCACTGGCCCTGGAATCGGAACTAAAATATTTTCCATATACTATTCTGTAAAAATAGGGCATCAAGAACGGTACAGAAATATGAACATTATGAACAATTGCAGCAGTAAACACCAGAGAGATGTTTAACGAGGGAGAAGTTCTGTGGGGCTTTCCTCCACTCTGATTTTGTTTTTAATAACAAACAAGGGCCTGGGACTAGGGGGTGAGCTAGTTGCCAGTCCTTTTGGGGCTGCTTGTCCACAATCATCACCTTCTCAAATTTACTCAGTCCAGCACTTTACTTGTTTTTATCGTGGCAAAAACTAATTAACAACAGCAGCTATTACAACAAACAACTCCACATAGCCTGAAACATAACCTTCCAAGAGTTTCAAAATATACAGTACAATATTGTCAACCATATGATCAGTGTTCTGTGACAGGTCTCCATGTATGGAAGCACATTCATTTTAATGTTCTGTATTTGGACAGGATGAAACTATCTAAACAGATTATGACTTTACTCTGAGTTGTACTTATTTTGCTGTTACTGTTGTACTTCAGAAAAAGTTTTTCAGTGTTGCGTGATTGTGTGAACGATGAAACTGGCAACTTGAATAATTAAGCAATTGGATGCACACAGAGGTAGATCATTAGAGATTGCCCTTTTCATTTTTTTCAGCTTTAATTGAATTTAATTGGTACATTTTAGGGATACAGTACAGTTACATTCATTGTTGGGATCTTGTACCTCTACATGACAAGTCTTGATTCTCATTTTTTCCCCTTACCCCTGCCCTCCCTTCATCCCCTCCTCCCCTCCCCATCTACACACACTTTATTTCCATCTTTTCATTATCTCACATTTTTTTCTTTTCCCTTATTACCCTTCCCCTACCCATCCCACCTTCCCTACACCTTTAGCTCCTTTCTTCCCATTTCTAAATGTCAGTAATCTTACTAGGATCTTCTGTATTATTGCAGATTATTCACACCAGGGAAACTATTCGGTATTTACACATGTGTGACTTATTTATTTCACTTAGGAGTATATCTTGAATATGTATCCATTTTCCTATGAATGAATCTATTTTCTTGTTCTTTATGGCTGAGTAATATTCCATTTTATAGAAAAACCACATCTTCTTTATCCAGTTTCCAACGGATGGGCAAATGGGCTGTTTCCAAGATTTAGCTATTACAAACTGTGCCGCTATAAACATGGGTGCACATACTTCTCTGTGATATGATTCTTTTAGTTCTTTTGGAAAGATACCTAGCAGAGGGATGGCTGGGTCAAATGGAACCTCCAGTCCAAGCTCTTTGAGGTATCTCCATATTGATTTCCACAGTGGTTGCACCAGTCTGCACTCCCACCAACAATGGAGAAGGGTTCCTTCTCCCCACAACCCCGCCAACATTTGTTATTGTGTGATTTCTTGATAGCAGCCATTCTTTGTGGGGTGAGGTGGAATCTCAGTGTTGTTTTCATCCGCATCTCTCGAATGATCAGTGATGTGGAACATTTTTTCATATATTTACTTGCTTGTCCTTTTCATTAATGTTAGCCTGAGACCAATTAAACATTTCCTCAAGTCCATGTGCAGGTCTGAAGAGTGTAGCCATTGTTAAGAATGCAAGAGAGGACTGAGGATACGACTCCAAGATGGAGCATTTGCCTAGCATGCATAAGGCTTTGGGTTCCAATACCAGCACCACAAAAACAAACAAACAAACAAATAAACAAACACCCCAAAAAAGAATAGCACAGTAAAATTATTGGAGAATCCTAGTCATCCTGATATTTCAAACTTGTATAATGTTAATAATAATTACTACTTCCTCTGAAACAGCCCATCATCCTGCTTATAACTAAAGGATCAGAGAACTTTCTCTTGTCTGTGAACCACACTTTGATGAGGACCTTTATTATACCTCTATAAATTTAGAATCATTTTCCACATACAGAAAATATCAGTGTGGTCCTCTTGTGTACTAGGACTTCTCTTTTCCCATAATTACATCTAAAGCTTTTCATAGCGTAATTTTCTATTTTATTGCCAGTACTCATTTCAACCCATTATTTTCACCACAGGTAGCTAGTTTATCTCTCACCTTTTGTTTGATTTCAAAGGGGATACAGCATCCTTTAACTATAATATGAGGCCTTTGTGCTACATGGTTTTATCTCTGGATAATTTGATTTCTCTGTCTTTCCCTCATGATTTTTCAGTGCATTTATGACATCCTACATTAAATGTTTCATTTATTACCTGTGTGCTTGTTTTTTTTTTTTTTTAATTTTTATTTATTTTTTGGTAAGTGTTCAGACTTGCCAGTTTGTATTACAGGAGTGTGGTGATTTTTAGGATTACAAGATAAGGTCTGGGTCAGCTTTCCAGCTTCCTGAAGATGCTTAAAACAAGCCCTGTATTACTGAGTGCTTTGAATACATTTAGAACTTTAAAACTGGGTTAGAACTCCATTATTATTAAAAAATAAACTGAACTTAAATGGCGTGTGATACATTTAAAATAATTCCAAAGAATTATTTCACCATTAACTGTCTGTGCCCTTTAATTAAATTGCGCTTTTCTGCGATAAAGTTGTCAGCAATGTCTTAGCAAAGAAGTTTCGTGAACAGTTCCATATTAAGAGGTCATAGCTCTCATTTTAAAAGTCCTTTAGTTTTTTCCAGAAAATCTATTTATCTCCCCCATCTCCTCCCACAACGCAGACCAGCTTTCTTCAAATCCTCCCGGGTCTTCTTACACATCTATTTGTCTTTCTGGTTTGTGCCACGTTTGGGAGTCTCATTAACCGGCATCTGTTCTGTTTTAGGAGAAACCCGACGCCAGCCCCACGTCACTTCAGCTGCGGTCCCAGATCGAAGTAAGCACAATGACTTTCATCGTCTAGTTTTGCTTCTGCCTTTTTTTCTTAAGAGATACTTTGTGCAAATCAGATGAAGCCCACTGCTGAGTCTGTCCTGATGCTGCCAATCTGTTCTCTTGCAGGAGTCACTGGGTTTCTCTAGTGCTGTATCAACACCTGAAGTTGAAAGAAAGTAAGTCTTCTTCTTTTTACCTGGGACCTGAGTTCAGACTGATGGAAGTCAAACGGGCAGTGGTGTGTGTGTGTGTGTATGTGTGTGTGTGTGTGTGTGTGTGTGTGTGTGTGTGTGTGGCTTGGAATTGGGTGTTGCTTTTCCTTAACATGGATGTACATGTATCAAGGTGGGTGAGAGCATGTTTTTTTTGGTGGGGGGGGGGACTGGAGATCAAACTCAGGACCTTGCGCTTGCAAGGAAGGCGGCAGAGCCACTGAGCTAAATCCCTGGCCCACGAGAGCATGTTTTATAATCGAGTCAGTGATGCCTTAAGGCTTGTGAGAAGTGTTATTTATTTCACACAGCTTATTGTGAGGGAGCCCCAAATAAGTATCTGGAAATAAGCAAATGGACAGGTAAGTCAATGCAGAAGGATTTTTATCTTTTACATTAATTTTTAATATAGGAAGGAAGTTATAAAGAAGCAAAGTACAAAAACCAGAAACATACCAAACTGTAACAACAATTAAAAAAAAAAAACAAATAAAAACAGCCACTGCACCTTGTTTGGTAGGGTGACCTTTGAACAAAAATGGATGTGTGTGTTAGAAGCTGGTGAATGCCCACTAGCCTTTCCTGTTAAAGGGAATATTTTTGTTTTCCTGTCCTAACTTGGGCCTTGTGATTTCTGTTGTCATGGAAGATAATGTTAGGTTTTATCCTGTGCTTTCAATATTTCTTTTAGATGGGTTAAAAAAAGAAAACCACATTTCCCTTTCCTACTTTCTTCCATCATAATTATTCTAGAATGTTCTATGGATGATCTTCTGAGGTAAAGAAATGTAAAGAAAGGCTACCTTTCTAAACAGATACTTCTTCTGGCATAGAGCCACCTGTACCGTCTTATGCCAAGAGAGGCATAGAAGTACTTCAGGAATGAAGTATTTCTGGAATGAGAAGCACACATCGGGAGAGCGTGTGTGTGCTTTGCAGCACAGCTCTGCCTAATCCGTCCACGTGTGTGCTGCTGGCACAGAGGCAACTTCAGGGAGTGGAGGCTGCTCTGCCAGGAAGCTCTAGTCCTGAACCTACGGGGCCAACTTGGTCTGGTTCAGGACTGAGGAACAGCACTGGGGATGAGCCAAAGGAAACCCAGGCCTTTGCCCATTCAGGTTAGAGAATAAATATACACAGAACACACACTTTTCTTATTTTGGTTGTGGTGTAACCTCTCAGGAACTTAGAAATGTGTAGGCTGACAGAGAGACAAGATTTAAATCGATGCTGATTTTGAATTTGCAAGCCCTGAAGTGGTGGTGAAGTGTCTCATAGGTGGCCCTGGTTTCTCCTGATCAAGTTTACCATAGCTGTTTTCTCAGAATCTCCAGAAACCTCTTCTCAGAACCTTCAGGAATCAAGACGTGTTTGCCTTTTCTACCTAAGAGGAAGTGACTCACACAATTTGTACTAACCTTAATTAGGCTGGGTACTTCTTCCCCTCAATTGTGGTGAGTCATTCTTTCCAAGTTTGTTACTTGGTACACTATGGCATGACTCCTATGCCAAGAGGAGACTGATGGCCTCCTGAGGTTACCAAAAAATGTTCAGCATCCCCACTCCACCTCCAGCCTTCATCTCCTCCATTTGTAGTGCTGCCATTTTGCTTATGTATGTCTATTTCTTTAAATTTATTTTTATTTTTTTATTTTTGGTACTGGGGATCAAACTCCAGTCCTTGTGCTCATGAGGCAGGCGGCGGAACCACTGAGCTAAATCCGCAGCCCTGCTTCTGTATTTTTAAACGGTTTAGACTTACGTCTTCCTAAACATTTTTAAAGATTTAAAACATTAAGTGAAGATTTCTTTATTAATGCCTTTTGAAAACTGGTACTTACTTTTTTTTTTTTTTTTTTAACTTGTAACTTCAGGAACTCTGGTCAGGCATGGTACACACCCGTAATCTCAGCTGCTTGTGAGCTAAGGCAGGAGTGTCCCAAGTGCAAGGCCAGCCCAAGCAACTTAGTGTGAGGTCTGATTTCAAAATTAAAAAATGAAATGGACTAGAGATGTAGCTCCATGATAGCATGTTTCTGGGTTTAATCCCCAGCACAAAAAATAAAGTAAAAGAAAAAAGAAAAGACCTGTACTTTAAAAACCTTTAAATTTACAGAAACATTGCAAGATTCTGCAGTGAACTACAAATTTTTATGACTTAGCATTTCTTGACATTTGCATAATTTTCCTCTCTTATTCTCTAGCTCTCATTCTTTCCTTTTTTTTTTCTTTCTCTCTCCCTTTCTCTCTTACCCATCCATTATTGAACCACTCAACAAGTTGCATACATCATGACCTCCAGCCCTAACTATGTTAGCATCTATTTCTTGAGAACATTCTCGTACAGAACCAGAGTTTTAATAAGTTTTAAGTTTTCCTATTAGATATTTCATATTCAAGTTTTTCTGATTGTCTCATTAATGTCTCTTATCACACTTTTTAAAAAATTCATTACTTAAAAAAGTTACTCTGGGCATTTACCTGTCCTGTCTCTTGGCACATCTAATCTGGAAGCCTTTCTTAGTCTTTTATGATACTGACCCTTTTAAGAGGGTAGGCTAGTTGCTTTGTGAATTGTTCCTTGTTTGTTTGTTTCTTTCTCTACAGAGCATTACATCAGGAGGCACATGTGTGTCCCATGATTGGTGACATGAATTTTGATTATTTGGTTAAGGTGATATTTGCAAGGTTTCCTCTGAGAAGTTACAATTTTCCTTTCATAATGAAAAAGATTCTGTAGGAGATAATCTGAGACTATGTAAATATTTTGTTCCTCATCACACTTTTACCTACGGGTTTTACATTTTTTTTAAATGATTTTTCCCTGGATCAGTTTTGAATGTAATGGTTACAAAATAGTGATAGTTATTCTTAAATTGATGGTTATTTAGATTGAGTGTTCTAAGTAGGTTTCATTTTTAGTTTTGTTTTCTGTTTTTAAAGATGAGGTATCACTTGCTTGGTCAGATGATAATTAGAGTAGGTTTGATGCACTATTTATGTCGAATTTTTATTCATTGTACTTGAAAATCCCACTGTTTCTCCCATCAGAATGCTTGCTGGTAGCCTTGCAGTTGAATATTACAGCTATGGAGGATGATCTGGCAAACCAGCTGGTTGTGTCTGGTTAGTGTCTGCAAAATATTTGCCAACCAAAATATTGCTCTGACTCAGAGTGTTGTGTTATGGGCAGAGATTTTCTTTTTCTTTTTGTTCAGAAGGCAAGAGAATCAGCAAACAGAAGTAGACCTGTCCTATAGCCGCCACCCTTTGAGACAGAAAGGTAGAGGAAGAACCCAGCCCAGGAATGGAGCACCCGCCTTGTGGCTTCTCCTCTGGATTTGTAGTCTGCCAGCTTGTCTCTGGGACGTTGTACATGTGCCTCCTTCCCTTCTCCCAACTAAAGCCTATCCTAATTGAGGGATCTGGCATGAGTTATGACACAACTATGTTTCTAAAAAAGATGCTACTTTTCCAGTGGTATGTAGCGTTTAGCAGCATTTAAAATCTTAGGTTACAGGAAATCAGCTTTAACTAGAAGACATGGCAGTGGTGGGTCTTTTGTGGGGGAGACAGGACTGGGAATTGTACCATACTTGGCATCATAGCACCTGGGTGGCCCAGCTAGGTAGGACTGCTCACATCTCGGTGTGCTGGGCTTTCACACTCATGGACAGATCGATGGAGATAGGTAGGAACGTAGGCAGATGGGTCAGTAGAAAGAGAGAATGGATTCTCCCCGCTGTCACCAGTTTGACAAAATCCATGCTTCTACTGGGAATATAATAACAGAGGCCAAGGGAGCTTTCCCTTGAGTCCCTTCTCTTTATATCTGTTTATGTTGCCTACTGGGGAGACCAAGTACTTTAATACTTGAACTTTATTATATTGATTTTAGATTTATGTCAACTGGCTTGAAAGGTGAACATTAACTGCATTTCTTGTTGCCAGCTACTCTTAAGAACATTTAGAAAGTAAGGTTAGGTATTTTTGTTGTTGTTAGGTGAGGGGCTGGGAAATATCTTTTTAACTGTGTCTGTGAGGAACGAGGTCAGCTGTGAATAACAGAAAACCTGACACAGAGTGGCATGAACAGGGACTGACGAGGTAAGTCTTTGTTCCGTGGATAGATAGGACAGGTCCAGGTTTGGCTCTGTGGTTCCACAGGCTTTCAGGAAACCAGACTTGCTCCCCAACCCCCAGTGACTTCGAAGTGGCTGCTTCATCTCCTTCTAGATGTGAAGGAGAAGGAGCAAAGTGAAGGGAAAAGACTTCAAGGCAAAAGCCACATCCTTTTCAAAAGCTTTTCTAGAACGCTTCCACAGCCCATCCCCATTTCTCTCCCAGGTTCTCCATGCAGCAGCTCTTTACTGAGCACCTACTGGTATCCATGATGAGGGAACAGAGCGAGGTAGCTGCATTGAGTTCACGGTTGAAGGCAGAGTAATGCAACAGAAAAAATATGTGTATTTTTATTATTTTTATTTTTCTTGTACCAGGGATCAAACTCGGGACTTTGTGCTTGTGAGGCAGGCATGGTGCCACTAAGCTAAATCCCATGTATTTTAAATGGTGATACGGAGACAAGAGGGCTCAGACTTAGGTCTTTTGCCCGCCCTCACTGTAAGGAAGATTTTAGTAGTGAGCACATTTAACCAAAAAGCACTGCTGCCTTAAACAAAGTGGTATATTCTTCTTAGAAGGGAGAGGAGATGTTCTGTAGGAAATGGGTATTAATCTGATTTTGGGGGGGTGGGTTTGAACTTGGGTCCTTGCGCTTGTGAGGCAGGTGGTGGAACCACTGAGCTTACTCCCCAGCCCTAATCTTTAACCTTTATTTGTGTACATATCAAACAAGACTCTGAAAATTAACTAAATTTTTAACAAATAATCAGTATGTTGGGATTGTTTGGATCCCATAGGATTCAAGGAAGCCAACAGTCTGTGAGGCATTCTGGTTGTTTCTTACATGTTTCTGTAGAGATAGTTTTCATGCAGTTGGTTCATATGCACTGGGAATGGAAAAGAAAAAGTGGCATCACAGGTAATGCTTACTGAATGCTTATTTACATTCTTGAACTGATGTAAGTACTTAATGTTGCTGTGTTCTGTGTGTCCAGTGACACTGTGGGGTTCCATATGCTATTACTCCTGTTTATAGACAGAAATGAAGCACTGAGAGGGTAATAAGTAGTCCAGGGCTATGCTGCTCCTAAGTGGCAGGGCCCAGATTTGGGCCCAGTTAGGTACCCACACGCCTGACCACCAAGCTGTGATTCCAGAGTATGTATAATTATATTACTTCTGCACAAAGAGTGGTTGGGGGCCAGGCCAGTTTGGCTTATATTAGCATTAAAAGAATGGCAGTAGCAAGAACCTCCGCTTTGTGGCTCACTCGGAGATAGGAGGAGGCAATTCTACCATCACCCGGATGTAAACTGGCTCTCATTTATCTACAGAAGCAGGAGAGCCCAAAATAAATCTGAAAACCTCACCAAGCCAGTATTTATGACTCATTTTCTACTGAGTCTTTCACCAGAGTCGAAAATTCACAGGTGTAGTTTCAGTTTCTTTCATTACTTGTGAGTATATTTGAACTATTTTATAGTGAGAAAGTCCAAATATAGGTAGCATGATGTAGCATGGAAATGGCAGATCAATAAGAGGAAAGAAAAGCCACTGAGCAGTGTTCCTCGCTGATGTAGATGCCAGGCAGGCATCTGCAGCAGGTGGGCAGTTCTCTCTGCGGTTTGTTTCACTCTTCCTCCCGCTAAGAATCACTTTCCTCTTAGATGTCAGAGGGAGAAGCCCCTGCTCAGGCATTTGATCCATTCCTCTGCTCCCTGTCCCCAGAGGTCACCTGCTCCTCCCTCAGAGCCTGAGCTTCTGACCTTTCCTCCTCCTTTTCCCCTCCTTCCCCTGTGCCTCCCAGCTCACCTGTGCTCACCCTGTCCGTGGCCCCTTGCTCTGCAGCACAGGCAGGACAAGGGACACTCCTGCAGTTCCCACGACAGGCCCTGCTCTTCCTTGGGTGCTGAGTCTCTGAAATTGTTGTTGCTCCCCAGGCCCTGCCCCCAGCTCACCTGGCCAAGCTCCATTCAGCCCCTGCACTCAGCTCCTCCCGGAAGTCTTCTAATCTGAAGAGTGATTATTTCTATTTCTATTCTTTTTTTTTTTTTTTTTGCTTTTTAAAAAAGAATGCTGCTGTGAAGATTTGTGTACAGATTTTTGTGTGACCATATCTTTTCTTTTATTAATTAGCTTTACTAAGATCTCGTGCCATGCCACCTATTGCATCCACCTAGGTGTGCAATTCGGTGATGACTATTATATTCCCAGGTAATGTGTCACCATTAGGGCAGCAATTTGACAATGCTTTTATCACCTTAACAGAAACCTCAAGTCCTTTACTGATACCCCTATCAGGGGTAAACCCTACGCAATCATTAGTCTACTGTCACTAAAAGTTGGCCAGTTCTAGACATTTTATGAAAGTGGAAGGAAGGTGCATTTTTGAAAGAAAGTTTGTAATGGAATCCTTGAATCTAATGCTTGATAACTTTATATCTAGCCTTTTGAAAATTTTAAGAAATTATTCTTTTAGTAAATTACTTCTCAGCAAGCATGACCCTGGGCTTTAGGAGAGGGACTTAGGCTTTATCCCTCTGTGGAATCTCCCCAAGGTCGGGGTCTGCTGTGTGATCACACTGATTTTTCTCCTGGGTGGCCAGGGTCTACCTCTGTAGAACTTTCATAGATGTGCCCAGTAGAAGTCTGCAGGCCACGGGATGGTCCATCTTCCTGGGAAGGAGATCAAATTCAATGAGAAGAGCTGATGGGGTTATGAGGTTACTGGGAAATCCAGATCAAGCCACGTCCCCTCGAGCTGAGACTAATGCATCCTGTTGCTGCGTCCTGTTTGCAACAGAGCTGTGGGGTAGGGAGAGGATGTCAGTGTTTTCCCATGGGGAACGCGTCTGTGTGCCCTGGGCCCTGCCCCTGCATCTGTGTTCGGCAGTGAGGAAGTCACACGCAGTCATACTCTTAGAGAAGGTGATAGATCATTTGTCCAGCGGAAGTGGATGTGGTCAACAGCATGGCCAATGTCTTTCTGGGACCATAGCAAGAACTAGGAACAACCTTGACCACCATCATTTGATCCTTTGCACTCACCAAAGTGGGGAGTATAGACAGAGTAGCAAAGTTAGATAGCAAAAAAACAGATGGGCCAGACTCAAAGCCCAGTATTACATCTGTAGATGCCAAGGCCATAAGGGCAAGGTCACCGGCCAGCAGCTGGAGCTGTGCTCCCCTTCTGTGACTCATCACCCATGTCGTTTTTCCCCTCCAGGATTCTGCTGCCTCATTTCCACAGTGGTCGCACCTCGGCTTAGTCACTTTCTGTTTCCTGACCCAGCCTGAAGCCTGCCTTACAGCTACCAATTTTGACTGGGCATGGCTTGTATTGCTGGTACAGATGCTGGGGCCGGATAGAAAGAGCAATGCCTGAACTGAAGCTCTGCTAGTTGTGCCATTAGGAACAATGCATTTGAATTCTCTAAGCCTTGAGCTCCTAATTGATTCTTTGAGCTCAATGGATGTGAAACATCCAGCACAGTGCCTGGCTTATGACAGGTGCTCACGTCTACTCTGTCCCCTCCCTGCCCCTTTCTAGTGGAGCAGGTCTGGATATCCAGCCTCATTCTCATAGATGGCACCCATCACAGAGTCCATCCCTGACCATTATTTAAAATAATGCCCTTCCCACCTGACTGTTAGTTTCATTTCTGATGTCACTACAGGGGAGGGGGTCTGGGAAACAAAGCCATTTTCATAGAGCCCGTGTTGTCAGTGTTTGTGTGCACACATGTGCGCTCCATGGCATGCATAGTTGAGGGGCTCAACATTCCAAAACTCGGGGGCTGGGATGGGAGCAGCTGTGCCAGCGTCCTCCGCCTCAGCTGTTGCCAACTGCAAACCCTGTTGCCCATCACTCTGTCTGGTGGGGGGTCGTCCAGCTGGCCAGGCCTCAGCTGGAGGCCACGTTCCTGGGCAGTGTGCTGCACCAGTGGCAGGCTCTGTGTGCCCTTGCTGCAATTGCTGGGAACAGGCATTGCTACCAGGAGAGTTTAATGTATGGAGAGGGCTGCTGTTTGTTCCCTCTCCTGCTTGTGAGGTGACAGGATATTGGGTCAGAGACGGAGAATGAGAGGTAAACAATAGCCCTATGTTGGCAGGAAGAAGAGAGGATTCGTGTAGAGTTTACTGAGTGCTCTCTGTGTATCTTTTTAATCCTCCTGACAAATCTGTGTCGATGGCATTTTACCATTAAAGAAACTAAGGTTCAGAATGGTTAAATGATTTACCAAGATCACAAAACCCGGGTGAGACAGAGCTGGATTTCACATGTGGGTCTGTTTATCTGCAAGGACCAGGATTCTTATCAGACAGCCCACCACAAGGACAATCATGAGGGATGTACTTTAGAGAGACCCATGATGGGCTAGGCACCTATTAAAGCTTAATTTAATAAACAGTCAAGTTCAAGCTGTATGGACAAATATTCTGAGCTCTGGCAAAATGAGTAGGACAGCAAGGGTGACCGTTCTACAATCTGCTGAAGACAAGTAGAGATGATTATGTGGTGATATAAAAACCGTCAGGAGAGAGGAACTGTGGAAGAAGGGATGGGGAACTGGGTTAGGGGATACGTGGGGGCCTGAGGACCCAATATCAGCATCATTTAGGGTTTTATTAGAGAAGCAGAATATTAGAATAAAGACTTTATTATAGGTTTTAACCTCATGCACTTGTGGGAGTTGGGTACACAGCCCAGGTGGTGCTGTTCCTCTGTGTGGGATGATGCAGCCTGCAGCAGGCAGGGCTAAAAAGGCTGCATGCACTGTGAGGACAGCCAGGATGGACTGAAGCCCAAGCACCCCTAATGTATTGGGGTGCATGGCACCTGCAGGAGTTGCTGTTCTCCTTACAGTGGCCCAGCAACCCATTAGTCTAGGACATGGAGAACCCGAGAGAGAAAACCAGCAGGAATATGAGCTTCTGGTCTTGCCACCCAGTGACCCTGGGGTAAGCAGTGGCACCTGCCAGCTACCGCAGGGCCTTGTGCCCGCACTGACTCTGCAGCATAGAGAGAAACTGGCTACTGGTCTACTTGTGTTTCCACATCTCCTGGAAAATGTCTCTCATGGTCCATGCTAACCTGAAACCACGCATGGAAGTGAATTTGTGAAATGTATCCCTCTGAGTTGCATATCAGACCCCATTGTCAGAACCCTAGCAGAGATTTGCAAGGAGTGAGTCTCTTGAGAGGTAGCGGGGTTTCCCTAGCAAAGCGGAGAGGAAGTACATCACAGGCAGAGGAGTGGGTGTGCAGGGCAGTGAGAGCCTGTGGCATGGGGAGTGGGCAAGGAGGGCTCTGGAGAAGCCTGCAGGGCCAGCTCAGGACTTGCGTGATGATTGTCCTTCCACAAATGGTCCATTTGTATGTGAGAAGGACCATCAGCAGAATGAGGACTTGTGCTGAAGGTCTCTGAGGTGTGGGAGGCCAAAGCTACAAAAGATTGTGAAGATCTGAAGCACGCTGGGCTTTTCGTCATTCTTTTCCACTCTCTCATTCTTTCGTCCACTGGGCAATTTTATCATCAGGCCCTTCAGGAACATCTCCTGTGTGCTAGGAGCTCATGGTGGTCAAGCTAACCCTGGCCCCCAATCTGCTGTCTAAAGGCTTTGTCCCAATAAACCTGTTGTCAGAGATGTGCCCACTTGTGTTATTGCATTGCACCATACATATTGTTTTCTGAAAACTTCCCTTGCACAATTACATACTTTACTCTGGAGGTGCTGGAGTATGAGGCTGTGAAGAAGGAATGGAGAAGGCAGGATGGAGCTTGTGCTCCTGTTGCTGGGGGTTAAACTGGGGCTTCCAAAGCATATCCGCCTTCAGAACTGCCCGGAGAGTTATAGAAAAGATTGGTCTTCAGGCTTTGCCCAGACCTCATGGAGTAGGTTCTCCAGCTGTGGAGTGCTGGATTCGTGAAGTGTCCCAGGAGATTCTCAGACACCTGATGGGTTTTATGAATCATTACAAAAACAGGGTCTGTCAGTCAGATTTAAATGCTTTGCTTGTCAAGCACAGGTAGAATTTGGGGGTCACTGAGCCAATACTGGCAGAGGTCACTTCATCATAGGGGTGACACCGACAGAGTGACCCTGGCAGATGCTGGTGCACACCCACTTTGGATAAAGGACAGAGTCAGAAGGGGGAGGACATGAAAGAATCCGAGCGAGCAAAGCCAGATCCGTCATCCTCCAGGGCACACTCCTGGGTGAGTGGATGCAACGAAGATATTCTTTAAAAAATATCTGAGAAGACAGGAAGGCTTGAGTCCCATTTTTAGAATATTTATAACATTAATTAATTTTTTTCATCAGCTGTGTCTGTGAAGGAAAAGTAAGAAAGCTCCCAGCAGGTATGCCAGTGGTCACCCTTGAAAGGACACAGATTCAGGCCAACATATTGTCTGTGCTGCCAGCTAGGAGAAGTAGGACAGGTTGGCGGCTCCCACAGGGGTGGCCTGGAGAGTGACTGGTTACCCTTCCTCAGCAGGGAGAGGAGGGGCCCTCTGAACCCAAAGCGCCTCCAGCTCTGGTCTTCAGAGGCCTCTTCACCCATTCCCAGGCTGTCCCTGAGAGCAGGTGACAGAAGGAAGCCTGGGCAGCCCCCACGTCCCTTCCTGGGTCTTCTGTGCCCAGACTGTACAAGTGGCCAGTGTGGCTGGTAGGCCTGGGTGATGATGAATGAGAGCTGCTGTTTGTTTCCACTGAGAAAGTTCTGACCCGCTTCCGGAGCCATCGCCATGGAAACTGGAGGAGGAGATAATTGAATGGAGTGTCTTTTCCTCCCCTCTCCCTTTTCCTCTCTCTTCTCTCTGTCCACCCCAGGCTGAGGCTGTCAGTTCCACACCCTGCAGCCTGTCCCACCCCCATAGGGTCGCATGATCTTGATAAGCTTACTGAGATTCACTTTCCCTCACTGTGTGGCCTCCTGTGGGGCCAGTTTTCCTGATTACCACTTCCACACCCAGTGCCTAGTGAGGCCTGCCTCCTGCCGACGACAGCCATGTGGCCTTTAAGAGGTGTGCAGAGGTGGCCCTGGCACTCCAACAGCCTCGGTCCTCAAACTCGTTGCCTTTTTGGGAGCCCATGTATTTGTTACCCGTATAGAAGAAATTTAAAAGGGATATTTTCAAAAATATTACGTATCAGGTTTTAAAATCTGAAAACAGAGAGTTTGGCTTGACTTGTCTTTGGTGCACCCAGGGCCTTTTGTGTGCCAGGCACAAGCTCCATGTTGTGCTACACCTCCAGCCTAAAGTGTTTTATTTTAAACTCACATGAACAGCAACAACAAAACAACAAAACAAAACTCATATGAACTTATTTATAATTTTACTCATTTTATAAATAACAGCTTTTGTGGTGAAAAGAACTTATTGTGACTCTTGTTTTATTGTGCTTTTAACAAAAACTTAGTAGTTATTGAGATTTAAAGACCTAAACAAAATTTAAAATGAACATGGGAGCCATAAAATGAAAGCATTGGATTGACTGGTTCCACCAAAAGCAGAATCGTCAGAAGAAATTCAAGGTCTTTTCCGTTTTGTTGTTGTTGATTTTTTTTTTTGCACCTCAATTTGTATGCCTGTTGAGGAATCATAAACACAGGAATTTGACCCGAGGCTGCAGACGCCTGTGGCCAAGCTGCACACAGAAATTGCTGTTTCAGTAGTAGCCATTGGAGAAAATGCATGGTGCTTTGGCTCCAGGGTTGCAGGACTCCACCTGGTACTTTGAAAATATGGATGAATAAGACTGGCAATTATTGTACCTTCATGATACCCAAGTTTTAGTGGGAAAAGTGTTTGGTTAGGTGTCTGAAGAGCTGAGATCGGGCCCTGACTCTCTGACTTCCAAATACTTTCCCAAGGGGCATGTATTCCGAGACATTCTGTGCATGGGTGAAACTGTGACTAGTACTAAATTCTGTATGTACTGTTTTTTCTTATACATACATACATACATACATACATACATACATACATATTGTGTTACAGTTTAATTTATAAGAGATTAGCAACAATAACTACTAATAAGTGGAAAAAATATACCAGTATACTGTAATAAACAGCGTTGTTTTTAAAATTTTTTGTGTGGCCAGGGATTGAACATAGGACTTCATGCATACTAGGCAAGTGTTCTGCCACTGAACTATACCCCCAGTCCCAAAGTTATTTAAAACTTACAAAATCTTTATTTCTAGAATGTTCCGTTTAATAATGTTGGACTACAATTGACCATGGTAACTGAAACAGTGGGAAGCAAAACCACAGACCAATGCAGGTGGAACTGCCATACCAGCTGTGTGACCTTGGGCAAGTCACTTACTAAAGGTCTGTTCATCTGTATGGTGAGGCTCATTCTCTTCAGTGACTCCCCCACCAGTCTTAGTATACAACTTCCTTCCCTGCAGCAAAATGGCGACTGCTTGAAGAGGAAGAACAGAGGACATGGATCCTGAGCCAGTCCTTTTCATCATAGCAGCACCAACTTTCTTAGAAACTCCCCACTAGAAAGCTCTAGTATCTCTTCTCTGCCACATAGATACCTGGTCTCTCCTACTGTAAATTAGTCTCAGGAAGTGAGTAATGCGACAGGACCCCCTGCCACCCTAAACAAATTCAGGGCTCAGTAAGGAAGACAAGGAAGATGGATATTGGAATGGGAAGCAGCTGGCTCCGTTGTTCTTACCGTGCAGTGAGTCAATAAAACCTTCCTTATTAATAATTACAAGTTTCTGGAAGGTGTTGACAATTTTGCCCCTCCGTGGTGAGGGACCTGGATATTCATTGTTCTTACTGAGCCACTTCCTGGGGCCTGGCGTATGACAAGCTGCTTAGAACTTCATCTCTACTAAGCAAGCAATAGGTAGGTTGTCATCAGTTCTTATATGAGACTGGTCAACTACTGATTCCTTTTCCTGTGGCCTTTATTAAAATATTATGGGCCTTTTCTTATGTCATAAGGGTGGTCTGAAGATCGGTTACTAAAGTTGAAGGAATTGGGGAGGCATTTACAATGCTGCAGTGTCTGCTGTAACTATCCATAATGTTAGCCAGCATCCAAGCTGGTAACTGTTTGTCAGTTCAGACGTATGAGGCCACAGAGGACGAATGAGCTCTTGATGGAAAAGGGGGCTCATAGAAAAGTCTTTGGAAACTGTCAAAGATGGCTCTCTTCTGTACTGGGCTGGGTTTTCCCTAGTCGGGCATGGTGGTAATCCCAGCAGTCTGGGATGCTGAGGCAGGAGGCTCACGAGTTGGAGCCCATCCTGAGCCTACATCCACAGATCACCCTCTACCCTTCTGCACATGACTAGTTCTGGCCTCACTGAGCCTGTGGCCTGGACACAAGCAGGCCACATGGGTGTCCACTGTGGGGAGATAACATTTGGCTCTTTTGCAGAAATGAAACTCTTAAATTTCTGCAAGTGACTTGCACCATTGACTTTCAGGACAAGTTACCAGCTGGTGAATGAAAGGGCACAAATCTCTTTCAGTGCACCTTTGTGAAGCAGTTTCTAATTCGGCAGGGTCCCAACCCTGTTTTTGGCCAGAGGGCCTGTTGGCCACCCTCAGGACCCAGAGAACCTGCTCTCACATTCCGAGAAGCCGAGGTCCATTCTGAGTAGGGCTGAGACAGACTTGACTTGCAGGTGGGGCTGACTGAGAGAAGAGGCCAGTAGTAATGGCGAGCATATTTTACCTGATTTTCTTTTAGTGCTCAGCATATGCAGGCATGTTCTCTGCACAGTGCAAGTCCTAACTCTGGAAAACAGAAGCGAGAGGTGACTTTGCCTCTGTTTTGCATAACAGGAAACTGGGTATCAGTAGCACTGAGCAACTTGCCTGGAGTTCAGATCAGTAAGAGCTTGGCTTTGAACCCTGGCATTTGGACTCTGCAACCCATGTCTGAGCCTTTGGACAGCATGGTGGACATCATTCACCAGCAGAGAGCAGTCTGCTGCCCATGACTCTTGTCAAGTACAGAGAAAAAGGAGATGAGCTTGATCTGCAGCTGACAAGTTCGTGATTTTAATATTTTTCTTTCACACCTTTTTTTAAGACAGGGTTTTGCCAAGTTGCTCAGGCTCGCTTCAAACTTTCAGCCTTCCTGCCTCGGTCTTCTAAGTGTGGGGATCACACCTACCCACCACTACATCTAGCTTAAAATCATGTTTAGATTTCTTCAAGCCTTCTTACATCAAATTAGCAGGGGTAGAAGGACTGCAGAAGTGACTGTGATCGGCACCAAGGAGGCATGTCTGAGTTGGCTGAAGCTCCCCCCTCATTTTTCTGAAGAAGATTCCCTATTGATGTATCTTATATGGGAGTGGGCTGACCTAGAGTGGTTCTGATGGCGATTTTTAAGCAGAAGGCATTATAAAATGGGTATGGGGAAGAAGTTAAAAATACCAAAACTCATGGATGGAAATTTCAAACCTTTCAGTACTCCACCAGTGCAAGAATTTGTGGGGTAAAAAGTGCTGCATGAGCAGAATTAATAATGAGTGACATTATTGTTTCAAGACAACATCAGGACTTCTAAAATTCCCCAAATTTGTCAGTTCTTTTGGATAGTTATGCTACATAATTGATGAACCCATCATTTCCCAAAGTATGAGTCCATATTGAAAAGCTACTCAGCATCAATAAAAATTTTAGTGATACTGTGCTATACCAAGCAAAATACTGCTTAAGGAAGATAATAGGATGTAAGCAAATGGAAGTAATATTATCTGGGAAATCAGTTGGATAAAGACCTTTTGACATCTTGTTCATTGATTGTGTCTATGTTTGTTTTGTTCTGTGTTTTGTAATTGTAGGTAAAGCATGAATTGTTTTTAGAAAGTAATCAAGGAAGCGGAATCACTGTATCCATCCTAATTATTTGGGTGAAGTTACTGTTTGAAAAAAAAAAAGTATGAAGGAGGAATTCTGATTTGGAAACTACCTAACACAGGCTGTACATGTTGGCTATGCTGGGTGGAGGGAGGATGCTGAGTTTTGTAGAGGAGACTAAGATTATTAATCCGTTTAAAACTGATTTGATGAATAGGTAGGTGATGTTACATTTATCTGGAACTTCCTAAGTGGCAGGTGCTTTGTTAAGCTGTTTACACTCACTGTCTCCTATAGTCCTCCTAACAGTGCAGTACAAAGGTTCTGCTTTATCATCACTGCTCCACATCCAAAGGCTTCAAAGCTTAAGATTTGTGGTGCACTGGCGTTTCCCCCGGCCCGCCTGACTAGAGTGTGTCAGCTCTTCTTGGCCTGGGCTGGGTCAGCCTGCTACCTTGGAGTGGGCACTGCAGATACCTGCCTGGAGAACTTGTGAAGGTGACCTTGTAACAAAAAGCCAGAAAGCGCAGGCCGGGAATAGACCGTGAAATGAAAGAAAGTGCCTGGATGGGGAGGGGCCGTCCTTTGCCCCGGCTGACAAAATGTCACCAATGTTGTCACTGATACTAAATATTCATAGAGTTCTAACAATATGCCAGGTCTTGGCACTAGAGCGCATTTTAGTCTCAGCCAGTATATTTGCAAACTGAATTGTATCATGTACAGAAAATCAGCTACTGTCATCTGCAAGGACCAGAGAAGCGTGTAGGGCACAGCATCTGAGGCGGATTTGTCCCTGTACCTGCCTGATCCTGAGATTGAGCACCTCTTGGCAGCCTGCGTCCTCGTGGCTCTCTCAGCTCACTGGGTCTGGCCCTAAGCCGAGAGAAAGCATTACCCCTGAATTTTTATGGCAGACAGTAGATGTATTAGCTGAGCTTGGTTTCATATTTATCGCTATTAAAGGAGATGTATTCATATGATAAAAATGTCTCTGATAGCCTAAGGATAATAGGAATTAACCTATTTTACATAAAATAACTCACTAAATAAGGGGAAGTAGCAGGGGTAGGGCAAAGGAAATAAGGGGAAAGAAAAAATATGAAAAAAGGAAAATATGGAAACGAAGTCTTTGTAAATAGGGAAGGGTGAAGGGGGTGAAGGGAGGGCAAGGGAATTGGGAAAAAATGAGAACCAAGATACATCCAGGTAAAGGTACAAGATCCCAGTGATGAATGTAACTGTATTGTTTACCTTAAATGTACCAATAAACTTAATGGGAAAAAAAAAGGAGTAGTTCTAAAAACTGTTATGTACCTTTATCCAGAATTATGAAGTTTTTATATTTTGCCTCATTGGCATTTTCTTTTTTCTCCCCTCAGAATGATTTGAAACTGAGTACCTCTTTTATCCCTAAACGTGTATTTCCTGAAAGCAGAAATATTCTCTGACAAAATGACAGTAAAATCACCAAAATCAGGTCATATCACATTGATACAAAACTAACATCTAACCTGTGATCTGTGTTCAAATACAGTATTCTTTATAAATGTTTTTCTACATTGGAGACTTCTTTCATCTTCCCCTTTTGTATACAAATGTTTATAGCAGCTTTGTAATGGGCAAAATATCCTACAATAGATAAACTGATGCATCAAAACATAAATAAGCAGAATATGAAAGTGTCTAACATTCTTAGGACGTGAAAAACAAAATGCTAATTTCTTACAGCACCCCCCCACCCTCCCCACCCCAAGGCAAGAGCAGATTGGTTCTTTCCGTCCATCTTGAGGAGAAGGCTGCTGTTCTTAGGGATTACTTTGGCAGACATGGGATGGTGCAGGAAAAGAGCCAGACCCAGCCAGAGACCTGATTGAAAACTCAGCAGGAAATAAACTAATGGAGAAGTTTGTTTCCTGAGACCTAAAATTGTGGAATCATAAAAATCTCTTTAAGGCAGAGTTTCCACTAACGTATAACATATGTTCCTTTCTTAGAAATTAGATTATAGACACTTTTTCTTTTTCTTTTGTTTTTGTTTGTTTACGGTGAATTTTCTGGACAGCTCATCCAAGCACAAAGTCTATTTTAAGAATTTCTTTATGCTCGGGCATTCACTGCACTTTTCTGGAGTGCCAGAGGATCTGTATGCAGAAACAAGATAGAGTTGTCCTTACCTGAATGAACCTTGTTATTTACCTGTAATCAGACACAAGAAGAAAACTGAGTTTGATCCATTTTATTTGGCCTCCTTTCTTCTACAAACAGACCATAGGATTATGCAGAGGCAACACAACCAGCTCCTGAAAAGTCTTCTTGAAATACTGCAAGGTGCTTATAAATCTCTACACATGTTCAGGTTGTGCTGTTGATGTTTTATCTTCTAGTTTTAAGTATCAGTCCAGTAACCTTCACAAGAGTGGGGCCAGCATGCGATGGGTACCCTTGCAGTCCATCCCTTAGATAACAAAAAGGGGCAGTGCGTGAGGGTGTACAAGGTGAAAATCTGTTATGTAAATGATTAAAAATGTGGTCTCGAGGGGGGGGCATTGGATTAGGAGTCAGAGTGAGGGCAGTTATGTCCTGTCTGGCTCTGTGACCTCACTCCCTGGCCCTGTCATGGTCCGGTTCTCTGATGGGAGGACCCATGAGAGTATGAGTTTGGAGGTGGATTCTATACTATGCAAGTGTAAAGGTTGCATTTTGACCTTTTTGTTCCTCCTACCATATGCTTGCACAAAGATGTCTGCTATAAAGCAATAGACTCTGTAAAAAAGAAAGTGGGGCAGCCTGGATATAGCCTACTGGTGAGTTTGGGGCAGCAATTTAATTTTTATAAAATCAAGGTGACCATTATTTCACCCAGAAGGGAAAAGAGCGCTCTCTCCCTTGTTTTTCCTTCTCTCTGCAGAACCCTTCCTAAGAATCATTGACTGACCTGACCTTCTCTGACCCTAAAAATGGGTCCTGGACTGCCCCAGGACTCAGTCTTCGTGTTGCCTCTAAATTGTGTTCAGTTGGTCACATTGCTTTAAATATGCGAGTGACTTTTAAATTCTCACCTTGGTTCTCTAGCTCTAGGCTCACACAGGCCGCTCTCCTTTGAGGAGATTTATCCCACACAGACCTCTTGGCTTCCCCCTAGACGTTGCCCCTGTCCGTCCCCATTTTGGGGAGTGATTGTCACATCAGCTCCTCCTTTAGGCCTCTGCTCATTGAGCACTTACCTTTCCCCACCTCTCGGCTCTGCTGACCCCTCCTGCACCAGTTTTATCTCTCTTGTTTACTGCTCTGTTATCCCTGCCTCAGAGGATGCCGGAGGTGAACAGAGAGCTAATAAAACAAACAAACAAACAAAGCAAAGCAATTTAACAAAGAACTTGTTACAAATTTAACTGGGATGAAAGACAATAGTGAAATTCTGAGACTGTGGTTCCTTACATTGATTTCTGGATCTAATTAACCATTCATTAATTTAGGGATTTTCTTAATTGAATTTTGCCTTCAGAAACAGCTCAAGTAATGTACCAATTTTGAGAAAATATGTTCATACTTCAGCAGTTTTGGGGTCTAATAATAGTAGCTATTAATGGAAAGTCATTTACTAAGACTTAGTTCTGAGAATTTAAATACAATACTTAATCTTTATCAAATGCTTAAATAGATTCTCAAAGTGCAACAGGATGTTAATTAATGCTTCGAGGTAATCAACACCCTACCGAAGTTCTCAACCTTTTTACCCCTTTGACAATGAGAATGATGGATCCAAACAGGCCCCGACCCAGCGCCTGCTGTTTTCAGACCGCAGCTTCTGGCTTGAAGAAGGACCTAGAAGAGGCCTCTTTGGAGCTGACTCCTGAGCATTAATTTCCTCCACCAGGAGATCAGTAAATGACCTCCTCCACCTTCTGCCATCCAAATTTGGAATTTGGTTACGTCATTGATTTTCAGCTCCTGTTTGACAGATTTTAAAATCGGCTGCAAGGAGAAAGGAAACATTTTGTGTCTGGTTGCTATCTTCAGGGAAGACATCCAAGTTCATAGGTGTCATTTTCCTCCTTTGAAAATTGAGTCGAGGGTCCGTTTGCACTTATGGGACATTGCTTGTTATTCTTTGCCCAGTATGCAAGTTGTGAACCTGTAAAATTTTAAAAACAAAATTCCATGCACTGTAGCTAAATGACTAAAGAGACGATAGTGCCATCTGCTGGCAGTCCGGGAGAAATGCAGGCACTTGGGCATGTCCAACGGCTAGGATGAAATTATTTAAAATAATGATAACTTGAAGAAAGAGAACAAAAATATTGTAAACCAGAAATTCAAAGAAGAAAATACTGTTATATCTTGTGATAATTGTATAGTAGCGAGACCTTACTTTTCTCTGCAGTGTAAGTCTGAAAGTAGTTTTTATGGTGTTGAGCATTTCCATTTGGCAGAAGGAATAAAAACTGGGTTGGAAAAACAGAGACGATCACTTGATGGTTTTCAGAGTTACAGTTGAGATGATTTTATATGCATTTTACTTGAGACATATTGGAAAGGCAGCAGGCTCCAGCAGGTTGTCTGCGTGAAGTCACTGCTGGCAGGTAGCTGCCAAGTAGCCTTGGTACCGTGGGCTGCATCTTTAACTTCTAGACACTATAGTCCCCTATAAGATTGGAATTTACATTAAGTGATTGAGAAAATTTCTTACAACCTGATTAGATTTATTATTGTAAAGCAGCAAAGGACTGAAGAAAGCAGTGCTTTTGCAGGCCATTTTTCATGAAAATGTTTCTTTGAGAAAAAGAAAAAGTTCGTACATAGTTATAGTTACATAGCGAACTAGTTTTTTGCAGACTCGAGGATATTTAATGCATTTGGTCCTTAGCCATTAGATCAGTACTCTAGTCCTTAGAACAAGAATAAAAATAGATGCGGGGTTCCTCTACCTTAAGGGGTCAGTTACACTTATTTTAAATCATGGCCAGTTGAAGTAAGGTGGACTGATACGTATTACATGACTTTGAGTTCAAAATGCAACAGAGTAAGATTTTTTTTTTTAGGAATGCAAACTTAGCTTAAGCATTATTGCTCTTTGAAGAATTTCCTGCCTCTATCTCCAGCCCACTGCTCATACCTCTCTTGTGACCCCAAGAATGTTATCTTCTCTTCTTTCCTCCTTCTCCTATCTTCTCTCACTTTTCTTCATCCTTCCTATGAATGTTTGTTTACATCCATCCCCTGCCTAGCCTAAGTCCCATTTTTTCATATTTGTCCATGTACCTTACTTATGATATTTAATATTCCCTGGCCAAATAACTATAAAATTTAAATGACTAATTTTAAAGCCTTTCAAGTAGATACATGTTTAGGCCTTTTCATGTTTGCATGGACAAGAGGAAGGTGAAATGTTCCTAGGAGCTACATTTTGAGTAGATCCTAGGATGAAGTAGGTTTTCCCTACCTCTTAAGTGTTTGCAGCATGGTAGAAAGGGGAGACAACTAGAATTTAGCTCTTGTCCTCACCAGCTGTTTCCTGTGCTCTTCTTTGCTCCCACCTTCCCTGGGTTAGAAGTGTGCTTCTTACATGATTTTGGGCTGAGCAGAAACAGTTCTCTATTCCCAGATGTGAAGCAGGATGATGCTTGCAGGGAAGGGGGGCACCTGCCCATCAGTGCAGCTCTGCTGGAGGTGGCAGTGCATTAAAAGTAGCTTTGCACCTGAAAGGTACCTGTCCTCTTTCTCTGTCATTTTAAATGCTTGAGGCCTTCTGGTTCTAAGGTAGGCACCAAATCACTGCTAGGGGATTTGCATGTTCTCTTTCTCTTCCTCTGAGTTTTTCCACATGACTCAGTCTTGACCTCCTGACCTGTCTTTCCAACATTGAAACACCAAGGAGTGTGTGGTTAGATACCTCTTCGTCTTCCTGCTTGTTGGCAAACTTACAGTGGAGATTCAAGTATGCGAGCCCCCCAGTGCCCAACTTCTGCTCTGAGGCAGCTTCCGTCTCTCTGCTTTTTCGTGGAGACAACTCCAAGGGTGTTGATCTTGCTCTCCGGGCTTTGAAGACTCAGAGTGAAAGATTTTTTTCCCATTTCTAGTCTTCCTTTTTTGAGACAACCAATATTAACTTAATTTGCATTCTGTGTCTTCTTGCTTTAGGTTGATATTTGTCAAAGTATTTTCTGGAGCAGTGTTTAACTGACTGGTTATAGGTTGTGTTCACTTTCTATAGCATTCAAGTTTACCTGTATCAGCTGTTACAAGCTGGCACTCAGGATGTAGCGTCAGTGTGGGGACAGATCTGGTGCCAGACACATGTTGATTAACTTGGACACATTTCCAAAAGCACTGGATTCCTTGCTGTCACTTAAAAATGTACACCTCTCATGTAAAAAGGCAGATTTCTGGCTTGTCTTTGAACCTTGGAAGATGTGGCTTGCCAGCTGGCAGCCACCAACTAGAGGAGCTACACACTGGCTGCCCCAGCCAGTGTGGGTACTGAACTGTCAGTTGCATCCTGCACCCTCCTCCCAACCCATCTCTTTTATTGTTTTTTTGTTGTTGTTGTTGTTTTTTAATAGCTGATCACTTGACTCACTGCTGAACCAAGTGGCCTTTGTGGTGCTGAGTTTATATTTTCATTATTTTTTACTTTCTCTTTTCCAGTTATGCAAAGGATTTCACTGGTGGTAACTTAACGCGTAGTTAGTAGTTCACAGAAAGGAACAATACCTCTAGCAGTCATCTAGTGAAGTCTGTCCTCTTCACTTAATCTGGGTCTAGTTCAGGAGTGAGTGTGTAGTCTGTGTTGACAAATGGTACCTGAGTCCTGTTTCTAGGAATCAGCAGACAGGTAGGAAAGGACGGTGGTAAAGACCCTAGAAAAATGTTCCTGGCACCTCTGAGTAGTATTGATGGTGGGTCAAGCTGGTTAGGAGGATTTCCAGTTCTCCCATGAAAGCAAGGCTCCCTAGTAATCTGATTTGTCTCTCTTTTCTAGGCCTCCTCTTCATAAATCAAACTCCGAAGACAGCTCTGTAGGTCAGTACCCCTTTTCCTGTTTAACTGTTTATTTTCTTTTCATACTTTATAGCAAATATAAACACACAAAAGTGTAACTGCTAAGAATTCTTCTACCCAGAAATAAAAAAAAAACCTGTTAAGATTTTAATGTACAGCTTTCTCTCTTTCTCCATTGCATAGGGCTTAAAAAAACAAATGGGATTATAGTCTATATTCCATTTTGCAGTTTGGAAAATTGATTTATTAGCATTTCCTCACACGATTAAATATTCTTTATAGCAAAAGATCTGAAAAAATGTATAAGGCTACACTGTAGCTCTTTCTTGGGCCTTCTGAGGGCCAACAGAGGCTCTCCTCTTTGGTGCAGTTCGTGAAAAGTGATGTTTTGTGCTGGCTGTAGTGGCACACACGTATAATCCCAGCTACTTGGGAGGCCGAGGCAAAAAGATTGCAAGTTCAAGGTTATCCTGGGCAACGTAGCAGGGAAGGAAGGAAGGGAGGGAGGGAGGGAAGGAAGGAAGGAAGGAAGGAAGGAAGGAAGGAAGGAAGGAAGAAAGGAAGGAAGGAAGGAACTCTTCCCAGATTATTTGAGAAAAAGTCTGCTTTAACCTTTCTGGCTGACACTTGCTTTCGCATTAGCCAAAAGGCAGCAGACACTGAAAGTTGCCTTCAAGATCTGAATGCGTAGACATCTCAGGCCAGGAGCTCTGGTTTCATTCCCATGGCGCCGGGTTGTCAGGTCCTAAATGAGGGCATCCTGTTTTGACAAATGACACCCTTGCTAGCCTGGGAGCACCACAGACGGCATTCCCACATGTCTGCTCCCTGCTGCGGTGCCCGCACCACCAGTCTAGACTGCACACCAGCCACTTTGCAGGCCCGGCTTTCTAGTGGTCGTGGAGCCACCAGACACCAAGCAGTGGCGAAACTGCTGTTCCGAGTGTGCTCCCTCAGCGCCAAGGCAGTTATCACCGCTGCCACCACTGCCTTTTGTTTTTAAAGGACAAACCTTTCCTCATTCCTGTTATTTTTTCCCCCTTTGCTTTTTAATGATTTTTGACGATCACAACTTTATCAAATGTTAAAAATGGCTGGGGATTTAGCCCAGTGGTTCAGGCACCTGCCTTGTAAGCGCAAGGACCCAAGTTCAATCCCTGGTACCAAAAAAAAAAAAAAAAAAAGAGTTTACCTGTGTCAAGGAATTTGTTATCACTCACACATCACTCAGGATAACTTGGCAAGTTAGAGAGAGGTGGAGTTGGGAGATGGCGCAGCGGGACTGAAGTCCTTCCTGTCACTGTGCCCTGGCTTATTGTAGGTCACCAAGTAGCCTGAATGCCAGGGAGTGGAGAATCGTGGCCCAATCATACCACAGAGAGACGCAGAGGAACAGGGAGGATCTGCCCCTGCCCCCGCCCCCCTAGGCTCCTGGAGTTGGCTCTGTTGATCACCAGGCACTGGGGTTACCAACCGTTTTGCTGTCTTTGTAAAATCTGGACTAACAAATAAATCAAGGGGACATCAACAACAGGAATAACAGCAAAACAAAGTGAACTTCTTAAAGTCTTCTATTTGTGGTATAGTGCAAATAATTATGGCTGAGACCAAAGGGGGCAAAATATACCACAAGACAAGGCCGAATGAGGCATACTGGTTAAACAAACATCAAAGCAAATGCCAGAATGCATGCTTTGCCTGCCCTTTTGATGTTTCTTTATTTCTCTTCTTTACTGTTCCATTTCTTGCTCCTAGGAAATTTGCATTTCTTTTAAACAACTTTATAGGCATTTCCCAGTCTTTCACAAACTGAAAGAGAAAAACTCTTCTTTTGTGAAATCACAGTGTTCTTTGAAGCTTTGCAATTATCAGGAAGAGGCTACTTTTGTTATCAATGAATTTATTGCTTGTGCCTTTTCTCCCTCTTGTTTTTTTTTTTTTTAAAGGGAAAGGAGATTGGAAGAAGAAAAATAAGTATTTCTGGCAGAACTTCCGAAAGAACCAAAAAGGAATAATGAGACAGACCTCAAAAGGTACTGTGATGCAGCCGGTGGACAGTAGGTCCTTTTAGCTCTAAAATGTTAGCAAGCCTGTGTGCAGATCCGACTGGATGTTGGAAATTAGAGGAATACATTGCATGTGCCTGGAAAATGGTCAACTTTTCTGACCTTCTCGTTACATTAAAACTTCATCCTGGTCATTTTTATTTAACTCAAAACAGAATGGGAAAAGTTAGCAGTGCTTTCTTTTCATAGATCTGAGAGCAGAGACGAAATCTGTTGTGTTCTTCCTCACACCAGCCTCAGAAACATCTTTGCTCTTAACCTCGCCAAGTTCTAACCTCCAAGGGCCTAGACCGTCTCAGTGTTTGTTAGTTTTGGACCCTCCTGTGCTCACTCCCAAGCAGGGCCTTCGCAGCATTCTTTTGAGTTTTTGATGCAGTTCTGGGGCAGGAACAGTTTCGGGGTTGTTGCCCCTGGAAACTCTCGAGTGGTCTGACATCATGGGAATTTGCCCAGCTGCTTTGTGCAGGGAGGGCCTGCCCCACTCTAGGCTGTGGCTTTTGTTGTTGTTTAGATAGTAAGTAAATATGTCATCTCTTTGAGGCTGGTTATGTAATTTATGTTTCTCCGGTATTCACAGAGGAAACCAGAGCAAATCCACTTCCAGATTCCAGTCTGGCAGAATAAGGTCATTGATAGATGAAAAATTTTTCATTGCTTGCCCACAACACTCCTTGTTTCCCTTTACAAAAATCATATGTCCTACCTTGTCCTCCTACACACAGAGAGAAAAGTGGATGTGGACATCAGATACCCTGCTGCTGCCTGCCTGGCTTTCTGGGAAACACTCAAGAATTTTCTAAGTTGTCTAACTTAAAAGGAGTTATTCTTAAACATCCCCAGTTTTTCCCTTGGGTACACACCCAGGGTCATTTGTGATTCAAAGTAAACTTTGTATTCTAAAAGACTTGTTTAGAAAGCAAGCTCTGAAAAAAGAGAGAAGTAAAGAAACAGGAAGACAGCAAAGGAAAGGAGAAAGCCACAAATTCACCAGCTCCTGTGGGTTATTTAAAAAACCAGCCAGCACGGTATCACTCTGTTTGCCATCAGAAGGAACAGGGCTTTTCCTTACCTGGCCCAAACTGCCCTTCTTCGCATGCAAGTGGGCAAAAGTCAGAGGGAACAGGAGGGGCATTTCTGGACTGAGTGATTCCAAGACAGAAATGAGATAGGGAAACATGGGGAACATAAATTCCAAAGTTGGCCTTGCCTGTAGTGGGTTACTGCAAGTCAGAGCAATACCCCCTTGCTTAGTGCCTCTTTACCACGTGTACCGCAAGCCATGGCTCATATTCTCCTAACAGCAGAAGCGAGGGAAGTGTGTTTGGAGAGGCCAGCAGAGGAGAAGCTGAGGGGCTGGAATGTGGGCTTCTGTCCATCTGCGTGTTAGCTCGCGCTCCTGACATCCTCCTCCAGTTGCTGACCAGAGACACAGCTGGTCCCTGTGGCCCCAGAACATGAGAGATGACTGTATCCTGTGCACTTTGCAAAAAAAAAGCCTCTGAAAGACCCTATCGTGAGATGCTCTTTGCCTCTGCAGTTCTGGCTGCCTTCTGTTTGGAGTTGGAAGTTGACTTTCTTTCATAGTTTTGAGACCAATTTATGACGATAGTATTTCCAGATGTAAACAGCTATAGTCCCTTTCTTCCGATGTGCTCAGCGTGCCTCACATCTGTGATTTTATTTATTTTCACTTATCCTGTGAGGAGCACAGCCAGATAGCTTAGTAAGAGTGGAGGATTTTACCAAACTGCAAGATGTGGCTGTATGAGGTGACCTTCTTCTCCCACTGAAGAGGGTCCTCTCCCCCTCCTCACAAATATGTGTTCCACTCATTCATATTTCAAATGGAAGAATACAGAGAATTCTTAGCAAAGGGAGCTTGGTGACCTTGCTTGGGCCGCACTGGGTGTTTCAATTAGATCTCTGCCCCTTCTCTAACGAGCTCCCTACCTGCTCTTCCCCAGGTGGACAGTGCCACTCAAAGTTTCACGTCATTTTGAAGGATTTGTCTTGATTTGTAATATCCACGTGTTCTTAGAGTTTGTTTCCCAAACAGAGGTGCTGCACGAAGAGTGTGCATGTCGCTGCTCCCTCTGGCTCTGTCGGTAAAGTTCAGTGTAGACAGTGCCCCAGAGAGGCAGCCTTCCCTCACCTAGGTCGAAGAATTTCTAGAACAGGGAATCCATTTCATCTCTCCTGTTTTCTCATTCGTCCTGCTCTCTGTCCTCAATCTCCAGGAGAAGATGTCGGTTACGTGGCCAGTGAGATAACCATGAGTGACGAGGAGCGGATTCAACTAATGATGATGGTCAAAGAGAAGATGATCACCATTGAAGAAGCACTTGCTAGGGTAAGAGAGCAGATGCTTGGCTTCATTTGTGACTACTCGGCCTCCTTACATCTAAAAATGTTCGAGGGCATCAAAGGATACGAGTCCCATTCCGCTCAACCCTCCCACCTCTGTTGGGAATGGAGCCCAGGGTCTTGAGCATGCTAGGCCAGCTCTCTGCCACTCAGCCACATCTCCAGCCCCAAAACAGGATTTTGATGGTCATGATTACCACAATTTTTCAGGTAAAACATTTATTCCATCTGCTTACTTGATGCAAGCATCCTCTTGAGGTAAAATGTCCACATTCCATGAATGCATGAATGAATGGATTAGTGACAGTTTTGATCTTTGGACCACTTTAATGAGGGAAATCACCTTCTGAATGTCTTTGGAAAAATCACAAGCCATTTGAAAAGGGTTACGAATATAATCAATGGTAAAAAAAAAATCAGTGATTAAAATTAAATGTAAACATCATTTGAAAATATCACAGTTAAGTAAGCTTCAAGTATATGTTAAGATTTTACTTACTTTCATGTCTAAGTAAATACTAAATCAGGCACTAGATGATGCCTAATTAACCTTTAGGAAACTGGAGTAGCATAAATAGTAGCACTATTTATGATAGTGAGGTAGTATTTAAGATATTTTCTGCCTATTGTTGAGCAGTGAACCGAATGATTGTTGATTTTCACTTTGAACACTGGGTTCTGTACCATGCACTCAAGTTGTACATAGATAGGGTTAAAAACTAATGAAAACCTCCAGATCACTTAGCGACCACTCACTGAGTTATGACTTTACCTTTCTCTTACTTTATGCTGCTAAAAAAGAATGCCACAGACTGGGTAATTTATAAAAATGAGAAATATATTGGCTTATGGTTTTGGAGGCTGGGGAAGTCCAAAGCCAAATGCTGACCTTGGACCTGGTGACCAGGGAGGCCACGCTCTTCAAGATACCAAGATGGCACCTTACACACCATGCTTCTGGAGAAGAGGAAGATGAGATACTTGCTTGGAAAAAGGTGTAAGGGACAAGAGGAAAAAGGAGGCTGTTCTATGGATTCCACTCATAGGGGCAGAGCCCTGTTGACCCCTGAGTCCCAAGTTCCACCTCCTACACCACCATAGTGGCAACCACATTTGAATGTGAGTTGGAGGGGGTAAATATTCAAAGTACAATTACCACTCAGTGGAATCTTAAAGATCTCAAACCTTGAAACAGTGAAAGGACATTTCCTTTAGTTAGTGTCCCTAAATCTAAACTTAAGTACCTTTAAAAATTTTTTAATTTGTTTCTGGGTAATGTTGCAAGAAAAAAGCAATATTATGTAAGTGGAGAGTGGGCTGGGTTTAGTAGGAAAGCCGGGGCTGGGATCACTGTGGGACACTCACCTACTGGTTCTCTCCGTCTGTGGATTCAAGGGAGCAGTATTGACTGGCCCTGGCCTCCAGAGCCTTCGAGCAGACCAAAGTGGTGGCAGAGGCGGGTTGTTGCTGAGCTTACTGCAAGTAGGCAGGTTAGTACTGAGGTGGGTGGTGCAGGAGGTGACAGGTAACAAACCCGAGTTCACATTGCTGATCGTCTGCACCTTCATCCTTAGCCCAGTCTGTGTGCTTCCAACACCCATGACCACCTGGCTCAGTTGCTAGTGGGGCAAAAAGCCCCCCTTACACTTCTCTGTGCTTCCATTCCTTGGGCATGACTTGGCCACACCTTGGCATTCGGGAAAAATCCAGCTGAATTCTTAGAATATGAATGTGAGGACAGTGGGCCTGTGCTTAATTTCTCTGTGGTGAACAAGAGGTTTACCACCTCCCCGGGAGCAATGCTACTGCACTGCTTTTGAATAGCAAAACTTAAGAACTGAATTAAGATGTCCATAGTCATCTCACAGCATCTTTTTGGAGAGTGACACTTTTCTTGGAACAAGAGAAAGTGTTTAATTTTCTGGACCTTAATGCAGCCTATCTTAGACAGTGTATTTTTTTTCCTTGTCTTTCCTGTTTGCAGTACTAGGGCTTGATCCTAGGACCTTGCCCCCAGCATACGCGCCCCACCTGCCCCCTTTTAGAGAGGGTCTTGCCAAGTTGCCCAGGCTGCCTTTGGACTCGGAATCCTCCTGTCTCAGCCTTTTGAATAGTTGCCACTACCCCACCCAGAGCTTGTGGTTTTTTTTTTGTTTTTTTTTTTTTTTTTTTTTGTT
>NW_022900926.1:34538307-34549950 GCF_012274545.1 Fukomys damarensis | reverse complement strand
TTTTAATAGTCCCCTTCCCCCCCCAGGGCTTGTGGTTTTTTTTTTTTTTTTTTTTTTTTTTTTTTGGTACTGGGGATCGAACTCGGGTCCTTGCCACCAAACCTCTGAGCTAAATCCCTGGCCCCCAGTGCTTGTTTTTATAGTTGAAACAGAAATGAAAGAATAGTCAAACTTGGGGAATAAGTGGAGAAAATAATTTGTGCAAAGCTTTCTGGCTCATAATTTTCACAGCCAGCCACAGTTTGCACAGAAAAGAAATCAGAAGTCCTCTCAGTGTGACAGTGGCGCAGCTAGTGCAGATCTGCATGGAGCTCTCAACCATGTTCCTGGCTGCTGCTGGGTTGGCAGCCTTGGCCTGGTTTCAGTGTAGTCACGCAGCTCACAGAGACATCCAGAGTATTGTCTAAAAGGCCACCCAGGAATGGAGACACTCAGGAGATTAAAAAAATAGTGACAGTCTCCACCCTTTACCGGATGCCACAGACAAGGCTGGGAGCCCTTTGACAGGTGACGAAGTCGCAGGGATGTTTATTTGATTGTCCTTTTCTGGGCAACCTCCATTACTGGTGCCTACATGGCACTAATTTTAGCCAGAAACAGAGCCCTTCAAGAAGTGATCTAGAACAGGAAGCAGATTACAGAGAGGATGTGCTTCCTTTAATTTATGATCAGTTCAGGGATCTAAATTTGCTTGATCACTGTATAAGACAGACCTACGGACCTTGGTGAGACCTCTCAGATGATGACAGAGCATACCATTCCTCCAGGACAGCAGGTGGGTGTGCCTTCTACTGTCAACCAGTCTAGGTTTGAATCCTGATGGATGCTCACACTTAAAACCATCAGGAGAGGAATTTGCTGACGTGCCATTCGGAGCCAGATGACATCATATTGGGGAAACTTTGTTTTCAAAATGGACAGTTTGCTCCACTACTCTTCATTGGTGTGGATTTGATCTCATTGATAGATATTTTCCCACTGTCAATTATACAACCATGATTCACATCCCTGAAAGTCCAGTTACTCAGATACAAGCAAAGATCAAAGAGAAAGAGGCATTTGGGAACTCACATGTGAAACAACATTGTAAATTGCGAAAGCATTTGAAGAGATGAGAGTTTACAAAACTGCTCTCAGTGTGTTGTCTTTGAATACATAATTTATGAAAAGAGTCAACTTAATTTATAATTTCTTACATTTCATTAATGGAACAGTTCCACCCAATCTAATGGCATTTCAAGCATTTTCTAATAATTTTATGATGGCTACTGTACAGGCCTGCTTTCCCATTGCAGGGACAAAAATGCCTGACACACACAGCTTAAAGGAGGAAATGGTTTATTTGGTTCATGGTCTCAGAGGTTTCTTCTGTCAGTGGTCTTCTGGTTCCATGGCTATGAGCCTGAGGTGAGCAGAATGTCATGGAAAAACTACATACTACAGGGTGAGCAGGAAACAAACAACAGGGGAAAAGCCAAAGAGGAAGAAGTCAGGGACCAAACAGAGTCCCCATGGTCGTGTTCATCCCTGTGACCACTTCTCCCAAACTAGGTCTGACCTCCTTATCGCTACCTATTCAGGTATTAGTGCCTCACAGTGCAGCCGCCTCTCCATCAAGATGAGCTGATAGATACTTACTCCTTGTGCTTTAAGGAGGCAAGCACGTTAGTTAAAAAACAAAACAAAACTGTTGAGGGCCATCTAGGTGATGCATAGGTTCTGAATGACATAGTTTCCAACTGCACACTCATGTTAAAAACATACAGAGCTCTTGGCAAGTAAGTTCACAGCATTCAAATCTTGTACTAGTTCTGCAAGGTATTGAAAGCCCACTGAGGACTTGGAAGCTAGAGGTTATTTATTTACCCGGGTAATTTGTGTGAGGTGTGAGGATGGGAGAGTAGGGAAGAAACTCACCTTTAAAGCCTTGGGTTAATTTGAAAAAAGAGCACTATTAAGCTGAGCCTGGCCTATAGTCCTGGTTACTTGGGGAAGGGAGGCAGGCAGAGTACAAGTTTGAGGCCAGACTAGGCAACATAGCGAGACCATATCTTAAAAGAAAAGCCAACATTTTAGCATGATGGTACTCAGAAGAGGAAGCTGAATGCACTGCCTAAAGAGAAGTGGTAGTGATCTATGAACACTATAATTTCATTATTTAAAAAAATCTAAACCTTAATACTGAAGACTGCTCATGTGTGTTCTAACTGCTGAGTATATTTATCTGCTTGATAAGTATGTATTGGATTCCTCAAGGCCACATCTGTGTAAAAGTCAAAGGCTACTAAGAAAGTAAGTCTGGTGATGACTTCCTAGTTAGGGATTTGTATATAGTTTTTCATTAAAAGTTGAAACTTATCTGGTGGATCCTAGCAGTTGGGGCTAGGGTTGAGGATGAAATTGGAGTCGAGACCTACAGAAACCCTGATAATCCCTTAAGATTCCATTTTCTCTCTGGCAGCTGTTCCTGATGGCACAGGGAGAATGTAGCATTTCAGAAAGCACGCATTCAGATGGAAAGAGCATGCTGGTATATAACATAAGTGTACTATAAAGATGAGGACACTAAAATATCCCTAATGTACGAGGAACATTAAGATGGTTAGTGTTCCGAACAAGAAAACACATGGAGTTACTGGGAAAGTAGAACTTTCCTCTGAAGCCACAAGGGTGTGAACCGTAGGTCTGTCCTGGTAACTGTTGGGAAGACACAGTGTGCCCAGAGCTTCTTTGCATTGTCTTGCTTAAGTACAGCGATGAGCCTGAGAGATAAGTTTATTTATCAACCCTCTTTTCCTGGAGGAGGAACTGAAACGCAGAGGGGTTAAATGATGGTCCCCGGGCTCCCAGCTGGTGTTCCATATCTGTATCTGAGCTTTTGTCCTATGAACAGCACTGCTTAACTTTCCCACACACATGTGGAAAAGATTCCCTAGGTAGAAGAGCACTTGGGCAAGTTGCTTTCTTCTGGAGAGATCGGAGTCAGCACGGTGACCTTAACTGGAGCCTATCCGACAATCTCATGTGGGTTTCATATTAGGTCATTCTGTTTTACCTTGGTGGGCTCATGGAGAATGATTTGATCAATGTTTTAAATTTGTATCTAAAAACTGCTATCTAATAGAATTTGAATGCAGTCTTAACTCAATTGTATTAAGAAGCAGAGTTCAGTCTCTGTTTTACAAAAACATATCTGGCTCTTCTCAAGTTTGCCATTTTGAAAGATCTATCTGATTTTGCTAAGTTAAATTTGCTCACTTTTGTATAGCATTTTACTTGCCTTTCTAAATTTTCAAAAACAGAAACTTAACTTCTAAACCCAAACTTTAGATATCTCATTTCCTCTCTGGGCTCAAGAGTTCCCAATAAACCCTCTAACATCTGTTAGGTGACGATACTCAACTAAGAACTTGAAGCTGTCCTGAATGAGAAAAACAAATGACTTCTTGCAAGTGAGTTTCAGGTCTCCGCTCCTGGTCACTGGGATGTGTATCGTCTTCCCCGTTGTCTCCTCCTGAAAAGGGAGTATGTATTTTTGACTTACACATGTGGGGAAATGATTTAGAGGGCAAGCTACAGGCAATTTCTGTTTGAAATTTATAATTGCACCAAAAAAAGATCAGTTTTGATGTTGGGGGCTGTTGGAGGGGGAAAAAAATCAAGGTTCTTTGTGGAATACAGGCCACAAAGAGTCCTCTGTGTCTGCTGGTTTGATGTAGATGAAAACCCGCGGGGCAGGGCGTTATCATCCTCTGGTGGTGGAAGACTTGTCTTTGGCTGGCCCTTCATCATGAACACTGGCACAAAGGTGCCCAGAGCAATCTGTCTCTGTGTGCAGACAGCATCTGGCAACTCTTCCATTTCAGCCTTCCATTTCTTTTGCTGTAGCTCAAGGAATACGAGGCCCAGCACCGGCAGTCAGCTGCCCTGGACCCCACAGACTGGCCAGACGGTTCCTACCCAAGTTTTGATGGCTCATCCACCTGCAACGTGAGTTGGCTGTCTCGGAGCAGTTTGAGCCCCTCCCCTGACCAGGCACAGCCTGTGTCCTTTCTACGACTTCCAGCTCTCCCCTGGGTCAGCAAAGAGGCACCTTTTGTTACAGGTTTCCTGATAGAAAACTCACATTACAGTCAGAATCATGCTATTCATGTCAGGGTCCTTTGCTTTTTTGTTTTTTCATTGTAGTCAAATATGCATGACAAAAATATTACCATACTGACTACCTTTCAGTGTTTGGTTTCATCACGTATATTCCCATTGTGTGTGACCCACAATCCACCATTTCTAGAAGTTTCTCATCAGTCCAAATAGAAACTTTACTCATCAAACAATAGCTCCCCAGTCTCCCTTCTGTCTAGCCCCTGCTGCCATTCTACTTTGTGTCTATAAATTTGGCTATTGTAGCTACCTTGTAGGAGTGGAATCATTCAACACTTGTCCCTCTGTGTCTGTTTTATGTCAGCCAGGGTAATGTTTTCAAGGTTCATTCATGCTGCACCTTTATTCCCTTTATGGTTTTATTATATTCTACTCTGTGTATCCTACATTTTGTCTATTCATTCATCTGTTGTTGGACATCCTTTGTGGACAATGGTGCTATGAACATTCGTGTACAAGCATCTCACTGAGTCCTTACTTTCAGTTCTTTTGGGTTATATATACCTAGGGTTAAATTTTGGATCATATGATAATTCTATGTTTAACTTTTTGAGTAACTGCTATACATTTCTAAAGTAGCTATACCATTTTCTGTTTCTGCCAGCAATACATAAACATTAGAAACTCTCTGCTTGCTCATCAATAATTTTTATTTTCTCTTTTTAAAAATAATAATCATCCTAATGGCTGTGATAACTGAAGATGCTAAATATTTTTTCATGTGCATGTTGGCAGCTCATAAGTCTGATAAAATGTCTCCTCAAAGCCTTTCCTCATTCTTTGTGTTTTTTGTTTTCCTATTGTAGTTGGATTGTAGAAGTTCTTACTGTAATGTAGATGCGAGTCTTTTATCAGATACGTGATTTGTAAATATTCTCTCCCATTCTTGATAGTGTCTTTCATGAACAAAAATTTTTAATTTGGAAATCCATTTTATCTTTGTTGTTGTTACTCTTGTTTTTGGTGACATATTCAAGAAATCATTGCCAAAAGCAACATGATGAAGAAGTCACTCTCTGTTTTCTTCTAATGATTTTATAGTTTAGGTCTTTGACCCATTTTGAGTTAGGTGTTTATATATGATATTATATGTGAGTCCAACCTCATTTTCTGTTTGTTTTCCTCCAAGCATTTATTGAAAAGGCTGTCCTTTAACCCATTGAATGAAATGGCACTTGTTTTTTGTTGTTGTTGTTGTTGTTGTTGTTTGTGTGATTCTGTTTTTCAGTGGTATCTGGGATTGAACCTGGGGATATTCTACCACTGAGCTACCCCCCTACACTGAGACAGGTTCTCATCATGTTGCCCAGGTTGGCCTTGAACTTGTGATCCTATTGCCTCATTCTCTTGAGTAGCTGATTATAGGTGACCTTTAGAGTTGGCATCCTTTTTGAAAAATTAATTGACTGGATATATAAGAATTTATTCCTGTCTATTTTATTACATTGACCTATATGTCTGTCCTTTTGCTAGTATCAGACTGTCTTGATTACTGTAACTTTGTAGTTAGTTTTGAAATTGTGAAGTAAGAGATCTCCAGAGCCCTGAGTTCAGTCCCCAGTAACACACACACACACACACACACACACACACACACACACAAAACACACACACGATTGTTCTAGGTATTTGGTATCTCTTGAGAGTCCATGAGTGTCAGAATGGTTTGTGCTAGTTCTTCAAAAAGTACTATGGAGATTTTGATAGACAGATGTGGGTATTATTGCATGTGAGGAATATAGTTTTATCTGTGAACATAGTGTATCTTTCTGTTTACACATTTGTAAATCTTTCAGTAATGTTTGCAGTTTGCAATTCATAAATTTTGCCTCAGTAGTTAAATTGATTCCCATATATTTTTTTAAAATTCAACAATATTTATTGAGTGCCTGTTAGGTGTAAGGTATTGTTCCAGGTACTTGGGTCACGGATAAAACAAAGAGCTCTGCCTGCGTGGAGCTTACAGGTAGTCATTTACTGCTACTTGACCTGCATTCATCTGTGACCTTGGGCAACTCTCTGCACCACTCTGTGTCTGTCATCAGCTGCTCAATGAGGGAATAAGCAGGATGGACCCAGATGTGGATACTGTGGTGGACTGCAGATGCTGATGGGATACCTGCCCAACCCACCACCCAGACAGCACAGAGGGCTGGAAGTTGATTTTTAATAAAGTACAATGGGCAGAGGGTGGCAGGATCAGCACCATGCTGGCCGGTGACCTGTGGTGGTGCTGGTGACAGGAGCCCACCCCAGCTACACGAATTGCTGCTGTTGCTGCTGCTGCTTGGTGGCAGCCTTATTGGCGAGGTCTTTGGCCTTCTCTATAGCTGCCAGCACAGTCTCCTTTGCCTTCTCCTTGGCTTCCTTGGCTGTCTCTTGGTCACGTTACTTTTAAACCGGGCACGGCCAAATTCCTGGACAGCTCTGGCGATGCCAAATAAGTGAGAGAGCCCCAGGCTTCCTGGCAGATTTTGGTCCAGCCACGGCTGTCGGGGTTCACGCAGTAAACATATCGTTCCTCCACCACCATCAGCCGGGCACGGCTGATGTTCCAGGTGAAGGTGGTCATGGTCTGATTCTGTGGGTCCACTACAGAGTCCTCCAGGATGGACACTTAAGTGAGCAACATTGGCAGGAAACGGTAGCTCTGCCCAGCGGGGCATGCTGTTGGTCTTGTCAGGAGTCTCCGGGACAGGATCTTCTGCTCAGGGCTCACTTCTTGGTATATTATGTCTTCAGTCAAGACATGTTTGCTGTAGGGATTTGGGTACCATTGCCAAGAGGCAGCGAACATTTGATCCCAAGAATTTCGGAGCACAGTCTGGCCCAGGAAATTTGTCCTGGCCTGGTTGAGCTCAGTAGCAGTGCGGCATCAGGGGTGCGGAGCCCAGAGGGCACGTGGAAGCCAGGGTGGGTTCAATTCACACCTGCCAGGTTCCCAGCTCAGTCACCAACTCACTGCACCCAAGTCATTGCCGCCACCATGAGGGGATAGTACGCTATTCCCAAAGTGTTAAAAATTCTTTTTTGGGCCAGGGATTTAATTAAGTTCAGTGGCACTGCGCCTGCCTTGCAAGCACAAAGTTCTGAGTTTGCTCTCCAGTACAAAAAAAATAAAAAAATAAAAAAAATTCTTTTTTGTGTTAAGTAGAGATGTTTTCTGAATTTTCTTTTTAGGTTTATTCCTAGTGTACAAAAAGGCAACTAATTTTCATTGTGTTGGTTTTGTGTTTTGTAACACTGCTGAATTTATTAGTTCTCATAGTGTGTACCTGCATGTGTATAATCTTAGGAATTGTTTTTTTACACATAAGATCATATCTGCAAGAAAGAGATAATTAGTCATCTTTTGCTTCAATTTGGGTGTCTTTTATTATTTATGCTGTTTTAATATGTTCCAAACAGAGCTTTTTAAACTAGGAGTTTCACAGGGATTCCAGGAATTAAAGTTGAATATTTTCAAATAGACATTATATGATACTATTATTAAACTATGCAGAGCAGGAATGGAAGGAATGATCTTTTTTAAAATGTAGAATGTAGTATGTAGCTGTTTTGTTATCTCTTCCTTAAAATTTGAAAGGTTCTTTACCTCTGTGTCTTCAGCTTCTTGCCCCATGCCTCAGAAGCCAAGTATCTTTCTAAAGCCTTCCTCTTTTCTTACAGTTATGTGTTTTTAAAAAACTGTGGTTCCCCATTTCTATAAGATAAATTCCAAACTTCTTGGCACACTCATGGCCTTTGTTCTCTGGCTTTATACATGTTTTCTGACTTCATCTTTCATTCCCACACCCATACCCTCTATCCCAGCCACATTGGACCTTGCAAGCATTTCTGAACAACCTTGTATTTTGTTGCTTCTCTGCTTTAAGTCAAGCAATTTCCTCGACCTAAAATGTGACCTTTGAAATTTTCCCTGAAGAAAATCTATGCATCCTTCAAGGTTAGAACTAAACTCTTAGCTTCCTCTATAGAACTTTTCCTTAGTCTCTGTGAGCATATTTACTGTTTTCTACCTGTGTGTTTGCTAATCTATATTTATATTCTCAAATGCTTATCCTGGAGTATCAGAAATAACCATACATATTTCAGCCTTCTTGAAAAGAGCAAATTTCTTGTGCAGGATAGGCATGATGTGTTTCTTGTCTCAGGTGATCACCTAGCCTGATGTCCAGCTTATACTAAAATGTTTAATAAACAAAGTTGTATTTGAACATTTATCCTTTCTGTCTGCTTTAAAAGCACATTTCATGCATTACAGCTTCAGATTGAGCCTTTACTTTTCTTCACATCTAAGCAACAAATGGTGGTTTATTAGAAGTAAATAGAACCTCTATTTTCTTTTCCCTGATTTCCTGAAACAAACACCAGATTTCTATTGCAGTGAAAGGATTATGAATCTGAAAGTGCTGCCTGGCTTGCTTTTGTGTGAAAGAGAGACATTGACATTTATAATAATAAATGTGTCATAGGCTAGCTACCCTGCACCCTGGGACCATGAGGTAATCAAAGAGCCATGGCCATGGTTTTCAGTACGCCTTTTTGGGTCTCTTAACCTAAGCCCTAAGAATAACATAATAAAAATGTAAATCATGAACCTAAAGAATCATGAAGAATATAGTAAGTCAGGACTGATGTGATTCAAACCCAACTTGGATGAGGAAACAAAGATCCAGTTGTCCATAGCAGGCCCTTTGGTATCAGACTCACTGTATGCTGTCCTGATTAATAGCATATGATTCAAGGGAGAGGTTACAAAACTGTGTCCTTACAGAGAAACAGAAGTGTAGTAAAACCTCATACACTCAGACTGCAAAGGGAAGTGCTTGCCTTGTTTAGGACATTTAATGTATGTTGAACATTGTTGGCATTTTGTACAAGCTGCTAAGAAAGCATGAAGCATCAGTTTGTTCTGATTCAGAGTCTCCATCAGAACAATCACCTAGCTGTAAATTGTCAGAGGTTCTTCTTAAGGGCTGCAGATTTTGTCCTCTTGAACAACTCTGTGTTTGTTTATTTGGCAGATACTTATACGGCCTTTGCTATGTACTGGGCATAGTGCTAGACATTGTGGTTACAAAGTGAAGGAGAAAGAGATAGGCCTTTCCTGCCTGCACATTAGTGCAGAGGTTAAAATTACACCCACATGTGCACACACAGATTTAAGATGCCATGTACACATTTCCATTTCCAACTTCATACCAAATCATCTCTTTATACATGGCTGGAAAATAAATTCAGACTGTCTTAGTTGGATGAAAGGACAGAAATAGCATATGCTCCTTCCACCAAGGGCATAGTCTTTCACAGACTCTACAGGATGACTCTTGTCTTTGTACTGAGAAGCATAGGTGATGGGATCCACAGAGATGGAGAGAGTTTTCTGAAGCACTGTTATTTGCCCCTTGCCCCATGTCTTTTTCTAGTTGATTTTCTGCAGGCAACCCCTATACACGAGAGGGGTGGGGGGCGAGGGAGAGAGAAGCGCTCAAGTGGGTGCTAACCACTCCTGTTTCTGATGTTGGTTTGAACTTGATTATAATCCTAATATATATGACTCTTGCTGTTCTTACCCTGACTTTAGCCTTTACTGTAGAGATTTAGCCTTACTATGAAGATTCCATTTGTCACCCCAGCCAAAGTACTCTCTTGCATTATTCTAGATTTGGCTCCTTAGCAAAGCAGCTCATTTCAGATAATCCCCACTGTGTGTTGCTTCAGCCATCATGAGTTAGGTAATTTTCAGCTTTCTATCGATTCCTTTCTATACTGAGATGTAAATAGCCCTGTGGCTGTAGTCAAAAATGTCCAGGCCATGGAAGTTCCAGGGACCATAAGGCCTTTGTCACTAGACCTCAATGCCTATATTGAGGCTTCACATGCCTTAGGATTTCATTTGCATTGATCTCATGGGCTCCCCTACCCCCATGACTGACATTAGATAATCGCGTGTTGCCTCACAATAAATCCATATGCACATTCCTCATTTCCAAGAGTGTAAAGTACTAAAGATAGATACCAGGGGAAGTGAAAAATAGCTTTCTCTTTGCCAAAGAGGAATCTGTTCTGTGCTGCTTTTCATTAATAATAAACGTCTGTTGAGAGCCTTAGTTTTAAAAAGGTTTTTGGTTGTGATCTTTATTCTGTGTTGCATATCTGAGTGTTTACTTCAATATTTTTCTTTTAATTTATTTTAATAATTGTGTTTTCCATTTGTCTTCTTCAGGGAGAAGGTTATAAGAGTTGTCATTTTGTGCTACCAGCTCTTTGCCTTGTGATTCAGTTTACCTTCTGGCCAAGAAAACATTGAAAGGAATTATGCTCGGTACCTTACTGGCTTTTATAGTTTTACTGAAGGCATACATTTTAGTAAGTTACTGGTTTTGTGTTTCTACAATGCCAGTAGGTAGCAAAGAGTTGGTGATCTGTACCCAGTGCTTGAATATTAATTTTAAAAATGCTTGTACTGAGAGATCTTTCCAAGAAATGTCAAACTATGAAATGATTATGATGCTATTGAAATTATGAAGAATTTAAAATATATAAAAAATTTAAAGCAACAGCCGTGACATCAAGGCGCAAGAGTACAAGAGTACATTGTGAACATGTGTTTTGCTCTCGTTTGGTTGCTACACTTCCTACAAGATGTGTTCCAGGAAAAGTTGGACTTGTTCTTGGAGCCGCAGCTATCTGCTCGTGTGAAGCAGCCTTGGTGAAATGTGTTTGTGAAGTAGTTGTTTTTAAAGCAAATCACCCTTTCAGATGTGATCGCTTTTACACTTAGGGAGATTCAGAGTTGGGAAATATCTGTGAGAGGAATGTTAGAATGTCGTAACTGTGGGATGGACTCTCATCTTTCCTTCCAGCTATACAGATTGCTACCAACCTGGTTTGGGATGCAGGAAAATGAACTGGCGGAACTGTGCTTAAAACTTTGGGCAGCACAGACAGAATGCCCTGTGGTCATACTTTTTTACAAAATGCTATTTTAAGCATTTCCTCGGTTGAAGATTTAAAGGTCTCAACTAAAATATCTCCCTGTTATAAGATGTTTGGGTTGGCATCTGGAAAATCTCTTGGGGACTTTCTAAAATTGTAACTCACAAACTTAACCCTCTTCAGCAGCCAGGTTTTGCTTAGCTATATTTTTGTTTTTGGTGATGCTGGGTGGGGATGGGTCCCAGGGCCTCAGACATGGTAGGCAAGTGTTCTAACCCTGAGCATATTCCCAGCCTTGCTTAGAGTTTAAAAAGCAATTTTACCTACATCTACAGTGGGCATTGTCTTTAAGCCACAGTACTAAGGTTTAGAGTTTCAGAAGAGAAGGTTGCCATAGCTGAGGTCTAAATGAGAGATTTCTTTTTTTAAAAAAAAACCTTGTATTTTTATTAGCACATGTACAGTGCTAATGTTTACATTCTGTGTGGAGTTGGTATGTGTACAGAACACATCTTTTTTTTTTTTTTTTTTCTTCCGGGG
>NW_022900926.1:34524004-34537786 GCF_012274545.1 Fukomys damarensis | reverse complement strand
TGCTACCGGGGATTGAACTCGGGTCCTTGCACTTGCAAGGCAGGCCACCAAACAGCTGAACTAAATCCCCAGCCCATACAGAACACATCTTAATTCCTTTTTCCATCCCTTTTTCCTCCATCCCCTCCCTAAAGATTATTAATAACTCATTATTATTATGAGATAATTATAAGATAACTCTTACCTTACTATTAATATCCCAAAAGCCAAAACATTTGACATAGTGGCTTTTTGGAGCAAATGGCTTAATTTCTGTTAGTAGTGGAAGGAAAGTCTAAAGGTGCAATCTCCCTAAACATTGGGAGAACATTGTACACACTCACAGGTGCCCCAGCATCTTGCATTCTGATTTCTTTGGGAACCAAATGGCCGTGTCCTTCAACATGTGTATCCAGTCTTCAGAGTCTGCTGTTCTTGAGATTGAACTGGATTTATTTCAAATGAGTGATTCTTGATGTGTTTATCTTGTATATGTTTCTTTTTACATGATGGAACTTCTAAACAGTGTCTATAAGTTAAATTTTTTAGTTGGTTTTATATTTCTATTTCAAAGATGTTCAAAGAAAATACAAACCGGCGTCACTGGCCTCATCATGGAGACATAGGCCCCCAAGGGAAACTTATTTTTTGTGTAACAGCATATGATAAATTTACAAAGCCTTCCAGCTATAAATATTCCTCACAATTAAAAACATAGGTGAGATTCATAATGTTGCTGATTTGGATGGCAGTGAACATTTATTGGGTGTGTAAATTATGTGCTGAGCCACATACTCCAGGGTATTAGAATTGGCCAGCAAGGACCCATTTTCTCCACGTCATGGCTTGTCTTGCTTCTGTTTCTTTCTCAAAAGCATTGTGTTTTATCATAAGAAAGGATATATTCCAAGTATAAAAGTAAATTACATTTTCTGAATAAGCCTTTTGCTTTCCATGGTGTTTACTTTTCTTCTTTTGTGTTTCTTTTCCTAGGGAATTTTTTTTATAACTCTCAGAGCGAGGGTCTCAACTTCAGAGGTTTCTAATTGGCATAATCCTCCCTCCCTCCCTCCCTCCCTTCCTTCTTCCTTAAGACTGCTGCTTGTTGGAGTTTTACTAGATGTATTAGCCAGGTTTAAATAAGACATAGTTGGACATGTACTTCATTTATTTCTATACAAAAGATGACTTTACTTGTTTCACTGGTAATGTTACTGAGAGAAAGAAGGAGAGGCAAGTCCTAGGATGTTACCAGTGGACATTTATGTTCTGAGTCCTTGGAACAGGTGCAACAGTTCTTTGCTGGGATTGTTCCCAGCACTTGGGCATGGTTAGCAAGGCTCCACCACTGCGCCACACTCCTGGCTGTACAGTTCTTCATATTTTATTCACAGCACATACAGTGTGCTGTGTTGCACTGTTCCCGAATTAAAAGAACATCTTCTTTTAGATTCTCGCCTTGTAATGTAGACTTGAAACTTTCAGGTGATAATTCTGATTTTGATGTATACTTTCTATTTTATTTGGTTGGATGGACATGTACAGGAAGCTGTGTTACCCTAAAGTTTCATAAAATGATGATTTTGAAACTAAAATGATAGCAAAACAGGGACATAATAAAATTTTTATTCAAAGAGTAAAAGTAATGATTCATTTAGGGAAACACCAAGAGATAGCACCAGTCCATTGGAAAGACATACATAGTGAGACTTTTGAGAAATAACTGGATATGAGCTGATTGATAGCTGCTGCTTAGGGACTCTCTGTCATTTATTTCTCACTGTCCCCTCCCATTTGCAGTAGTCTCCCTGGAACAAGGGCCAAAGTTTGAGGTATGTGTTTGACAAATCCCTTAAGGATGGCCATGTTGCAGCAGCTAAATCAGAAGGAGGTACTTGCCTGTGTCAGCCTCTGAAAACCAGGCTCTGCTCAGCAAGGGCAGGAGAAGGGCTGTACGCTCAGATGTAAGCCAGCCTGGGCCCAGATCCACTCTTCTGCCCTTAGCTCTGCCTCTCTGGTAGCTCACTTGTGCCTTTTGTGCTTTAGTTTCCTCATCCAGAAAACAGGCCAACCCCATCTGTCCCATGAGGGCATTGTAAGGACTAATGGCAGAGTTGTTGATGCTCAATGGGTTTCCTTCACTCCTTGGGGCCATCTTCTGCCCTTCTCATTAGCTGTCATTGAAGTACTTGAGTTCCCTTGAAAGTGCTATTTTTGTACATGCTGTTACGTATACACATCAGCAAATGTACTAGAGCAGGGGAGCAAGCTTAATGTCAACGTGAGTAATTAAGTACTCGATGTGCTCCTAGGAAGACATTCAATTTATGTTCTGTTTCAGGAAGTTGTTGTAAAGGATTGAGGTGAGCCTCGTATGATGTCAGGGGCCCTATATGTGAGAAATGAACAACTGTAGTTATCTAATGCTTTATAGAGACTGAGGTGGTCTCGTGAGGGTGTGGTGTGGCTTCACCTCCTGACCTCTTGGAACATACTCTTAGGACAGGCCCAGAAATACTGGAAGTCTGGCTTTTGGCAGACTAACCAGGTACCTATCTATTTCACTGGTTGGTACAGTTTCAGGGAGTTGAAGGTGGTGCCTGAAGATGCCCTCTCGGCATAGCAAGAGCCACATGAATAAAAATAAACATTGACAACAAATCCAATTACTACATAATTTAAGGGTATTTATTTTAAAAGTGTTTTTCACTTAGGAGAGTTCTGGATGTAGTTTGATCTGTTGTTTCTTTTATTAGGTTTAGCCCCTTGAAATTGGAGGTAGAGACAGCTTTCACCCAATAAAAATGGCAGTTTCATTTTTCCAACCTAATACATGTCTACCAGATAAGATATTCTGTATTTCCCCAGCTAGCTGATTATATCTAAGCACAGATATAATCTCATTTGGGCTAGGAATTGGCTTTTCAGTTGGCACTAGCAGTTCCTTATTTTGCTCTTGGGAGCAGCCCCAGGGAATGTGCGGATCGGAGAGGATTTCTGTCAGTTTTCAATGTTACTGATTCATCATGTATCTATTCCTTGTTAAATGCTTTGCCCTGGTGCCAAGCACTATTTATTGGATGGGTTGGAGAGATATGAGGCTCTCTCATAGTTTGTGAATAGGATCCAGACTGATAATTCAATGAGCTGGATCCCCAGCCAACTCACTGAAAGCATAGGCAGTCTATCACTGATTTAGAGTCCATTTAAATTTTGTCACCACAGTTACCCATCATACCAAAACCTTAAGAACTATGGTCAGGCATCAGGCCATGACTCCTGGAAAGTATTTCTTAGTATAGCATTGCAAATAATTTCCTAAAAGGATGTACTGTAAATAATTTCGTACCCTGCACACTTGATCTAGAGTATAGATGAAAGAATGCCATCTTGAGTATTGTTTCATTCATTTATTGAGCAAACATTTCTTGAGTGCCTTCTATGCACAGACCCTGTACACAGGAAGTTTGTGTTTGAGAAGAGGAAACAAACATGGGTAGCTTGCTTGTGGGGATGTTGCTATTCATGGGATAGATTCACACAGGAAGTCGTGTACTAAGGACTGGGGAGGAGTCTAGAAAGCCTTCGCAGGGGAAGTGGCTGACATCGAGCATTCTCCAGGAGATGGAGAAAATGAGTGTCAGTTGAAGGGAGCAGCAAGGCTGAGGTCTATGGGAAATGCTGGGTAAGTCTTAAAGCTCGGGTGACAGGAGAACATTGATTTAAGTAATATGAAGCTTCTCTCTTTATTTGTATTTGGATTACTAGTGTATACATACATTGGTGTTCTTTGCTCATTGTTATTTGTAAATCAGTTCTATATTAAGTGTTTTGGGGGGGTTCTATTTCCTTATGTATTTAGTTTTTTGAGGGGTACCGGGGGTCTGTCTTGGGACCTTACGCTTGAGAAGCAGGTGGTGGCACCGCGACCCATCTTTAGCTTTTGAATTCGTATCATTCATGTTTTTCATCTTGTATTCAAGTTCTCATTTAATGTTCTTACTAAATTATTCTAGAGTGAAGCAACTGATTGGAATTTCTTCCTGTTCTTTTTATTTTCTCGTGGTGGAAAATGAGATCCAAAGATTGGCCACACCCTCACCCCCATCCTCTCTCCTTCTCTCCCTTTCTTACTCTTACTCTGTCCCTCCCTCTTTTCTTCCTCCCTCTTTCCCTCCCTCCCTTCCTCTTCTTTTCTCTCCCTCCCTCTTTCTCCATCCTTTTTCCCATAGTTAGTTTGAATAGTTGTTGTGCACTTTTTTTTCCTACCAGGTTCATGATTGGATGGCTCTGATCACATTTTCTATTCATGATGATGTAAGGAGGGTCACTTTTGGACCCGTTTGCTGTGTTATCTGACAACAGAGCCTCCCTTCTTCCAAGATACAGTTGACCAGTTACGTTATTTTGTGGAGCGTGTGTGTTTGCTGTTGCTATATCCTGATGAAATGGCCCGGGAAGTAGAGAGTTGTGGGCTTCACTGTGAACCTGGACTTCACCTTCTCTCCTGAGATTGTGTTAAATGTGCCCTCTCACGGATCATAGCAGTTGGTTTGTGGCTGGAGGTCAATTGGAGAGACACTACCACTTTCCTTTAACTCATTTCTCAAATTCTAGTGTGTTCAAGGGGCTTAAATTTAATCAGGATCAACTTCACTATTGACTTTCACTCGTTCTCTAGTAACTGTTTCCACTGATCCTGGGTTGGGGAAAAGACAAAGAGTCCTTGCAGTTTGCTTTGCTTCCAGATTTGGAGTAATATGAAAATCCTCTGGAGTTTGGCCGTTGTGGCTTTTGGAGAAATGAAGGCCTTCAGAAATGTGTTTCTTACCTTCATCATATAGCTTTAAATTGTAATACATTTGGTGTGTACCTTTTCTTATTTGCCTGCTGATGGAATTTTTTTTGCTAATTTTTAGCTATTTTTTGGAGGAAGAGGCTGTTCAATTTGTCAGTTGTCGTGAGAAGGACATTCTGTGGTTCAGTGTTCAACAGACATTGTGACCTGATAGTTTTACCAATTAGATAGCCACAAATAGCCTTCCCAGCATTAAATACTTCCTTTATTTTGGGTACTGGTGATTGAACTTAGGCCCTTGCGTTTGTGAAGCAGGCAGCGAAACTACTGAGCCAAGCCCCCAGCCCTCAAATGCTTCCTTTTTGAAAGCAGATTCAACCCAGATTTCTTCTTGAAGTAAATTTGTCCTTCATTCTGCAAACAGAAGAATCATGGTAAGATTATAGATCATCACTTTAGGAGTGACTGTGGACCCACCTACTTCCAGCCTTGGCAGACTACTATTAACCTGGTGATGTAATTTTGGTTGGAGTCATTCGGAGTTCTCACCTTGCCTGCATGGCCATCGAGCCCCCGTAGTCAGTTCTCTACATTTCTATGTTGTTGTTTGCCTAGAAAAAGTTGTTTGGTAACCCTGTCAGAGAAGTCATCGAGCCTGACCCATGAGTCAGTTGGTCTGAGATGCCATAAAAGTAATGTGACTGCAACACCACCCAGTCCCGAAGGAGACTTACCGCTTCGGGCCTGAACACTTCATTGGCTCCAGAAGCTGCAACTTCCAGCGCATGTATAATTGCCCTACTCGGCAGTGGTGTTCTGAGTCATCTCCTCCTCATGGGGCTGTGTGAGCGACCATGGCCTTGTGGACTGAGGGCCTTGGGGTCTGGGTGCCTCAGCCCATGGATTTGCTTTGGGGACAATTGCCCCGACCCTAACGAGGGACCCGGAGAGCTGTGGACTGACTTCCCAGCCCTGTTGACAGCAGCTTTATGACTTTACATTCCCATACAGAAAAATCTCCCAGAGATGTACAGAAAGCAAGGAATTCAGTCCTCTTTTCTCACCCTCCCACCCCCTTTAGAAGCAAGGAAAGTGTTTTCTCTGCTTCAAAGTAACTTGTGGGGTGGGGCAGGTGGGCTCACCTGTGTTCTAAGAGTCCCTGTAAACTTGGTCGCAGCACTCCTGAGATCTTCTGTGGTCTCTCTCCTACTCTTGAGGAAAGTAGCACATCATTGAGGGTTGTTAAAAGCAATTAAACGCTTACGAGTTTAAGAAAGAGAGTAGAGTTTATTACGGAAAGTAACATCCGTTTGCTTCTCCTTTGGGTCTGTTGTTAATTTTTAAAGTTTCTTAGGCAGATTAAGTGCTGACAACCCTCTGCCCCTATGGGATGGTAATATTACCTCAAATTCTCACGTACTTTTTCCAAGTAAAAGTCTCTATAATTATCATCTCCTCCTCCTCCTCCACCACTACCACCACTGGCGACAACTAGTTAATTTTGAAGCTGCCAGGGAGATTATTTCCATGTTACACCGTACCTCTGGGACAAGAATGGAATCTCATCTTTTTTTTCCATATGCTGACAAAAAATTCCCAAATTCAGAGGGCAATGATGTCACCATCTAATGAGTAAAATATTTCTTGCTAAACAGATGAGTTTCCCTACCCTGTCTTCTTTGTGATAAAAGAGAGAGGAAAAAATCCCCACAGTGTGTTTCATATTTTAAATAGTTACACATTTCTAACTAAATGTGACTTCTTTAAACACAGTGAAACTAAATTTTTTCTAAACACAAAGAATAACACATTAACTCGATGACCGTGACCAGAAAGCCCTGCCATGTCCAAATGCCACTCAGTCCACAGCACAGGGAATGTCTGGAACATACCCAGCCCAAGGCATCAAGCTCCCCTCAGGGTAGGGGCAGACCTTGAACCCATCACTTCTTGGTGAGGGAGATTAGTCATGGTGGAGAGATTATAAAACCCAGCGGAGAAGAAGGCCGGGAGCTGCTGATTTTGTCCAGCGCTGCAAGAGGCAAGGGCATCAGCTGAACTCTTCTTTGCCTGAGGAGATCACGAAGCATTTAAGATAAGAGGTGACAGACAGGTAGAAATAGGGCCTCTGGACTATCCAAACACTAGAGTGAGTTGTAGGTTCATGTAGGAGCAGGAAGAGGTCCCCAGACCATTCTCCTTCACAAAGGCCTGCCTCAGTTTCCCCAGCCAAAATGAGTTCTCCCATATCTGAATCCCAGTGTTTTTCCTGGGTGCGGTCATCACAGTTGACTTAGAGGAATCATATTTCTGAGCCTCTCTTGGGCTCTCCCCACCTGCAGATTCTCCACTGTACCCTTTGTATATCTAGGGGTTGCAGCTCATTCATAGATGCATTCCTTGCCCATTTGAATGTCTTGAATTAGTATATTCATCCAATGATTCCAATCAGAAAACATCATAGATTCTTTTTTATTATCTAAGTCAAACCGATCAGGGTAGGTAATGGTACAAGGAAATAGACACTCTTTTCTTTTTCATTGCTTGTGAGATTTTAAAATAAAACTTGTCCTCAGATCAGGTTATTGCTATGTAGTGGAAGTCTTAAAGATAAGCTTTTACTCATTAATTCTGTAATCTAATTATTTCTTTAAAAAATAATGTATAAAACATGTCAGAATTTTATCACAGAGTGTGCATTGGATGGACACCTTCAAATGTACAATGACCAGCACTATTTAAGTAAACAGTTCGGTGAGAGAGTACTGTCGGATTATGATGTTTATTTTAAAAAGTGTTCTAAAATAGTTTGAGCAGTACATATGGAGAATTTCAGACTTTCTCTGAAGGAAATGATTATTGACAGCAGGGCTCTCAAGCAATGGCCACGATTTTTGGGTAGCAACATTGTTGCTCTTAGACCCTTTGTTCCTTTGAGGGAGCTTTTAGGGACATTGATAGTGACTGTTGGAGATGAGACAGTAAAGGTCCATCTTCTGCTTTATTGTACAAAAACAAAGAAAAAAGGTGTGTATGTATAGTATGCATATGTGTGTGTGTGTGTGTGTGTGTATATATTTATAGAGAGAGAGAGAGAGAGAGGAAGGGAGGGAGGGAGGGAGGAGGGAGAGAAATTGTGTTGGGAAACGGGAGGATGAAACAAAAATATCACCAATTTTCTGACCTTATATATATGATGAAAATAGTTGATTTCTCTTTCTTCTTTGTATATTCTGCATTTTTAAAAGTTTTAATAATTAAATATATATCACATAGCCAGCACCGTGTGAAGCTGAGGTAAGAGGGTTGTAAGTTCAAGTCTAGGCTGGGCAATTTCGTGACTTAGACCTTGTCTCGAAATAAAAATAAAAAATGGGCTGGGGGTGTAGCTCAGAGCAAAAGCCAAGGATTCAATCCCCAGCACCTCAAAATAAACAAGCATCATGTATAATGAGAAATAGATAAAGTGTCACGAGAAGGACTACAACCATGTTCATTTTCCCTGTGAAGTTCAGCAAGGGGCTGGCTAACTGACAGTGTATGTGTGAGGCCTTGGCTAAACCTCGAGTTTGCTGTGCAGCCACGCAGCCTGAAGGAGACGAAGCTTCCGGATGCGGTGGGCAGAGCTCCTCTTAGCAGAGGAACTGGCAGGGCAGCGATGGGCCAGCCACAAGAAGATGGAGAAAAAGCAGGTGCTCTACTCACAGGGGGTCTTGATGGGCACACAGACTGGAAAGGAAGAAGGGAGCTGACCACACAGTCACATTCCACAGAAAGGACCTTGTTATGAGGATCCAGTGAACAGTTAGTTCCTCAGCAAAGAGGGCAAGTGCTCACATCTGTAAATTTGAACCACTGCATACACCTCCAGTGTGTTAGTAAATTAAAGTCTACTGCCTAGAAAACAAGACTTGTGGTGCCCTTACCGAGTGCTTTCCCAGGAGGGCCTGGCTGACTCTCATTTTAAATTTTCCACATTTCACTCAGACACAGGACAAGGGCGAAGAGCTACCAAACTGGAGGTTCTACACTTCATTCCGTACCAATTACACAGATACTTACTGAGGGCCTGCCATGCGCAGGCACTGTGAATGTATGGGGAACAGAGAACAGACCAGTTCTGTTCTTGGGGAGCTTCCTGTCTGCTGAAAGACAAGTCCATGTTGAGTTCCCATGTAGAGCTCTACATTGAATAGCTCAATAAATCCCTGGAGAACTGTCCTCGAAAGTTAGTGACAGTGACTTTGAAAGGAAGCATCGCAGGTCCATCTTCTTTCTCCCTCCTCACAGTGTCTACATAAATCATCCAAGCTTCTGAGCCTCTCACACAGCTCTGGGGTTTTTCCTGTCTCCCAAGCACTGGCCCTCACAGGTGATATCTCCTTTCAGTCTCCCAAGAGCCAAGGGCCACACACTCTTCCCAGGTACACAGAGGGAGCTGAGCCTGCATCTCCTCCTTGCTTTAAGTCTTGTCGATCTGCTTCTTATCATCCTGTGTCACATCCAGCCTCAAATATCACATGTCTCTGGCTGCACATGGGCAAGCTTTCCTTGGTCTTGCTATTTCAATAGCACGTAAGAGGGCAGTTTGTAAAGAGTAAAGTCAACTTCAGTTGGTAACAAACAAAGGCAGATGTACTCTAGAATACTCTAGGTGTTGATTATGTGCAAAGTTTTACTTGGGGTGGGGGTCAGTGCTAGTGATTAAACCTAAGGCAATCACACTGAACTATATGGCCCGTACTTTCTTATTTTTATTTCTACTCTGACAGTAAATTTCACTAAGTTGTCCAGACTGGGCTTCAGCTTATAATCCTCCTGTCTCAGCCTTTCAGACTGCTGGCATTTTGGTTGTGTACCATCACATCCATCTCCCTAAGCATGCAGTTTTAAAAGCAGCATCGCATTAAAATAAATGTCATCATAACAAGTTATATGTGGGAATCCTGAGGCCCCTAGAAGAGGTGACTTGCTGGAGGACTTGGTTGCTTTGACTTCAGAGGCTTAAGCCAGTCTCCTACCCTTCACCCACTCTCCTGGGGCATTCTCATTTTTTTCTTGTGTAATCAGGAAGTGAAGGTGAGAACTGACAGTTTTAAGGAACTAACAGTGCATCGCAGTGTCGGACCTTGGTGAAGGCCGCTGAGATAGAGCAGGGCTGGGGAAGAGCCAATTCAGTGTAGGAGGAATGCCTGTCAGCACTTAGCATAGCATGTGGCAGTCAGTGGTGTGTTTGATATAGGTAGTGTTGGAAGCATCATCTTGGGAAAGCTTTGCCAGCAATTCGTGGCACATGTGGGAAAGAGACAGTGCCTGAAACCAGAGAGCTTGTGGGAGAATCCGGTTGTCATAGGGGGAAGTAGGCAGTACAGGGAAGTTGTGGCTAGCCTTGTGGAAGAAAAGAAAAAAATTTCATGAAAGGTGGGAGGAATCGTTTCTGCGACAGCAGACTGCAAGAATGATATGATTCTCCACATAGAATTCGATGCCAGGGGACCAAGGATGCAGAGGTGGTGGCCAGGTGCTCAGGAAGGCAGGAGGGTCTGCTGCTAGACCTCGATTTCTGCATGGTAAAATGTGACCTTCCACTTGGAAGGTCTGGGTTTCAATCCCCTCTTTTGTTTTCCGTTTAGGGAACCTGTGGACCACCTAATATAACCTGTTATTTTTAGGAGGGACAGTAGTCATTGGTGAGTCCTGTGTGGCTGGATATTTTATTTGTGTTGGGTGATGTCCACAAAGACCCAAGCATAAATGCATAGTGGAACAGACAGGAACTAGCAAAGAACCAGCAGCTCAGACTTTGAACTGGGAATAACCACCTTCCCCGCTGAATGAGTTTAGCTCTGGAAAGACAGATGTGCCTTGCAGCCCATGTCATGGGGACTTTATATGGGTTTCCAGTCCTGTCTAGTTTGGAAGATGTTCTGTTTAAGTAACAGCATGTGCCTGTGCTCCCCAGAGACCCCTGAGAAAATGAAATGATCTTCTTGTGACACAGTCCTCGTTCTTGTATTTCTAGAATCCAAGAGAACTAGCTGTCCTGAAATAATCATTGAAACAACTTGGGAAGACAGCTTTTAGAAGCTCCAGTGAAGGGGAAACATCTTACATTTACTTTTGTACTTAAAATAGAAAAAGGAGCGGGGAGAGAGGAAAATAAGGTTAAAAAAAAAGTGACAATTCTAGGAGAAAACCCACATCATAAGTTTTAATTCAGTAATTTCAAAAATAGCCCTTGGAAGGTGTCTATTTTCAATTGAGACTACTCCCCTAAAGGAAATTTTGAAGAGTATCTGCAAAAGAGATCTTTTGCTAAGTTTAGTCACTTTCAAGGGTTAGTCCTTGTCCTGGATTTGCTCAGATTCTCGCGTTCTTTCTTTCTTTCTCTGGAATTCCATAGACAGTAATTAAGGAACTGGAGGCCAGCAGGAGGTCAGGGAGCCTTCCTCAGTGAAAACAGGGTTTGTTGGCCATGCACAACACTCCCTTTTTTCCTTGTGGTGAATAGGAGATTTGCTTAGAGCTGATGACTTATGCCTTTCTTACAAGTTATGCAGTTAGCAAGCGACTGGGGAGTCAGGCAGCAGGCAGAGAGGCTAATTGAATCCAGTGTCTTCGCTTTCTTCTCCTTTGGATACTGGGCTGTGACGGCGGAGCCTGCCCGATCATGTAACTGCTGAGAACATGTTTGAGGAGTGCCGGATCCTGACTTTGCCATCGTGGAGTTGACAGATCAGAGTGAGAGTCACTCTGAGTGGGGAGGGGTGGGGACACCGAACCTTTTCACAGCTGCCCCTTACGCCTGCTAAATGCCGAAGCCGGTGAGTGAAAGGAAAACTTTTCTGTTGCGTTGAGAATAAGCCTTCTGCTTGCTGCTGCTTCTGATGCATCTTTTTTTTTTCCTCTCTTTAAATTCTTCTAAATGTTTTACCCCTCCCCCACCTTTCCCGTAACCCTGAGCATTCTTGCTCAGCAGGCTCACCCAGTAACCGTGCAGCGCTTTTGGAGGGGAATAGTAAATATATTTTGAGAACGCGGGTTGGAGCTCAGTTGTGAGTTGTGCTCGCTTTCTGCGTGGGGGACTTGAATTCAGATAGTGCTTCACATTGTTTTTCGGGAGACTGCAAATGATTGGCTTCCTCTCTTAACTTGAAGGGGTAACTTCTGTGACCGCTTGGGGACCTAGAAAAAGTCGAAGAATTGATGTCTATGTGCTGGCTTAAAAAGAAACCATTGTGTGATTTTTCTCAAGCAAGTAAATTTGCAATAGAAAAATATTTTCAGAAACACTTACGTATCTTATACTGTTATGTGGCACCGGAGGAGATAAGAGAACTTAATTGTGACAGTTGTGGGTTTGGAGCTGGGCAAGCAAGTTTAGCGATTGATTCTGCAAAGGGCAGAGCTGTAATCTTGCACCCAGCATGGTCTAAGCAGTCCCCCAAAGGGTCTGGTTGCTCTGTGCAAGTTTGGTTTAACCTTTATTCCAGAGGACTCATTACGATTGTGCCGGCACATATGTGCCGCGTGGCTTTTGGAAAGTGTTTATTCCGCACATCACAGTTGCCAGAACTGTTTGTGAACAGGTTGAGCGAAGTATCTGTGTCAGTCAGCAGTGGCAGGCTCACAATGAGTGCCGAGGGTGTGCTTTTAGTGCTCTGCAGCACACAGATCTTTGTATTTACAGATGTGATTAATTTGGTTCCCCCTTTCCAATCATCCCATATGTAGCTGTCTTATAAGAAGTTCTCCACGCTGGCTCCATGGCTTTCTCATTAGAACATCGCAGATGTGTGGAGGATGCACTTGTTCCAAAAGAAGCTGGAGAGGAAGGAGGCTCCACCCTCTCTCTCTTGCCAAATGGCCAGTAGGTTCCCCATTCAGGGCCCTGGCAGTCGAATGGTGTGCTATCTCTTTAAAGCGACTATAGTTTTGTGCCTTGACTTGGTCAATTTGTTATGGTTTAAAACTGTGGAGCCAGCTGTCTGCAATCTGATGTAATGTTGCTATGGGAACCAGAAATGAAACACTTAAGCATTCACCACAGAATTACTACATATAGCATTAGCCAAAATAATTAAAAGTTGAGCCATATGGGCTTTCTGGTGGAAAAAATCTGCAGCAGAGAGGCTGGAAATCAAATGTTTCTATTTACAGTGTTGTCCACATTCTATTTACAATGTTTCCACATTCTCTTTGTCTTGAAGTTTTTAGGGAACACGAAATACTGATTTCACCTTATTGTTTTCAGGCAGTCAAATTAAAATTTATTTTAGCAAACTTCAGTAAACTCATTCAGGAAGGAGGTGACATGATATCATCTCATATATGAATACATGTGAACATACACTTTTATTTTCCTACTTTGGTTTATTTAAAACCGGTTCTGTGTTGGCTCTGAACCTGCTTCTTAGAAAATTTCATTTTACATGCAATGCACATTTCCTTTCTCTTCTGCAGAGTTCCTTTAGGTGGAAAGATTTCTTTTAAAAATATTTACAGTATTTTATTTAAAAATTGTATACTTTTTAAAGTTTCTTGAAAAATGCTCAGTCTTCCTTCCCTTGTTGTTTATTTCCCGAATTAAAAGACAATGATATACTATTTCCAGCATTTAGAAAGTGGCACATGGTTATTTAAAAAGAGAAACATGACATGAAGAATTTCCGCTACTATGTAGCATAGAAGAAATGTAGCCTTTTACAGCAACTTTGTGTTAAAACAGCTGGGAGAACTTTGTTTTTTATTGTTGGTTAATTGTTTTATTTACTTATTTTTACTCTGCTTGCAAGTTTTATTTACACAGTAACTGTTGCTAGTGGTTTTTTAATTTAAATTTAATTTATTGGTACATTCTAGGTAGACAGTACAGTTACATTCATTGTTGGGATCTTGTACCTCTACATGACAGGTCTTGGTTCTCATTTTTTCCCATTGTCCCTGCCCTCCCTCCACCCCCTCCTCCCCTCCTCATTTACAAACACTTTATTTACATTTTTTCA
>NW_022900926.1:34466608-34523814 GCF_012274545.1 Fukomys damarensis | reverse complement strand
CCCCTCTTCAAACACTTTAATTCCATTTTTACATTTTCTCATATTTTTTTCCTTTTCCCTTATTCCCCATTCCATATCCTTCTCACTGTCCCTACACCTTTGGTCCTTTTCTTCCTATATGCTAATTGTTGGGGAGAACTTTTTAAAGGCAAATATTTCACACTCTTTGCTCCAAACTCAGAAGGAAGTATAAATTCAACACCTCTTCTTTTTGAAAAGCATCCTTGGGATATGTGGTTGAACTCAAGTAACCTAAGAGGACATTTTTTATTTTAAACACACACACATATAATTCTTGAATGATGTTTTTATCTTCATATAAATGGTGCTGCCCCAGTCTTGCCTACTGTCTGAAACATGGTAATACAGGGGAAGTTCTTGGTTGCCATGGTTTGTAACTTGTCAGTGGCAAACACCTCCAAAACCTTTATTTTTAAAAGCAAAATAAAAATAACATCGGTTCAAAGATCTGAACACTCACATTTCTCTAAAAGTAAATGGAACATGTGAAAGCAATTAAATGAGTACCTGGAATATGTTATTTTTCACGGCAGTGAATTTGGGCAGAGGAAAGGAGGGCTTGGTGAGGGACATTACCTTTATGTCTGTTGTCCTGGTGTCTGCTTTGATTTTTCTGTGGAAAGTTGCTCGAATGCACCTTTTCCACAGATGCTTTGCATTTTATGGACTAAAATTTTTGTATTGCTAATTTCTTTATTCTGTTTCTTTTCACTTCCTCAAACAACCCCCTCATTACCACCAGATAACCAACAAGCTCACTATGCTATATCACAGATTTATATCCTATAATATAGCTTGCTATATCTGGATTGCAAAATTCTGTGCTCATTTATTTTCACCTGGCTTAGGACTTTGAATGTGAGGTTAGAAATCCTAGGTTTTGTTTTTTGTTGGTAGGTACAGAGACTTTCTGTAATATGAGGTTGACCCTTCTGTTGGGATTATTAGGCATTCAGAATGCATCCAGAGGGCACAGTGTTTTTAAACGTTTACATGTAATTCCATGCACTGTGGGTTTTTCAGGTGCCGATTACCCAGAATGAGGGTTAACCGAGGTCTCATTCCTCTGGTTGACCACCCCGACCATTTCATTGCGCATCAACAGTCAAACCAAGTAAAAGTGAAATTCGAACCAGTTAGTACCATTGTATATTTGGAACTATATTTACTTTATTTTTTTTTAACCTTTTAAGTTTTAGCCAAATGCAGTTAGCCTAATTGTCAACATCCCTCCTCCGTTACTTAGGGCCCACTTTCTAGTCTTCTTTACCAGGTAGCCAGTTGTTAATTCTGAAACCTACATACATTTTATGTAGGAGTTTCAGAGAAATCGGATGTAGATATCCATATATTTCCCAGAAGGGAAGACTGAGAAATACTCCAGTCTTGATGACTTGCTGATAGGCTAATAATAATCATTAGTGGGTGAGTATTTTTACTTATGGTCGTGCTCCAAGAAAGGAGAATAGCTATTTGCTGTGAGTTCTGGGGTGAGGAGATGGCCAGAAAGTGGGTTGTGTCTATCCTCTGGAGAGAGCTATAGTGCTAAAATATTTGTTCCTGCACAAGATGTACCATTTTTATGCCTAAGTAATTAATATAATCTCTGCCTCTCTTGAGCTAGTCTTTGCTAACTCTTGCATACCTATTTTATTATCTATAAAATTGGGATCAACGAGCATTTTCGTTGGGGAAAAATGTGTCAGTGTTAGCCTCACATTTGGAGTTGTGGTTTGTTGTTGTTTTGCTTTTTGGTTTGAGTCATTTCTTTCCCTGCTAATTTCGTGAATTAGGCTTGAGGACACGGAGAGAGGTTGTTGGGATGCGCAGGATCAGCTGGAAGTGCTCATGGCTGCACAGGGCGTGCCAGAGTTGTGCACTCCCATAACATTTGGCCAAGCACCCAGCCCCTGAGCAGCATGCACATTTAGGAGGAAACTTCTTTTGCTTTTCCACATTTTGCTCAGATACACCAGAGGAAGCTGCATATTGAATGTTGGAGCTGACTTGGAAATGAAACCCTCATTTTGTTCACAAGGAAAGGATTGTTTTTAGCCTGGGTCACTGCTGCGGAGAAAAAAATTTTTTTTTTCCCCTCTCTGTAACGTTTGATACTTGAGGGAAAACAGCTGGGCCAGAGCATACTTGAGTTGCTGCAGAATGGAATGGGATGCTAGGGAATATGGACTGTACTGTATGGCTGAAAGGTCAGCTTTTTCCCTTGTCCCTGTTGGAGGAATGCGGGGCTGTCCTTACACTAGCCTTGGGAGCCCTCAGAAGGAGCGAGTGAAGGGAAGGTTGTGATGTGGCAGGCACTCCTAACAAACGGGGCAGGAGAAGCCTTTTTTTGTATCTTTTTGCATTTCCTGCCTGCTGGTTTTGATTTTGAGTAGAGGACTGGAAAAAGTCAACAGAATTTTGGTTTGGAGAAATAGTTGATGACCACGTTCAATATCCAGACAGAAGAGAGCCTGGCCCAAACCACAGCTGTGTAACTGGAACGACAGGGCCAGCTTGGAGTCTTGCAGAGTTGTCTTAAAAGATTCAGGGACATAGTGGGGTGTGACAAATTCCCACATGCCAGTCAAAGGCAAAGATGTGCTTTTTGTGCCTAGAATTTAATTCTGCACTGAATTGGACCTTAAGATGGTATGGTAGCTTTGTAAATCTGTTGGGCAAGCATATTGGTGGCCTGAGTGCATTGACCCAGGTGCTGAGTGGGGTTCAAAGTGGCAGAGATGCCAGCTGCACCCAGTGCAAGGGTAAGGCTTGGAGCAGTTTCCTGATTAACTTGTCCCCTGTTTCTTTGCCAGTCAAGAGAACAATCGGATGATGAGACCGAGGAGTCAGTGAAGTTTAAGAGGTTACACAAGCTGGTGAACTCCACTCGCAGAGTCCGAAAGAAACTGATTAGGGTGGAAGAAATGAAAAAGCCCAGCACTGAAGGTAAAAAAAAAAAAAAAGCAAACTCCACCCTGGTTATTCCAAAAGAAATCACTTGGGGTCAGTTTTTCAGTAGAAAATGAACATGATTGCAAGTGGAAAATGTATTGTTTTGGCAGAGGCCGACGGACTGCATCTGTCCATTAGCACTGGGCTGCTCAGTTTGTTATGAAACGAAGGACCCTGGTGTCAAATGCTTTGGGTGCTTGGTAATTTATATGTGACAAAGATAGGAAATGGCTAGTATGTGACAGTGAAATCTCACAGTATGCTACAGCTTAAATTATGACCTTGTACTATTTTATATAAACATTATAACTTCTTAGGATAAGCCAGTAACTCCGTGAAGGACTCTCGTCCTTGTTCATTGAATTTAGTGTGAATTTGATAGCAGGGTGTCCATGCATTTGATACCCGTCCTGGACAAACATCACACAGTTGAGGCACCTAATCTCCCTTCAAATCCTTGAGGGATGCTTTGTTCTCTCATAGACAATCTCCAGTCTCAATTCAAGTGTGGCTTTAAGGACCATCAGTTCTAAGAGAATCTTTAATAGCTATATTGCTGGCTGCAAAGATGAAACAATAATGTCAAAAGAGACATCAACTGGGGTTCATTGTAATGAACAGCTAACCTTGGAATTATAATTATGACATTTTAAGTCCCATTCTTATCTTTCTCCCTTTTAAGTCATATGCATTTGAAGCATCTTGTAAAATTCTCCCAAAAAGATCAACAAAAAGAATAACATCTACTTGCTTGGAAAATGAGACTAAGCAAATTAGAAAAAAATATTGGAAAGACTGTACCTTTAAAAATTAAAAAAAAAGATATCATTTGTTAAAATGTCACATTTTCATTGTGAGGAATTTCAAAATTTTAATTTGTGGATTTAAAAACTATTTTTGTAGAGGCCTTTTTATTCTTTATAAATAAAAGCAAGTTGTGTAGGGAACTGAATATCCCCTCATTTGCAAAGATAAGAGTCTTGGTTTTTATTGACACTTTCTAATTGTATTTATAATAATTGATTGGCTTACATCTTTTAGAATACTCCTAAAGGTGAGAGAGAGGGTGACAGGAGAAATGGGGATTAAAAGGAAAAAAGGGGGGCTGGTGAGATGAGTTGAGCTTCACGGCTTATTTCATAAAGTTGGAGTTGTCTTAATTCCAGGGCTGCATTTGGATGTCTTTTTGCAGGGTAATTTGGTTTATATTTGAGAGCAGTGATTTTACATTTGGACCAGTACCTGCCTGTCACCCATGCTATCCATACTGCAGAATGCACTCAGATTTTCTCCTACCATGTCAGCTCTTAACTGAAATCATGCACCGAGTGCCAGTTGGAACTGTTGGGAGAACCACATGGAATTGCCAACATTCATCCTTGAGTGCACATTTGAAAACAAACTTCATGCACACTTGCCAAAATCAAATCTCAGCAACAACAAGTGTATTGGTGGGCTCTGCCTATAAATGAGATAAAATGGGCTAAGGACCCAGTACTGGGCCCCCTGCCCAGTAGGCCCTTCACAAGTGATAGTCAAGTGTGCAGGGCCAGCCTTTGCTGAAGAGTAACACTGTCAACATACAGAAAGACCCTCATTTGCATATTTATGCCAGAATCGATTGATCCCAATATCCCTGAGAGGCCTCCTTGGAAAAAAAAGTGGAAAAAATATAACAAAAGACATACCTAAAAAGTGAAGAGTAATCACTAGATTTTGGAGGTGAATTATGCATCACAGATGGAAAATGGACTTGATTGTGCTCATGTTGAAGGCTGCACTCACACATCTGACGAGTTGGGAGCTGGGCTGCCTCCAGCCAGCTTATCCCCAGGTGTGTGTAGCTCAGGGTGTCTGTTCTGTGCCTTGCCTGGATATCCTGCCAGACTATTACTCCCTCAAGCCCCTGCGTGAAGGCACTCTCTGAGGTTCTTCATTGTCAAAAGACATAGTGAGTTGGAGAGGCTGCCTCAGTTGTGGGGTTCATAGTCCCAACAAGCCCTCTTCCCCAGCGCCCTTAGACTCATAAAGATTTGATTCTGAAATTGCCTTCCTTTAAGGCTGTGCCCCACTAAGTTGTTCGAATAATAATTACCATTTATTGAGTGTATTTTATGTGCCAGACACTTTTCTAAACACTTTAGGTTTTAAATGTTCCCTTTTACTATGCCATCCTCAGAATACCTACCAGTGGTGGGCACTTCCTCCATCCTCATTCACACGTAAGGAAACAGACACAAAGAGACAAAGTAATTTACTTGATGTCACTCAGCCAGCCGGCAGAAGGCCCAGAATCCCATCCGGGCAGCCTGACTGTTCTAGGACATCCTGTGTCTCCACTGAAGGCCAGGACCATGATAGTTTTTCACCCAGCCTCACCCTTCCCACCTGAATTTCGAGTCTGTACCCAGCTCAGCAAACCTGGGTTACAGGTAACACAGGCTGTGTCAGCTCTCCACACCTGTCTGCTTCTGTGCCTTGTCCGCAGAACTTATACTTCTCCCCTGATTGCTCCAGCTCATCTAACTGACAAAAATCACCAACTTTTACACAGTGCTCTTCAGCTTAGAAAGGACCTCACCTGGCTCTTTTTGTTAAGTGTCACCCTTGCAAAGCTGTGTTGGGGATATTATGTAAAGATAAGTAGGCACGATCACAGATGACGCTAAGAGGTAGAAATAATTTTCCAAGGTCATGGAGCTGGTGAGTGGCAGAGCTAGGGCTCGAATCCAAACTGCAAAGTTGTGTTTTGGACATTAAGTCATCTCTTTTCTCTGGTCAGAGTCACCTTTCCTTCAGCATTCTGATCCCAGCTGCATATGATAAAATAAAGGCCTTCCTGTGAAACTGATTTCACCCAATGTGATGGAGTAAGCATATCTTGGCTGTCCCTCCAGTGGGAGAGTTATGTCTTTGAGCCCAAAGAAGATGGGGGAAGCAGTGCTCTGAGTCACAGGTGTACAGGACAAGGCTGGCTGCCCAGGCAGCTGGTCAGACACCAACAGAAAAGCCCATACTATGCATGGCCTGTCCTCAGCATGGGCTCCGCACAGTGTGGCACAGTCTCTTCAGGCAGCTTTCCCTCCAGACTCCTTACCAGGTACCAACTTTCCAGAAGTAGAAGATACCATCACATATATTGTGAACGTGTGTGCCCCAGCTGATACTGGGCTCGTATATAACTCAGCACAGAGGTATTGGAATCGCTGATGACAGCCCCACAGTCCAGAAAGCATCCAGACCATTGCTGAGTGACAGGTCCTTAGAGTATCCGGCATAGCCCTACCAGACCTCCCAGAAGCACCTCAGGACAGTGGGTGGCTAAGGGTCTTCAAATATCCCCAGAGACACCTATCTTGGCATAGGTCGTGGCCATGCTTGACTGCTTTGATACAGAAGTTGGCTGTCAGGCTGCGCCTCCGGTCTTAACCCAGTCCCTTCCTCCTGGAAGTGGAGGGCGTTTCCCTTATGACACTCTAGGAGAGGGCGCTAGGTTTACTTGTAACAACACAAGGACCTTTCCTCTGCATACTCTTTCCAGTGATGCAAGGAGGGAGTAGGAAGCTCCCATGATTCTTGCTCACACGCCCTTGTCAAAACATGTCTGACCTTGGACCCTGCTTTGACATGCTCCTAAAAGATCCCTCTGCAAGTCTTGAATGCATTTCGGGATAGACACAGTGTGGACCCTCCTCCACTTCCTTTTCCCATCACTGTTTCCTAGACCTGAATATAAAGTTGATCCTGGGTTGGATTAATAGCAGCAATTTCTTTTTGTTATGTATGTTTGTTACTGGAGTTCTCATCCAATGGAAAAGAGAGTAAGTTTTAGAATTTTAAAGAACTGCTATTATTTTGATCACCTTGTGGCTTCTGAATTGAGCATCTCTTTCCCTTTCTCTATGACATTTACCCACGCACCGACACCCCTGTTCCAGCTGGTATATTTAATGCTGTCTTTCTGTTCCAAGGAAACTTTGTATTTTTTCCTCTTCGCTATTCAGCTGGTAGAAAGCTGCAAAGCTCCCAAGTTTCCTTATAATTAAAGGGACGAAGCCAGTTGGGATCCCTACACCCACAGCTTGACCTACTTCTTTTCTCACATCTGTTCACATAACACAGGCAGAAAAGAACTCAGTATGCCTGCCAGCAAGTCCAAGCCTTTCCACTGGCTCTGGAGGGCTTGGCTTGCTACCTGGTTCCAGCGAGGGCTTCCAGAGCTGGAACCCTTGAGGCGAAGTGGAGCACTCTGGAGCTGCCTGCGTGTCAGGGCCCTCACATGCCCTTGCTGCTTCAGGCAGGTCCTGAGTTGGTGGGAATATCTGGTGGGGATCACCCAGTTCCCTGACTTTTGGTGTGTGGCCCATCGACTGGAGAACATTTGCCACATCCATTTGCAAGGCCTTAACCCTTTATGGCGTTTCTCTGCTCACACTCGAGATTTAATCACTTAAATGGCATATGTACTAATAAAAAAAAATCGCTATCAGCCACATGGCATCTGTCACACTCCAACTGTAAAAAGCCATCAGAGCCAACATAAAGGGAGGCCTTTCAAAAGGGCGAAGACTCAATTCCTAGCTTCTGCAAGTTGTGCTTAGAAACTGGAATAAGGCGTATCATGATAGTGACTGGCTTCCGCTTTGCAAATGCTATTTTAAATAGGTCTTCGAAGTTACTAGGTTTACAGTGGTATTTACAGAAGGAGAAGCAAACACATCACAATCTCAGTACTGTTGACATGAAACACATTTGAAGTTTGATTTTTTGTTGTTGTTGTTGTTATTAAATGCCAGCCATGTTTGTGAAGCGGTTCGTGATATGCACAGGGAGGGCACTGTCCATTCTGCATGACTTGCTTGATCTTTTTCAGGACAGAGAATGTAAAGAAAGTTCTGTGGGAGAATGCAAAGGTTCATTCACTGGAGAACTCTCTTGGTTCCCTCTAGGTGGGGAGGAGCACATGTTTGAAAATCCTCCGGTCTTGGATGAAAGGGCTGCCCTTTACTCTGGAGTGCATAAGAAGCCATTTTTCATCGATGGCTCTCCTGAGAAACCTCCTGAAGATGACACTGATTCACTCACTACATCTCCATCGTCCAGCAGCCTGGATACCTGGGGAGCTGGCCGGAAGCTGGTCAAAACCTTCAGCAAAGGAGAGAGTCGGGGTCTGATCAAGCCCCCTAAGAAGATGGGGACATTCTTCTCCTATCCAGAAGAAGAGAAAGCCCAGAAAGTATCCCGCTCCCTCACAGAGGGGGAGATGAAGAAGAGCCTCGGGTCCCTGAGCCACGGGGTAAGTACGGATGGTGTTTTCTTCTACGACAACCATCGCCGTAGGCACCACTTCCTGGTGTCCCTGGAGGAGGTTCAGAGTGTCCGCAAGCAAATCCGCTTGAAGAAAACAGATACTAATTATTCCTGTTCCAGAGCTTTTCTCTGCCAGCGTCCCTCCAGAAAAGGAGTGAACGGCACCACATGTGACCTGCCACTACCCCGGCAGAAGGCCAAAGGGGGAGGCGGCTGCGGCTTCCCGGGCAGGAGGGCACGCGGGCGCGCCTCGGTCAGCGAGTTCAATGTCACCTACGTGGTGGAGCGGAGTCTCTACAGCCACCTGAACCTGACCCAGCTAGTGCGTCCTGCTTCAGACAGGACCCTGAGCAAGGCCGAGAAGCAGGACCTGAGGCGGTGCTTGCTGGAGGAGGATGAGGAGGCAAAGAGGAAGTGGGCTGCCACAGTGGACCGCTGTACTAAAAGGGTTCTCTTGAGAATCCACCAGAAGTCTGTGAGTCACCAAGATGGTCATGAGGATGGCCTTGTCATTTCTGTGATGTGCAGTCAAGCATCATGGCCTTCCTTCGGCAGAGCCTGCTTTCCTTCCCTCTCTTTGCCTTATCCCTTTAGGATCCATTCCACCGTCACCTCCCGTACCTAACCCTACTTTCACTTAGTAGTGGCTTTCTCCTTCTTGTCTCTTTTTTCCCTCGCCAGTGGAAGCGGTCTGATTTTTTTTTTAATCGAAGCTAAACACTAAAGCTGATCCAGAGAGGGGCTTCCAGGGTACAGGGCTGGGTTTGGCTACCTCTAGGAGTGTTTGTCTTGATCTCCAGCCATCATGTCACTTGACCTCAAAGGAGATGATTCAAAGCAGAAGGACGTGTCACTCTTAAAAGAGATGCCTGCTCTTTCAGTTAATTAAAACAATAGGAAGGAGCACAGGAAACGGTTATATCTCCATAGCCCCAGCTTGGTGATTGGGAAACATAGTGCAATACCCTTCTTTTATTGGTAGGGGCAAATGGAAAGTCCTTAACTCTGACAGGAAAAAAATAAATTAGAGCTCTTCTGTTTTATCTATGTCTATTTAATAATTTTAGCTTTTTAAATAGAAGGATGGACATTTGGTAATAATGTCTTCTACCACCACCCTGATTTTTCTATGCCTTGCAGGAAATAAAGTCCTTACTTGCAAAAAAAAAAAAAAATGTTTTCCAGTTTTGATACTGAAAATTAGATTGGGAAAAATTTTTTTTCAGAGTGTAACATATTTTGAACGGCAGAACGTAGCCTCTTTCCCCATGGAATTCCCACCTAACTTTTAGCTCGCACAATAGTCCAGTGAAGTGGTGTAGCGAGAGGAGGAGCTGGCACTGCTCTCTGGCACCTTGCTCCCCGCCGGCGGGGGGGTGCTGCTGGCTCGGGCCCCCTTTGAAAGGTCTGAAAGGAGCTTTAGAACAGAATATGCCTCCATAGTGGCTTTTCCCAGGGTTCTTTGCATTCATGAAGAGGATGTTCTTCCCCTGATGATTACTGTAATTTAAATTCATTCAGTCAAGTTCTGCTTTTGTGAAAACAAAGACTGATTGGTCAATGCCATCCTTAAAATGACCTTCTCTATTCCCAAAAGGATCATTGGTGCTACCTAGCCCTTGGGTTTTCTGAATATTCCCACATGCGTTGATTTCTTCTGAGATTCTGTTTTCTGTGTTTTCACATTTGTGATTCTGGCACTTTTAATACTACTTGTCTATAGCACAAAAACTTCTCTTCTGGCTCTTTCTACATTATGACATTTGTTTTCGTTGGTTTTATTTGTTGTTTCGTTTCGTTTTGTTTTGTTTTGAAATGACGGAATTCTCTTCGTCACTCATTCAGCCTCTGGTCTGCTCTGACGCACAGATCTTTTGTAAAGTACCAGTCTCAGTAAAATTTTTAAAAAAATCTCCTGAGGTGTTACACCTAGTTCATCTTCCTTTGAACCTTTTAGCATGAACTTAATAGAATAGAACCACTTCCTTCTTAAGTGACAACTCATCTCTGTGAGTTTAAATTGTGTAAAACTAAGAAGCTATCCAGTTTGAGCAGCTTGAGTTGCTCATGGGCCCTTCATGCTATTTATTGCTAGATTAATAACATAACTTCATCAGGACTGTCTCAAGAAGTTGTATCTCTGAGATTTGTGTTCATTGACACTGCAGCCCATTTAGAAATTTTGTTCTTTGTTTTGTTTATGTTTTGGTGTTAGGGATGGGACTCAGAACCTTCTGCATGCTCAGTAAACACTCTACCACTGAGCTACACTCAGCCCTGCAGCTTTGTTTTCATAAAGGATTAATCTTAATTCTTTGCACCTTTTATTTTAAAAGTTCTTTTCCATTCTCCTTGTCATACATTTCCTTTATTTTATCCCAAAATGCGCAGTATCCTTTAATCTTCAACCTTGATCTTTTTGTCTTTCAAAAACGCCATATTTGCTTGATGAAACTTCAGGGAAATGATAATGCTTTGTATTCACTGAAAATGATCACATGCTTTACTTTTAATTTAATCATTCAGTTTTTGTTTGGGAGAACAGACATGCATGACATTTTGCAATTTTGTCCATTTTTAAATTCAACCCCCAAAACATGTTTTCCACTGCATGACCATCCCATTGACTAGCTCTCCTCATCCCAAGCATCTGTCTAGAATGTTTTTATAACTATCTTTACAAGAGATGTATGAGTATAAAAAATTGTTTTTCACTTATTCTTTATTTATATAGGTCACCAAAGTCAAAGATTGATTTATTTTTCTTTTAATGAATACTCTTTCCATTTCTTCTTCTAAAGGAGTGGTGTTTTGAGAGGCACTTTCAATGTTATGGGAAGATTGATAATCGTTCAAGCAATCTTTATTGTTGTATTCTTTGTCAATTCTTGATAAAAAAGAATCAATTCCAATCGGTTTAGCATTTCCCTGGGAAAGATTTTTAGTTGATAATGAAGAAAACCAACCCACTCTTCATTTTAAGCTTTTTATTATTCTAGGCCTAACTGCATGCAATGGGCATATGAAAACTTAACTGAACTTCTAATTCATTGCGGTCATAATTTCCACGTAAATTCTTTGTTGGTTGTTCCATATGCATCAGATACAGTGTGCTGGGCTCCAGCACTGCAGTAGATGGAATTTAAAGCAGGGACACAAAAATACCATAAAGCAGCCAGGCATCTGTGTGCCATACTGTGTTTGGGAAGCCCTGAGTCACAGGAAAGGAATCAGAATAAAGTCACTGCCTTTGTGTAAATGAGAAAACTTGTTTGGCACTATTAGCTAGAAAAGGAAAGTTAATGTAAAGTTTTATCTTGAGATGTGGTCTTACTGTTGCATCTGAGATGACGTGGTGTTTTGCAGAGAGGTCTTTCTCTTTTTATGGACTGGCCAAAGTCTACTTAAGTTGACTGGAAAAGGTCACATCTACTGGGAAACTAGTTGATAGTAGCTTCTTTAAAAATGGCAGCAGCGGGCTGGGGATTTAGCTCAGTGCTGCTGCCTATCTCGCAAGCTCAAGGTCCTGAGTTCAATCCCCAGTACCAAAAAAAGAAAAAAAAAAAATTTTTTTTTTAATAAAAATGGCAGCAGTAGTGCCAATACAGCTTGACACCTTGGTAACATCCTGAGTGTTGGTTGCCCCTGAATGCCTTCCTTTTTCTTCTCCTGGCCTGTGTTGTGCCACAACTGCCACCTCTCCTGTTGTGGCCTCTTCCTGTGGTGCTCTGGTTTTATAATTGAATTTCCAGATGGTAAATCCCAGAGCCAAATTTCAGCTCTCCATTTACAAATTGTCTGAGCCTTGACTTCAATATAACAGTTGTCTGGATGAGCGAGTAAGTTCTTGACATAGTCATAATGAAAAGTAGTCAAAGAAACCAACACTCATGGAGCATCTGCTTTGTACCAGGCAATGTATTAGTGGTCTTCAAATAGATAGCATAGATATTATTTCATTTATGTAGACTCCAAAGCTCAGAGAGTTAGTACTTAACCTGTGATCGTACAGCATATAAATGGCAAATCCAGAACTTTCGTCTGCCTTGTGCGACTTTAAAAACCTTGTCATTTTCCTTCCTCCCAGGATGCTTGTGTTTTCTCAGTGCAGTAAATTAATATATGAGGGGTGATCAAAACATACAGTGAATGTTTAAATTTTAAAAATTATTACAATAAAAGGCACATTGCCATTTATCTTTTTCAAAATCCCCTTCCTTTGAACACACTTATCCCTTCATTCTTGCCACTTTCTACAGCAATCCTGGAAGTCCTTTCATGAGTGTCTTTAGCTGCATTATCACGGCTGTGTTAAGGCCCTGAGTCAGTTACAAGCACTTGCCTTTCATGGTAATTGTGACGTTAGCAAAGAGCCAGAAATCTCATGGTGCCAGATCCAGTGTATGAAGAGGACAAGGGTCCTATAATGTTTTATGAGCCTCCCTCTCCATTGTAGGGTACTCAGCAGCAGAATTCACTGTTTTTTTAAAATCTCCTCTGTTGAAGACAAAAAAGAGACACCATATTTTTTATTATACATCATATGTATTCAGTATATTTATGTTAAATAACCAGTGTATATAGTATGCATTATGCTTTTTCTGTTTTTGCTTCCACTTAATATCTGTTAACTGAGGTTCTCTGAGAAACAGGTATTAAGAAATATTGGAGCCCAAATCTGCTATTCAACTTTCATCACCAATGGCTTGAGAAAGATCACTAAGCGGAGTATGGGGAGAGAACAAGAGTAATCGTTTGGGAACAAGCGTGGCTTTTGCTAGAAAAACAACAGAAATTCAGTCCAAGTTCCGAAAATATAAAATCACTGAAATATAAGGAGTTCCATAGAGTATAAAATCAACTAAAAGGACAATAAAATATTCATCCATTTTTATAACGACATCTTTCCTACTGAAATTAAAAGAATGTGGTCACGAAATTAAAGAGTGTGGTCACTCAATCCATTTTTCTCTTTCTGGGCAAATGCCTTCACTTTATCCACTGTGAGAAAAAGGCTTATAATTAATTAAGTGGGGCAGTTAGATGAGGCAGTTATCGGCAGTTTTGGCTAGGACAGGGCAGCAATGAGGGAGTAATCCTCTTGGACTGATTGGACTGTAATAAACATAACCTCTTTTCCCCCTTCTCAGTGACTTAAACCTAAACCAAACAAGTCTTTTAGAAAAGCCTGCTCTCAGTGAAGCAGGGGACTGCAGACCTGGGTTTCCAGGAGCACTGATTGATGTCCCTTTATCATCATTACCATCGGCAGCTTCTGTGAACGAATGCCAAAGGAAACTTTGATGCTGTAGCACTAAACTTGTAGAATTTTTTTCTTTACTTTATATTTTAAAAGCTAGTTGTCTTGTGCACATTAAGAGGATCCTGGACCTCTGGTGAAGACAGAGTGTCAGTGGTCTGTGAATGGGCAACGTAAGTGAAATTTCCGTATGCCATGAATCATGTGGGTTTTCCCTCTCATTTCTCGTTTTCCTGCATTCATCCCGTACATGTCTTGTGATTCAGAGATGGCCTGCACAGGGCACATGTGTTGGGTTGTGTGCAGCTGGCTGACTTAAGAATAACTGAGTTCTTCCTGCTGTGACTTTTGCTCTCCACAGAGAACTTGCAGTTTTGGAGGATTTGACCTGACCAATCGTTCCCTGCACATTGGCAGTAACAGTTCTGATCCAATGGTGAGTAGACGCTAGAGGAAAGTGGCAGATGTCTTCTTACACATTGTGATTAACAGTGGCTTCCTCTCTAGTACCTTTGAGAATTGATAGTGGTTTTCTTCACTCACCCTAAATCATATTTGGAAAGAAACCCTTTTGAAGATGTTCCACTAGGGCCGGGGATTTAGCTCAGTGGTTCCACTGCCTGCCTTGCAAGAGTAAGAACCTGAGTTTGCTCCCTGGGACCAAAAAAAAAAGTTCCACTGTTTCATATGGAAGGAGTGACCACTACCTCTGGCCTCCATCTTTCCTTGAAGTAGCACAGTTCTTTTAATGACTTTCCTTCTAGTTTTCTCCAAGTGACAAATCTGGACAAGTATGACTTTTTTGGTTTTTTGAGACAGGGTCTCACTATGTAGTTGAGACTGACCTGAAACTCACTATGTTGCCCAGGCAATTCTCCTGCCTCAGCCTCCCAAGTTCTGGGATTACAGGCATGCGCCACCACATCCGACCCTCATGCCTTTTCTTCACACTAGGTGCATACATGTAGTGCGGCAGGAGGAGCCTTGTGAGTGGGTACCAGGAGCATGCTAGCATCTCTAAAGACTGTTCTTACTGTGGGCCAAGGGCATGACATTGGGTTGTCCTGGAACTAATCCAGACCCTGCAGGACAAAGCTCACTGCCTCCCAGGCTGCTTCTGGACTGAAGGCTGGGGCCAGCTCATCACTGTGACCCACAGAGCTGTTCCCGGAGGTTCATGCAGGCCTCAGGGATGTAGGTGGATTTTACCTGCAGTTTTGCTTGTCCTGAATGTATTTTGCCATGAAACTGTATCTGTCACAATCCCATGTCATCCATTTCCTATCTGTGAGATATGAACTACTTCAGAATTTCCTGGAAGACGTAGATTATTTTATTTGGATAGCAAACTTTATTGATTCACAAATCAATAAGTGTACGTGTTTCTTTTCTTTTAAGATATGAGTTTTTTCCCTCCTTTTTCAGAGGAAAGTTTGTTTTTAAATGCAAAATAGAATGAGAGATGGCCATAGTCTAGCTTGTTCAAGGAAAGAAATTTATACACCCTTAGAAGTTGGCTACGTTCAGCATCATAGTGATACAATCCAGTCCAATGTTGGGGCTTCTCCCACCTCAGCTGCCACCAGCTAGCAATTCTCTGGGGTGACTTATTGGCATCTCCTCTCTTCTCCCCACTGTTGGGCTCAAGTGAACACTGGTGCATGTAGATCGCTCTTACCGATGAAGGGCAGGCCCCTTGGGTGCTGAAAACAGTGGAAAAAACATAATTGGAGAAAAATGTACTAAGATTAAAGTAAAAAGTGACTCACTTCCCACTTCAGAGAAACAAAAAGCCTCTTAGTCGATTTTAATTTCTAATCAAAAAGATAAATGACAGCACTGACTTAACATAAGAAAAATGTCATGGTCCCAGGGAATGCTGATATTTTTTCTGAGAGTGTGGCCATTAATGGTTTGGATAATAAATCCTGTTCCTGAGCTTCATTTTCTATGACTGAAGGTATTTACAACATTTTGTTTCACAGGGAAAGGAAGGAGATTTTGTGTACAAAGAAGTCATCAAATCACCCACTGTCTCCCGCATATCTCTCGGAAGAAAGGTGAAATCAGTGAAAGAGACAATGAGGAAGAGAATGTCTAAGAAATACAGCAACTCGGTCTCTGAGCAGGTATGTGGCTACCTGGCAGAAAGCCCCCTGGTTCCCCCCCCCGGAGAAGCTGAGGATGATCATCTGTGATTACAAATGGTGTCAAGTGTGTATATCATTAACCTACTCCAGCACGGTGCTTTGTTTATGTAGACAAACATTCAATTTGAGACGCACAAATTAAGCACTGTGTTTACACAGATCAAGCACTGGGAGTACAAAACACAGGCCCTGTCTTCTGCACCCAGATAGGAAGAGAGACAGCCATGGGAAGAAATGGTGATTCACTAGTACAGTAAGCATTGTAAATTTATACCCAGAAGGAGCTCCTTAAAAACTCTTGCTATGAACTACCACCAGAATCCAAGCTACAAAAGTGCCCTTGGACAGCAGGCTTTTCAGATGTGGCCTAAGTTATTTTAGAAGGACAAAGCAAGTGTGAGAAGCAAATTCAGAAAGTGCTTCCTGGTTATCAGACTTTGATAGCTGCCTGGTTTCCTTGGGGGTGCTTTCACTAACTGGTCCTTTGTGTGCCTATTAAGATATCACAGAATTGAGCCCCACCCTGTTCTAATTGTTTTTTTAAGAAATGTATCATTAGCAACATTACCAGTTTCTGTATTAACTGAATTGATTGGAGGAATAAAATCATTTGGAGAACTAAGCCTTTAGATAATTTTGACCATTGGATTTCAAAGCCCTCTCCTCTGACATCCTTAGGCTACTCATTTTGCAGCCTGTTTAAAATATGTGTATGTGAGCTGGCTGACTTCATAAAATATGTAGGGCTGCTGGTTCATCCACCAAATACAGTACAGTAAAAAGCAGCAGCAGGCATTTTTGCTCTGCTGCTGCCCCCTGGTGGGCATAGTGAGCTAAACACCAAGCATCTTGGAGTTACTGAACCAGCCGGCCATAGCCTGCACATCTACATGACAGTGGTTATCACTGTATTTGCTCCCTGTCCACCACTGGGCAGTGTTTGGGGATATTTTCAATAGTCACACTGGATTTGGTGAAGTGGTATGGGTGCTACTGGAATTTAGTTGGTAGAAGCCAAGAATGCTGCAAACATAGTAGCATTCATAGGTGGCCCTGTGGTAAAGTATGATGGTCCAAAATGCCCACAGTGCTCAGGCTGAGAATTCTCTGCTTATCAGACTAAGGGGAAAGCCGGGGCTGTCTTCAGTCTCTCCGTGGTTTTTACCCTTACTCTTTTATTTATTTATTTATTTTGTACTGGGGATCAAACTCAGGACCTTGCGCTTGTGAGGCAGGTGCCACTGAGCTAAATTCCCAGGCCCTACCCTTAACTCTTTTTACTTTCTTGTCCTTGTGAGTGTGTGTGTTGGGGTGATGTTCTGTGTTTCTACCCAGCAGTGAGGCAAACTGTGCAGTCTGTTGGGGAAAGTAATGGCACTAATTTAGAGCACTTCATTTTCTTGATCTAATCCCCCAAATTGAAATACCCACTGAAAAGCTCATATAAGCTCATGTTCTTAGAGGTTTTCTGCTTTATGGATTATGAGCATAGAATTTTAATGTCCCTTATAGCAGTTTCTTATTATTTTACTACCACATAGCAATCTTGTAGTTCTCTGCCTTTTTTTTAGTACGTTTGCAGTACATAATATTTACATTCCTTGTGTTAGAGATGGTATATGTACATAGCACAGTTAAATTTCTTTCTTCATCCCCTTTATCTCTCTTTGTATCTCTCAATCCCCTTCCCATATGAGAAAGATCTATCTCCGTACTTCCTACTTTTTTTTTTTTTTTGCTCCTTACTTGTCATTTGGATTTCTCATATGAGAGGAACCTGTGATATTGAAGCTTGTGTGTCTGATTTATTTCACTTGACATTATGGTCTCAAACTGTATCCATTTTCCTGCGGGTGACTCAAGTTTAAATTTCTTCATGGCAGAGTAGTACTCTACTGTGTGTAAATACTATGTTTTCTTTATCTGTTTATCTGTTGATGGACATACAGTCTAGGGCCAAGATTGAGCTATTATGAGTTGTACTGCTATAAACATGGATACCCATGTGTCACTGTAATATAATGGCCTTAACTCTTTCAAGAAAATACCTAAAGGAGGAATACCTGGGTTAAATGGAATTTCTGGTTTAAGATTTTTGAGGAACCGCCATACTGTTTTCCTTAGTGGCTACACTAGTTTACATTCTCACCAACAATGTAGAAGTGCCCCTACCCCCCGCATCCTTGCCACCTCATGTTACTATTTGATTTTTTGGTGATAGCCGTCCTTTCTGGGGTAAGACGGAAACTCAGTGCTGTTTTAATGTGTGTTTCTCTGACGGTAGGGGTTTTTCTCTTCTCTTCTTCTGGAATATGCCTACCACCTAGAATGGTACCTTGTTTTTGTAGATAATCAATAAAGGGATGGTGAATAAATTAGTAATTTAAAAAGCACTTGTACAGTATGCTGTCCTGATGAGGGCAAGGATGAGCTGCCAGGCCAGTCACATTTGGCCACCCCAGAGTGAAAAGTGCTACTGAGTTAGTTACCATACAGCAGTCTGACCCAAAGGGACTTCATAACAACCTGGGAGAGGGATCCTATTTTGCTCACAACACTGGAAAGAAGTAAAAGAAGCAGAACCATAGAGTGCTGTGTGCAGACTTTGTGATAGACTGAAAAACAGCAGTTTCACCATATACCTGGGTCTTAAGTTGGTAATTACTTAGCCACTGTCGATAACTTATTTAGATAAATAGAAACATGACAGTATAGCCAATTGTTTTTTTAAGAAGTAAGCTAATTTTTTCAATGTAAATGTTTCCCTTGAAAGTAGATTAGGCATCCCCGATAGTACCGTGGATACTGCATTAGTAGTGTATTGTACTTGACCTATGGTAAAGTCCAGCCTTGTTACTGGGCTGCTGAATATGCCGAGTCCCTAAGCCTTTAATGAAGTATTTGATTTTGATAGTAGACAGTTTTTTTCCCCCCTCAGAGATTTCAAAAATATCTATCTGAACACGAAAAACAATTTTTGAGTGTTTAATAAATTATGAGCCACAGCTTCAGAATTAAGAAAGGATATAGAGCATACAAGAGAATATGGGATTTAGAATTAAGTATGACTGTGGAGATCAGTTTGATGGATGTGGCTGAGGCCCACCTTGCTGAGAATTGCCAAACAAAGCCTATGTGCTTGTGAGATTTAACTTCCTTTACCTTTCAGGACTCAGGCCTTGATGGAATGCCTGGCTCCCCAGCCTCTGTCCAGCCTGACTCTGAACACATGGACAAACCCAAACTCAAAGCTGGAGGATCTGTCGAAAGTCTTCGGAGCTCCCTGAGTGGGCAGAGCTCGATGAGTAAGTCCAGTTCATAATTGTGGATAATTTCCTTTGAGGTTAAAATCGGACATGTATTGACCTTCCAATCTGGGCAAGTTCATGATCCGTAGGACCGAGTTTCCTCTGGGCGCTGTTAGAGAACCAGACCTACGAAATACCTGGACTTAAGAGTCACACTTGTTTGGCAGTGGCACAACCGAGGGGTGATTAATTTTGACTGGGGAAAATAGGGAATGCATCTGAGAGGAAGGATGTGGCGAACAGGGGAGAACAAGCCACAGAAAAGGGCACATAAAGAAGAGCGGTAGATCAAGCGGGCTGGATTACAAAGGCCGGTAAGGAGTACTGTGCAGCTACTCCAGATCGAAGGGTGGTTGGTGTTGGCCAGATAGTAAAGGGGAAGAAGTCAAGTTTAAATCCACTACTCCTAAGTTCTTGCCCTTGAGCCAGTTACTTGATTTCTTCAAGGGTGTTTGCTTGTCTGTGAAATGTGGCAACATCAGCATATATAAATAAGAGGTCCCGATCTCTAAAGGAAAAGGCAAGCATCTGGTACTGAGGGGTCTTCCCCAGGGCATCTCCACGTCACACCTGTTCCTCCGTCATGAGGATAATGTGCTGGGCTGTCGGCAACTTGACTGGGAGCAGCAGTTAGTGGGAAATCAGATGTGGTTGTCCTTCTGGTTCTGTTGTTGCTACCGTCCTTGGTTTAATTCCTGGGTTAATACTTCGATCTTCCAGATAAAGCTGGTCTTTATGTTTTGAGACTCTAATGACTCTGAAGCAAATTCATTTTCATTATACCAGGAAGGACAACTGATTAGATCAAGCACAATACCTTAACCCAAGTGATACAATCAGCAAGCAACACAATAGCATCAAGCACAACTTAGAAAATGACAATTTGTGGTAGTTATTAATCTATCACCTTTAACTGTGTGAGTTAAATAAAAATTGAGGACCAGGCCAAACTATGTTTATAAGTGAATAAACTCTTCAATAGAGCAACTTTACCCTTCAGGATGGTGATTTAGAAGGAGTAGGGGAGGGAGGGGTAGATACATAGATTAGAGAAAGGTTAGAAGCGAGGCCAGAGAACACAGGAAGATCACACCAACTCTAGGAAGCTGTTGAAGAGAAGAGGAGAAAACAAAACAAAATATACACAAGAACAGAACAAACTAACAGCAATAGGGAGGCTAGAGACTGTAATCACTTTCTTTTAAAACTAATGGCACTTGGGCCGGGGTTTTAGCTTAGTGGTTCTGTCGCCTGCCTCACAAGCACAAGGACCTGAGTTCGATCCCCGGCACCAAAAATAAATAAATAAATAAATAAATAAATAAATAAATAAATAACTAATGCTAATTGAGATAAGGAAAAAGAGAAGAAGAAAAAAGAAAATAAATTTGAATCAGGATAGGAACAGGAACAAAAAGGTAGAGGTATGAAGATCAAGGTGGGAGAGAGTGAGAGAGAAAGAAAAGAAGATAAGAAAAAGAAGATAAAAGAAAAATATTTGAGAAAAGAAAAAGATAAAAATGTTTTAAATGTTTAAAGATAAGACAAAAATACTACTCTGAAAAGAAAAAATAGAAATAGCAGGCCTCCTTCAGGGTGTGCCTCTGTTGACAGACTAGAGAGCATGGGCAGGAGTGTGCAGGTCTAAGTTAATTAGTCTCAGCAAGCCACAGCTGACCCCTGAGGTTCAGGCTGATTTTTGGCTGCAAGGCCCAAGTTGAGATCTCTGTCCTCCTGCTGGGTTGAGCTCTGCAAGGTTCTACTGCACGTTCCAGCTGTCTTTCCCCTGAAGTTAAACCAGGTTCCGATGTGAAGTGCTGGTCCCTCCAATTTAGCAACTGTGGTGGTGTGGTGTTCCTCTATCATAGAGACTTTCTTCACTTTCCCAGCGGGCTTTAGTTTTCATCTAGGAACCTCAGAGAGGCCCTCTTTCTCTTCCTGTTGGTTGGTTGTGGGGAACACGAATGCCACTGTGTTGGCGACCGCGGCTGGGCTCCTCTGGTGCGCTGGGCCGAAGAGGCGGGCCCACCAGAGGTTCGAAAGCTGCTACAAATCTCCTCTGCTGCCTCCCTTCTGGTTCCGATACAAGGCCGTATTGGCTGCAACCCAAGTTGAGATCTCTGTCCTCCTGCTGGGTTGAGCTCTGCAAGGTTCTACTGCACGTTCCAGCTGTCTTTCCCCTGAAGTTAAACCAGGTTCCGATGTGAAGTGCTGGTCCCTCCAATTTAGCAACTGTGGTGGTGTGGTGTTCCTCTATCATAGAGACTTTCTTCACTTTCCCAGCGGGCTTTAGTTTTCATCTAGGAACCTCAGAGAGGCCCTCTTTCTCTTCCTGTTGGTTGGTTGTGGGGAACACGAATGCCACTGTGTTGGCGACCGCGGCTGGGCTCCTCTGGTGCGCTGGGCCGAAGAGGCGGGCCCACCAGAGGTTCGAAAGCTGCTACAAATCTCCTCTGCTGCCTCCCTTCTGGTTCCGATACAAGGCCGTGGGGCGTGGCTCCTGTCCACTGGGCCATCCTTTCCTAATCTGCGATTCCTTCAGTCCCTTTCAGCTGTGCCATGTGGGAAATCCGTACTTACCTTCCTCCTCCCGTGTCTCCTGCACAGGTGGTCAGACAGTCAGTACTACTGATTCCTCCACCAGCAACAGGGAAAGCGTCAAGTCAGAAGACGGTGACGATGAGGAGCCGCCCTACCGGGGCCCCTTCTGTGGGCGAGCCCGGGTGCACACCGACTTCACCCCTAGTCCCTACGACACAGACTCGCTCAAGCTCAAGGTGGGTCTCTCCCTGGCTCAGACAAGACCCCCCGGGCCCTTTCGTCCCTTCCTTCCCTGCTGTTGGATGCTGAGCTGTGACCTGGCATGTGGATACGCTTTTCTCTGGTCTGTGTCACTCCCTCATCATTACCCACACCTGGGCCCTGTCCCCTGACCCCAGCTCTTTTCTAGAACCCTCGTGCTCCCCACATCCCAGTTTCTGTGCTCTCTCCATCTGCAGATGGATGACTCCCTTCTGTGTGTGAACAGAGTTATTTATGTGGGACCTAAAAATGGAGTTCCACAAAATGAATGAAGTGACCACAGAGCAGGGATCACTGCTCACTTGTGAGTGGTAGGAAATTCTTTCTCTAGGAAGCAGGAACACTGTGGATGATGAGAGAGCATTTAGAGCCAGCCTGGGAGACAGCACAGCACCCCTGGCCCTGAGGTGCCAGAAGGAGGGAGGGCAGCCTGTGACCTGGGCCCAAGTGGCATCCAGCACAGACAGAAGTGCTCTGTTCTGCCAAACTCCTGTCGTGTCCTACATTGATGTCTCAGAAAGGTCACTTGATCCTGATTCTGCCGTTTTTCCATCTGTGTGACTCACTATTCATGCTTCATGCTTTGAAATGCACCTAATAGAATGATTTGTATTCCTGGGCCACAGAAAGGAGATATTATTGACATCATCAGCAAACCACCCATGGGAACCTGGATGGGCTTGCTGAACAACAAGGTTGGCACCTTTAAGTTCATCTATGTGGACGTGCTAAATGAGGAAGAGGAGAAGCCCAAGCGGCCCACCAGGAGGAGGAGGAAAGGAAGACCTCCCCAACCCAAGTCTGTGGAGGACCTCCTGGACCGGATTAACTTGAAAGTCAGTCCCTTCTTTATTCTTGTCACACATTTCCTCACTGCCTGGTCCTCCTCTTAAACTAAGCAAGGGAGGGCAGTTTTAGGGTAGGCTAGGGGTTGATCAGGGTCATCTAAGAAGTGTGACCTAGTGTGGTGAGTAGCCATCCTACAGAAGAAGTTGCCAGTACTTTGGTTTGCCCTTGTCCTACCCTGCAGGTGGTAGTAGAAGCCCTCGGTCAAAACTTGCTGCAAGAAAGGCTGTAAGCATAAACCCTGGTGCCTTCCCCATCGCCAGCTCCACAGTGGCCATGGGGTGTCTTCCTCCTGCCTCCCTCTCACCAAGAGTGCAAGGACCTAGGAGGTGGATCTGCAGTGGTAGTTTATGTTTCTTCCCTGCAAAGCCTTTTGCTCCTGAGACATTTGAGGAGCCTTCAAAGTTGGATTTTTTTTTTTTTTGTACCAGGGATCGAACTCAGGACCTTGCATTTGTGAAGCAGGCAGCAGAACCAATGAGATTAACCCCCAGCCCCAGAGTTGGATTTTAATACCTCTCTAATTGAAGGAAGAGCCTTCTCCCTGGTAGACCATGTAGTGATAAAGGAATGAGTTCATATTGAGAGCACAGCTATGATATGGAACCCATCACAGCTCACATTGTATATATTCTTACCTGTGATTAATAAAACAGTCTGCCTGCCTGCCAAACTGGTGGGCTGGGAGGTATAGAATACATTACGAATGATACTCATCTTCTGATTAGTATAAAAATGATGATGAAAAAAAGCTGAGTTGTCTGAGGCTAGTAGATAGCGGTGTATCTCACGGCTGGGCCCCTGGTTCACTTTGGTCCTCTTTCCACATCTCCCAGGAGCACATGCCCACTTTCCTATTCAATGGATACGAAGACTTGGACACCTTCAAGCTCCTGGAAGAGGAAGACTTGGATGAACTGAATATCAGAGACCCAGAGCACAGAGCTGTTCTCTTGACGGCAGTGGAGCTGTTACAGGAATATGACAGTAAGTCCCTCCACACACACACACGGCATCCCTGGTACATGAGCCACAGTCTTTGGTCTCCGGCAGGCCTCTCATAAACTATCAGCAGGTGCTTACATCCTTGGAGTCCCTCACATAGTCTTGCTCCTGCTGAAGCCAAGGTCAGTTTCACACTATGCCAGATAGCTCAAGTGCATGAATTCAGTGCACACGCTCCTATTAGTATGGAAGCAGAACAACTCTTTGGCAGCCCTGGCAGCTTCTCTGGTGTATTTCTAGGTAATGATTGAGAACAGTGCAGCACCACTTGACTGAGAGAATGAGTTGCTGTTTTTGTAAGAAGCCAGTGGACTCTTATGTTAGGGACCGTTGGGATGTGCAGTCTTCAGCAGGTCATTCGGGTCTCTGGGCACAGAAGGGACTGATCAACTGTGAGTTTCTTGCCCAACTCAGTGTTAATTATTTCTCAAAATCGTGAAGTATTTTCTTATTGAATAGGCTGGTTCAAAAGTGAAATTAATCAGTTTCTATTAAAGAAGCAGGAATTGTCTCCCTGAAGAGAGTATGTAGAACAAAGGATTCCAAATTTAAGTAGATGATAGCTTAGTTTTACAGTGTGTGAGCAGAATTCAGGGAGCTCCAGCTTTTATGGAGTCTGTCAGGTAGGATCCTGTCCATCGCCCCATTAACCGAGTCTTGTCTTGCTCTTTATTCTTCAGTCTCACATCACAAACATTCCTGAAATTATTCATCATGAAGGTAGTATTCTCTCCACTTATTGAATTCAAATACATTTTCTTTCAAGTGTTTTGCTTCGGGGATATCAGTAGCTAATAGCATTTCTGTTGCTAAAAGACACACCAAACCCATGGTTAATGGGTAGAAAAAAAAAAGAGTTATGCATTACAGATGATCCCCAACCCAGGATGGTTTGACTTTCTGATGGTGTGAAAACATACTGCAGTAGACACCACACTTCCAATTTTGAATCCTGATCTCTTCCTGGGCTGGCGGTATTCAACCTGACACCATGCTCTCCCATGATGCTGGACTGGGGCAGCCAGCTGCAGTACCTCGTCACAGCCTAGAGAGGGAACAAACTGTATCCCACAGTGTCCTGTAACACTAAGCTACGGTACTCAGCAGTTTGGAATATTAAATGCATTTTTAGTTTATAATATTTTAAATTTTACGATGGGGTTCTGGAGGATCATCTGAGCCTTAGGTAAACAGGTAGCCTTCAGGGATAGATTTGGAGGGAATTGTGTCTTGTACTTAGTGTCGCTTATGACTAGGTTGCTAGTACTATATTTAAGTCTCCTAAGAGACACCCTGGGAATCTATGGCCATGTTGTGTGTAGATGACCTGGGACAGTGCCTGGTATAGCTGACCAGCTCTGTTGCTATGAATTAATATTCACCTGTTTTCCTGTACCACATCTTCTCTGTCACACAGTTCACTGGCTGTTCCTCAACCATGGAAAATAGCTGATTTACAGGCGCTATCCACTACATTTCCTTCATCACCCAAATGGAGGAGGAAGAAAGCTAACTCCTGGGTAAAGCAGGGATCTGGGCCTAGTTTGCTTCACACCATGCTGACCCACATCCCTTATCCTAGAATTACATCCTGAGATTTGTACCAGGCACATTTGAAGGAAGGAATTTTTATTCATCATAATGAACTAAGAAGGCCAGGCCTGGTGGCTCACACCTATAATCCCAATATTCTTAGAGGCTGAGGCAGGGGGATTGCATGTTTGAGCCTAGCTTGGGTAATTTAGCAACTTAGCAAGGCCCTGTCTCAAAAGAAAATGGTAGATCAGTATGAAGGCCCTGGGCTCAGTCACCATTAACACACATACACACCCTACAAAATCCTCTTTGCTGCTTCATAAATCCCACGTTGGGTCTCTATATTATCACTGTTTGGACTTTTCCTCATAACCCAAGTGCTATTTCCTTTTGTTTTAAAACAAAAGCTTTAAGGGGTTCGAAGGCAGTGCTTAGTGCCAAGAGGCTGGGTCCAGGCTTATCTTAGGGTTGTAAGACTTTATATCCAATATATTAAATTTGTTGCATTTCAGAAGTAGTCCCTCTAAGTAACTGGTAACTTTCTGCTAAACTAAATTTCTTTGCACTAGAGAGACAGAGATCTGTTGAGATCTTTGATAGTGTACAGAGATCTTGAAGTTTTCTAGCTCAGCCATCCACTGAAAGCAAAAGGTTCATCTCCAGCACTGCTTGGAGGTCAGATCTGTCCAGGGGCTCCCAGAAGGGCAGCTTCCGGAGGGGTTCTGCTGGGAAAGACTCTGATTGTCAGACTGCTTTTTATACTCTGTCAAGGCTAGGTATAAGCATCCTTTCCAAAAGTCTTTTACATTTTTAATTGTAGTAAAATGCACATACCAAAAAGTTTATCATTTTCACCATTTTTAAATGTACAGCTCGATACAGATACATTTTATGAGAATTTTAATTAGGGATTGTTTTAAGTGTATAGTAAAATAGAAAAGTAAAACAGATTTGTGCACACGCACTTTCTGGATTCAGCTAACATTGTTATTTTGTCATCTTTGTTTCAATCCCAGTCATTCATTCATTCATTCTATAGTGGGGATTGAATCCAGAGCTTCCACATTGAGATATAATACCAGTTCCCCACCTTCCCTTTTTTAGACAGGGTTTTACTTATGTCCCCAGGCAGGGCTCAGACTAGGGATCCTCCTGTCTCAGCCTCCCAGCAGTGCTCATTTTACAGCCCTGTTGAACATATCCAGGGTTACTATTCCCTCCCCTTCTTCCTTCTTAAGGTACCTGCTATTCAGATAACTGTGTGTGCCCCTGTGCACTACTAGCTTAGATGTCTGAAGATGTCCTGCATGTCAGCATATTCTTTGTGTGTGTGTGTGTGAATGTGTTACGCAGTTTTGGGGGTGGGGGGACCCAGGGAGAGTCACTTGGGATTCAGTTCAGCTCATGCCCAACTGGGGATTCAGCCTTTCATTTCTGTTTGACTGTGAGAATTTGCATGCTGTAGTTCATCCATGTTCTTTTCTTTCATGCTTGGGCGTTAATGCTGATAAGCTTGGTAGAAGATGATGGGCTTCATGCTGCAGCATATATGAGAGGCCTTTACCTCATTTTGTCCCTGATGAAGACAGTGACACTGGTCCTTTGTCATTTGCTTGTGACTTTATGAGTTGGACTGGTTTTCCCGTAATGGGAGGGATCCTTTTCCTCTCCGTAACTCAGGCGCCCTTCTACGCCTAGTGAGGCTAGGATCCTCACAGTGCATTTCCACAGCTTCTGCTTTCTTCCTGTTGGTCTGCTCTCTGGAGTTGGCTTTGGCTTCTGGGGCACACTGAACTGTTGCCACCAAGGGTACACAACTCTGATTCCTCTCTCTGGGCTTCAGCAGAGGCTCAACGCCCTCATTTCATAAGTACCATTTTTCTAAATAACATGCTGTGCTGTAATGGAGGCCCCTCCAAGGCCACAGGCTCTTCCACATGATGAGGACATCACTCTAGAATGTTCCAATTTTTGGTGTGGGGGTGGCAGTGTTTGTTCATGGGCCGACCATATGCCACTTTGTCTTTAGTCACTTAACAATTAGCACTCTTCATTTGTGTTTCTAATTGAAGAACATATTCTGCCGTGATCTCTGCAGTAGTGGTCTGTGTTACAGAAGCTTTCCCTGTGAGAAATACAAACAGAAAGTTGCAAGAGGACGCCAAGAACCCACAGCTCATGTGTACCTTGGCAGCCCTCTGCCTCCCCACATGTTTATTTTGATGACCTGAGAATAGGCATCATGTTTCTGGTTTATTGGATTCTTTCTTCTTTGTGTATGTGGTTGGGGTGAGAGGATGGGAGACAAAGAGAAAGGAAAATAAATGAAAGCCATTTGTTGTTACAACCTGCTATTTTATAGAAAGGGTTTTGTTGGTTTCCGTTTCATGTGATCAATCCCTTAGTCTGCATGATAGCATGAAGATGCTTTGCGTGAACCTCTGTGTTCACACATGGGTCCACGTGCTTTCTCAGTGGGCCATGCAGAGTGATGTTGCTGAGGAAGTTCAAAGCCCACAGGATTCTCCCTGAGGTTTCCTCTGGGCAGACTCCCTCAGCAGACACATCTGACACGCTTCTTGATTGCATCTTCTCTGAGCTTTCTTGAGGTCCATTTACCAAATAATAGTGCTTCTCTTCAACAGGATTCCTCGGAGTGAGGTTGTTCAACACTCAGCCATCCACCTCAACTGTATCTTCTTGGTTACCAAGTCACAGTGTGCATTAGTTACTTTCTTGTCACTGAGACACTATACCGAACAGCTACAGGATAAAGGTGTAAAAGTTTAATTTGCTCAGGGTTTTTGTCCTTGATTGGCTGGCTTCAAGGCAGAGAGACCTCGTGGCGGAATAGCTGATGGAGCACAGTTGCTTGGTTCACAGTGACCAGGAAGCAAAGCAAGAGAACAGTGCCAGAGAGGAATGGGCCAGGGACCAGAGATAATACCCAAAGTTACTCCTCCATGACTCACCAAGACACACCTGTACTAACCTGCCAGGTGTTGATCTGGTGACGTTGACATATCAGGATTGACTGCCATAGTGTCAGCTGAGCTTTCCCTCTCAAGTCCGTTAACAGGAAATAGAAATGCAGGCCCAGGACAAAGGGAGTAAACAAAGAAGACAGGAAACTCTTGTGCATCTCAGATAACAAAAACAAAAGGAAGTTTGTCACAGTTTCTGGCCAACCTGACTCTTGCAGAGGTAATACAAGAGCTAGCATATGTTACCAAGGGTTAAGAGTGCTCCTAACAGCCAACTATGGTGGCATACCTGTAATCCCAGTACTTGGAAGGCTAAGGCAGGAGGATCACGAGTTTGAGGCCAGCTTGGACTTCATAGTAAGACAAGGCCAACCTGGACTACATAGTGAAATCTTGTCTCCAAAACAAAAAGCTCTTAAATGCTAATAAAATTGGATATTAGACATTTTTATGTAAGCTTCCAAATTTGGAGAGGTAGTAACATAAATGACTTGAACTACAAGTCTTAACAGTTCTCTGAAAAGGACATGACCTAACCCACCCATGGAAGGGTATTTATGCATTTATTCACTCTGCTCTTAACTTACAGTGCCCTCACGCAAAAGGGTCCGTGATGCTGTCCCTCCTGCCAACACCTTGTGATACCTTTCTCTTCTCCACCGAGGCTTCAGTTCCCGTTCGGCTGACTTGAGAAACATCGCCATATTCCAACCGTGTGCTCTGTTTCTAGACTTATCTTCATAAGATTGATACTTTACTCGAAATGTTCTGATCTCACTAGTTTATTTTGATCTTATTTACCTTAAAATAAGTTGTTCTCTTTTAAAGTTCCAAGGCTTAAAAATGTATGGCAGTAACAGGATGAAGCTGGGATCTGCCTGACACTGGACCTCTACTTCTGCACCTCTGTGATTCCATGCCATTTGTTCACCTTCTCCAGGTAACAGTGACCAATCTGGGTCCCAGGAGAAGCTGCTGGTGGACAGCCACGGCCTGAGCGGATGCTCCCCGCGAGACTCAGGATGCTACGAGAGCAGCGAGAACCTGGAAAATGGTAACGTCAGCACCGGCCATCAGAAGTGTAATTGTATCCAAAAGATTGATTGTTTTCCCGTGATGAACCCAGTAATCATCTTTTCATTTCCGACCTCTTCCCACACTGCTCTCCAGTTAGCCCCTGTGCTTATTCATCCTGGCTGCTGTGTAAAGTTAATAAATTCCTGAAATACCTGCAGCTATAAAACCTAAATTGTGTGTCTTCTGTGCCCTTTGCTTTATGCAATAACAACCACCATTTGAGTGTTGGGAACTGTTAGGTCCACAAGGAAAACAATTTACCAGGTAGACCATCCATCAGGACCACACCAGCAGCCATGTCTGCAACACCCCATGCAGGCTCAGGGCAGAAGCAATTACTCCGGGAGAGGAGAGCTGCAAGGCCACTTCTCTTATTTGTGGCTTTCCTGGCCTGACAGTGGGGAAGGTCCTCAATATGGAATTCAAAAAGCCCGATTGTCTCACATGGAAGCAAAGTCTTATGTAGAGTGGGTCAGGCAGGCTAAATGTAACAGGGCAGGGGGGCACTGTCGTTTGATGCTGTGACCTTAAAATTGCCATTATTGTGAGATTTAAAAATAGCAGCCAAGGGCTTACACTGTCATTGTGACCTAAATCTCTGTTGAACACTTGAAGACTGTTGTGAAAAAACGCTCAGGTCTCTGCCGCCCGCCTGGCAAGTGCAAGGTCCTGAGTTTGATCCCCAGTTTAAAAAAAAAAAATGCTCATGTCTGATAGTTTTTAGCTGTCATTGGGATCCCATCTATGAGTCCATGTGTTAGCATAATCATTAGCACCTACTAAGGCAACCTTTCTTAAACTGTAGATTCCAGTTCATAAGGAGGGTGGTAAATCAATTTAATGGCTCATAGGTGGCAGTTTTCTAAAAAAAACAGTGTAGGAAATATCAGTATGCATTCCATAAGGTAAGGTATTGCCAGTGTTGCTACTTATAATCTTTCAGTGATGTATGTGTTTGTGAATGTAAAATGTGTTTCTTAGTGTAAATCATGGTTTAAAAAATAGTGTGAAAAGAGGCCAGGATTTAGCTCAGGGGTGCCACTGCCTGCCTCGAAACACAAGGTCCTAAGTTCAATCCCAAACAGGTGAGTCCTCTGTTATTTAAAAAAAAGGGTGGGGGGACTATGGTCAGTGTGTTCAATAATAACACTAGGCTACTGACCTCTTCTGTTGTTTTATAACAACAAAATAATAACCTGTGAATAAATGCCTGGCATGTTGGTGTTATTAGTGTGGAATATACAAGTAGGCAGGGCTTAAGGTCTCAAGTTACTATTTGTAAGGGAGGACAAATGTCATTTGACCAAGTCTGTGCTCTGCTGAATGCACAATATTTCACGTGTTGATTTTTGATTTTATCAAAAAGGATGGAAGTGCTAACTTGAAGTCTGATTGAGATGCCACTGTTTTTATCCATCAGTCTTAGGGTCTGCAGTATGCTTGATGTGACACACACATGGCATTCCCCGCTGGTAATGGCCAAAGCACTTGTAATGTCACCATCTCAGGACTTTTCTCTCTGTTCCTTTTTCCTGGTGTATGCAGCATACACATAGAGATTTTATCAGAGAATGCCTTTCACTTCTCCCAAAATACCCATTTCCTCCCTTGGCTGGGCACCACTCACCCATTTCTCTCTCCACCCAGTCATATCTGCCCATTGCTTGATTTCTCCTGCTGCTTTATACACAGAAAGGGTAGGACTGCTTAATTGGGATATGTCAAAATTCTAAATTAAAACATGTAATTAAAAAATGTTTACTGAAGCAATAGATTAGGAAGACAATCTTACTTTTAACAACACAGTGGCTCTCCAGAGATTAGAGCCAGCCATTTCTTTGTACCTTCCCAACCTGATGTAGGTTTAGTATTACTCATCTTTTCATATCAGCCTAGAATAATGGGATCATTTCGTTCAAATACTCTGTCTTGCGGGGGCATTCTCTTCTGGCATTTGCCATTGTCAAAGCGCACAACAAACATGTTATTAACCAAAGATGAAACCAAGGACAGTTAATTAGTGTGTGTTCACGGAGTGTGGTGCCTGGTCGTCAGGTAGCATGTTCTCGGTAAAGCTTATCGAGCAGCAGGAGCAGTTAATACTAGTTAGCAGTCATCAAATAAATAAGTCGTTGAGCCTGGGTGGTGGCTCACTTATCAGGCCAACAGTTCATTTTAGCCAGGGCTTTGCTTTTCAGAGACCTAGGACGGTAGAAGCATTTTATAGGTGGTTTCTGATAAACTACACACTTCAGTTTGTTTACTGGTCTGTATCAAAGTTGGTTTGTTGGTTCCGGATAAATTTATTAGAAGGGAGCAGGTTCGAGGAAGGTGTGATTTTGAGTATTCATTAATCACCCCTTTGATACATCATTCATAGAAGTTGCTCAGAGGAATCCGTCTTCCTCTCCATTTCAGCCGTGACCTTGGGAAATTGTACTCACCACAGAAATTCCATCTGTGTGGTTTCCAAATAGGGTCTGGATGATTGACCCTCTTCTTCATTGCTTGTGGGTAGAAAAAGACATTAAGTTTAGCTTTCTGCTACTTCCTAATACAGCATAATTCAGTTGCTTTCAGTCTCCATAAGTCTTTTAATAAGACCAAGAATTCCTTCTAAAAATACAAATGGAACCATAGTGATCCTGCCTCACCCATTGTCACACTTGATGATTTTGTGTCCTTAGCACAGTTCAACACGGGCCTGTGGGAACTGCAGATGTCAGTTATGTTTGCACACTTTAATGCATCGATATGATTTGCTTTAAAATGTGATTGTAAAATATTCCCTTGTCTCACAGGCAAGACTCAGAAAACTGGCCTCTTACCTGCCAAGTCGTCAACTGAGTCCAGTTTGAAGCCTTTCCACAAGAGTCAGCTGGGCAAGTACCCGACCTTGCCTTTAACAAAGTCAGTGGATGCACGGAAGCAGGGGGAGGAGAGCAGGCTGGGCCTCGGTGGCACCCCAGTCGCCTCCGAGCACTGTGACCCACCTTGTGTGACTGGTTTGAGTAAAAACCGAAGAAGCCTCCCGGTTTCCATCTGTCGGAGCTGTGAGACCCTGGAGGGCCCCCAGACTGTGGAAATATGGCCCCGATCCCATTCCCTGGATGACCTCCAAGGACAGCCTGATGCTGGAAAAGATGTGCCTACTGAGGTGACAGAAACCTCTCCTCAGATTGTACCAGAAGTGCCCCAAAAGTCGTCTGCCTCTTCTGCAAAAGTCCAACCCCCAGGGCGAAATTCTGCTGCCAATAATGCCTCGCTACTGACCCAAAGCCAGAGATGTCCCGACTCTCAGAAGATGACGCCCAGGAAAGCTGAAGGCCCCCCAGCAGCCTCTTCCTGTGGTGCTTCACCTCCTCAGTGTTTGCCCAGAAAGTATGAGGCTCAGCCTTCTGGAGTTAGGCACAGTTTAACAAGGACGTCTCTTGAGGGTCACAGGAAAGGATATGACTTTGAGGGAACGCACCATCCCCCAGGCATAAAAGAAGGGGTAGATACAGAGCAGAGAGTCCCCGAGGCAAGGACACAGCCAAAACACCCTTCACAGCCTCCACCTGTTCCCGCCAAAAAGAGCAGAGAACGCCTTGCCAACGGGCTCCACCTTGTTCCCATGGTCCCTGGGGTGACCCTCCCCAGCCCAGATGCCCCATACTTGCCAGTGAAGAAGGCCAGCCCTGCTGATTGTCCCTCAGCACAGGTGTCCAGGTCTCCCTCGGGGCAGGAGCCTGGCAGCCCATCATGCAGCAGGCCTCCGCCATGGCTCTCGGAGCTGCCTGAGAGTGCCAGCCTGCAGGAGCATGGTGTGAAGTTGGGCCCAGCACTGAGCAGGAAGGTGTCCTGCAGCCGGGGAGTGGACCTGGAACAGCTTACCGAGAGCAAGCTACACGCTGAAGGCATTGACCTCACAGAAGAGCCGTACTCTGATAAGGTAGTGGAGCCTTGGGCCTCCCCAACCCCGTGGTCCTTTGCTTTTATCTGTCAGGCATCCAGATGAAGACACTGGAGCAGGCTGTTCTGAAAGTGTGGTGAGCCGTTGCCAGTGGCTTCTGCCTGTTGGACACTCAGCCCACTGATGATCAGGGACCATGGTCCCCAGGTTACATGCAAGTGCAGCCTCACAGTTTTCTTATGCTCCTGCTTTTTTTGTTGTTTTTAATTTTTGGTAGCTATGCCTTGCAGGGAGAGTGACCAGAACCAGGACTAGTTCCTGAAAGGGTTGGTTTAGTGGACAAAAGAAACCGAAATCTGAGTATCCAGGTCCTACTTGATGTGTGTGTTGAGTCACGACTGTCTCCCAACTGCATTTTCCCATAGATCAGTTGGGCTTAAGTATCACCTCCCTAAAGTACCTCATAGTTGGATTGCTGGGTGCAGATACATCTGAGTGGGGCCATTCTTTGAAATCGAGGACCTGTTCAGATGTAATACAGTGGTTATATTATGCAGTTATCTGTAGATAATAGGGAGGAAATGATAAAATAAACTCCCATTGTACCAGAAACTTTTAGATGTATAATGAAAAATCATTTCTTATTTGAAGAAAAAGATAAAAAAAGATCTACCAGTACCAAAGTGACTTTGAAGACAAATCAGCAATACAGAGCTGATTGGAACTGCATGTGTGGTTATACAGCATTCCTGGAAGTCCTTGTTATAAAATTTTTATGAGTGTGAATGCCCGTGGTAGCTTCCCTCTCTTCTTTTCCTCTATCTCCTGGACATTTCATGAGTGAAAGTAGGGAGAGTTCTAAGCTGTGGCCCACTGACGTGGTGGTACAAATCTTACGAATGAAGGGCACACAGTGGGATATCTGCAGAGTAGAAGTTTGTCCTGGAGTTGAGGAGTTTAGCATCAATAGCATCACAGGAATTGGATTTTGCAAAATGATCAGGTTGAGTAAGATGTAGGCATTGGCCTAAAAAATGCAGGATGATCATTTTCGTCCTTCAGTATATTTCAGAGGTTGCCCTAGTCTTCATCAGTGTTTGGAACTTAAAGACATAAATGTATTTCCTTGAAAGCATCCATCCCGATCAGAAAGAACATATATTCATCTCTAATTTAAAAAGTTGGTGTGATTTTACTGTAGCTAAATGTCTTGTCGTAGCTTATATGTAGTGTATCTTAGAAAAAGAAAAATAATCCATGCTGCCCTTTGTGTTCTGTTCCTCCCTGCAGCACGGCCGCTGTGGGATCCCTGAAGCCCTGGTGCAGAGATACGCGGAGGACCTAGATCAACCGGAGAAGGACGTTGCCACCAACATGGACCAGATCCGGGTGAAACTGCTGCGGAAGCAGCACCGGATGGCGGTGAGCAGCCTGTGCTTCGAAAACCCCCGCGGAGCTTTTTGGGGTGCATTTAGTGACAGTGCTGGTGGTGAGCAGCTGACGGCCAACGTGCTCCTTCCGCGAGGGCTGCTAATGGCCCTGGAGAGGAGGTGGCTGGAGAGGGAGCAGCACGTGGGTAGCCTGGAGTTGTTTAAATTTGTTTTGCTTTGTGGCACTGGGAATTGAGCCCCGGGCCTCCTGCATTCCCAGCTCTTCTGTAAGCCTCTAGGTGATTCTGTAAGACACAGTTTTAGAAGGAAGTTAAAATGATCACAGTCCTAGTGCCATGCAAACTTCTAAAAAGTTCTACCTAAGGGCCACAAGTTTTCAGACAGGCAGAATGAATTCAAGAGCTCTCTGCAGGATCACTACTGTTAATAACAGTATACTGAAAATTACTAAGGCAGTAGATTTTAACTTTTCTCCTCAAAAGAACATAATTGAGGTAATGGTGTATATTAAATAGCTTGATTTAGGTACTCTAATGTATACAGTTATGGAAACATTATATATCTTAAATATATACAATTTTTACTTTCCGTTATGTAAAATCCTAGCTATTTCTGTGCATGCATATAATAGTAAATGTACAGTTTGGAACTTGATTGTTTTCAGTTGTTAGATCAGGAATTCTTTTCTATTATCAATTTTCCAAGGTGTTCCAGTAGACAAATATTCCACATTGTTGAAGCATTTTGGTTTTTTATATTAAATAATGTTGTAAGGAATATCTTTGATAATAAAACATTGTAGACTTCCAAGGTCATTTCTTAGGATATATTCTCAGAAAAGGTTTCGCCTCAGTGTTGTGCAAAATCTCAAGGATTGTCACTCAGGTTACATAACCACCTTGTTGAAAGATGTAACCCAGTGGTCAAAAAATAATTTTTTTTCATGCACCCAGGACTTTCCCACTGAGCTACATTCCCAGCCTGTTTTAAATTTTTTAAATTTAGAGACAAGGTCTGGCTAAGTCTCTAAGTTTCCCAGGCTGGGCGTTTCCCTCCCTCCTCCTGTCGCAGCCTCTCAGAGTGCCAGACCGTGTGCCACTGTGCCTGGCTCCCAGTTGTCAAATCTAAATGTCTGCTTCCCTGTCTTAGTCAATACTTGATATTAATGTATTTCAGATTCTTTATAACTGTATCGGTTAAATACTGAATTTTCTGGTTGTTGCTGAAGATGAAAATACAGTAGAAAAATCTACTTCATAGAAACCCAGCCACTGAATAACCCTTTTCACACTCTCACACACACGTGTCTCTGCAAATCCTTAGGGATCTCTAAGTGACGTGCATAGCACAGTGAGACAAAATAGCAGGATATAGAAATGCTTACAGTTTGGGGACTGGCCCGTGGGATGGGAATTGCTCTAATTCCAGGTGTCTGCTAGAGCACTTTTAGAACGCTTTATTCTAGTCTTGATTTTTGACCTGTCGTAGCATTATCACTTTCTGATCATACCCTAGCAGTGCTGTGTCTCAGTGCTTTTCCTTGCAGGCACACACTCATTCATAGCCCTCCACTAGCATAGGTAGTCTTTAGATCCTGCTTTCTGTGTTTCTCCAGATCCCAAGCGGTGGGCTCACCGAAATCTGTAGGAAGCCCCTCTCTCCCGGATGCATCGCGTCTGTGTCGGATTGGCTTATCTCCATTGGCCTGCCCATGTACACCAGCACCCTCTCTGATGCGGGGTTCAGCACACTGAGCCAAGTGCCTTCTCTGTCCCACACTTGCCTTCAAGAGGCCGGCATCACAGAGGAGCGACACATCAGGAAGCTCGTGTCCGCAGCCAGACTCTTCAAACTGCCGCCCAGCCCCGAGGCCATGTAGCCAGGCACACCAGGACCTCCCTGGAACTGAGCCAGCCTTTCCCCATGCTCATGAAGCCGATGCAATTCTTCCGTCATGGGCAGGCTGGTGGGATCCAGAAGAAAGGCCTCCATGTGGCCCCAGAGTATGACACCAGGCACAGGACTGGACCCTCTCCTCCAGAAAAGCCCCTTGAGGAAATTGGTGTTGTTCTCTTTGACTTCCCCATCCCCCAAAGGCAGGAGAAGTACTTATTTTTATTTTTAGAAAGCAGAAGATACAAGATGCCAATTAGGCACAGCAGACCCTGTGCCTCTGTCTGTCTCTAGCCTGGCAGATGGCAGGGAGCCGGGGAGGAGAGGGCAAGAAGAGAGGAGAGAGCAGAGTACCTCGTTGTTTCTGGTTGTTCCCTGCCTGTGTTGGTCACTTTGCAGGATGCCTGAGCCTGGGTTTAGCTAGGCCAGAGTAACAGACCTGGGAGTTATGCTGTACTATTGACTGTGCTCACTTGTTCAAAAGTTAGGACATCTGACTGCAGCAGGAAAAACAAAGTCCTGTTCTCCTTTAGATAAACAAAAGACTTTTAAATAATGGCTTTCTAGCAATCAGCTTTTATTTGCCTTAATATCAGCTTTCAAGCAGTTATCTGTAACTAGTGTCCACAACCCCATAACCCTAGTTCCATATCTTCTGCCTAAGACTGCCATGTGATGTGACTGGGATGATTTCAGCAAAAATGGGCTTTTCTAATTGTCTTATTCTAACATGGTTTTTTTTGTAGGGGTGATTATCAGGCACGCATTTCATCCTGGCTTTTGGTGTTTAAACTAACTACAGCCTAGTAAAAAGCTGTCTGAAACTGACAAAAGGTATCTGTGTGGGTGTGGGTGTGGGAGTGTAGTAACTGCCTTTCATTTTAATCAGTTTAGTGTTGTACCACACTGGTCACTGTTGCAGTATTGCCTTGGAACCCTGACCACGTCCATTCCCAAACTGAGTCATCAGCTAAGAGATCGCGCTCGCAGAAAGTCATTAAATATTTCAGAAACCTGTATCTAAAAAGGGAGGCAGTGTATAAGATATTCTCAATTTTTTTAGTTTTATAATTAAGATATTGTTATCCTTCTTTTCTTATTTAGATATTTCTTTTTGTTCAAGCAGAGGTTCATTAGGGAGCCAAACCACATTAGCCGTGTGTTGAATATTGCATATTTTTAATTGTTTTCCAACTGATTACAGCATATTACATCCTCTTTTAGTATTGTATCTCATTTTCTAGCAAACAGCAAATTTAGATAATATTAAGGTTTCCATTGCTTACAAAATGATTTTCCCTTCACATTCTTAATCATGAGCACTATTGGAAACATCAAATACGATCATTTACAATAGAAACACTTTGAACGTAAGACCTTGATCAAAAGTTCTCTCATGTTTCACTAGTATTAAATGATTTCCCTCAGGGAAGTGGAAGAAGTGATTTCATTAATTACAAAGCCATCTTTACATGCTTTATATGTCTCTGAGGAAAAGGACATTCTCAGGTGATGTATTTTTTTCTCATGCATTGGTATGCATTTTTAAAAGAAATGCATGTTTCTTCCATAATTTGTATGTTCTATAAGATGCCATGTGAATAAATTGTGGCAATGCTGAATAAAAAGGCAACGCTGTCAAATTTCTGTGGAATTCTTAAAAGTTACAGCAATATTTGTCCTCTTGGGTTGTGGCATAGCCCATCTGGAAGGTGGAGGGCTGCAGGGTCTTCGGAGAGCTACAGTATTCACTGAATGTCATTGGTGGTGGAGGTGGGGGCCATAAAACAGGCTTCTCTTCTTGTTTTTGAAGTACCTTGGCTTGGCAGTCGGACAGAGACTGCTCCTCATTTCAGCTGAGCCAAAAGACCACATGAAGGTCATGTTAGAGGCAACAAAGGAAGAGGAGAAATCATGTGGGAATTTCCCAGTTTTAATTTATTCTCAGCCCAGAGCTTTCATTTCACTAAAACTAGCATCAGAGATTTCGAGAATGTCAAACCATATTTTTATCACCCTTTGGAAATCATTGCCTTTGCATGGAAAATTAAATTCAGGGACCACAATTTTTAGGATGAACGTCTGATTTGAGGGGGCTAGGTTGTTTTTACCGTTTAAAAAAAATTTTTTTTTAACTATCTTTAGTGTTTGTTTGGTCTTCTTTTGCTTTATACTTTTGATTTGATCTGAGAAAAGCCTGAATGTTTGTGTGACTGTTGACAGAGGTGGCTTGGGGCTGCCTGTGGACGCTGGAGGTGGTAGGTTTTAGCAATATCCAGTTTTTATCAGTTGCATTTGGTACAGAATTTGAGTAATGGTGAAAATGACTGTCTTTGGAAAGCACAAAAGGAACCTGGAAAGGCAGTTTGGCTCAGGTAGGTACATGTGGCATTGTGTGTCATTTGTAATCTCACAGCTGTCTGGAAGGAAATGCAGCCAGTACCAACTACTACTTACATTCCCAAATAACTGAAAGCAAATAGCTTTTCACGGCCTTGCCTCTTTCAGAGGCGCTTTTCTCTGTCCTGATCCCAGGTATAGATAAAATAAGAAATGACTTGTCTAGTAGAAGTTAGTCCTTGACATAGCAACGTCTGCATTCATAACTGCAGCGAGAGGTCTGTTTCACCAATTCACTCTTGCATGTGCATACAATATTATGTTCAGAAAAAAATATAATCGTCTGAGTCCAAGGTATCTTGATTTTAAATTGAGAAAACAAACTGTCAAGCAAGTTATATAACAACTAACAACATTGCACTTTCTGTATATGAAATCAATATTTAAATAACTTATTTTTCTCCATTGCTGTTCTTAAACATTGTAAGTAGCTGTAATATACCAGTACCAATATGTTCTTGCAATTGCTTCAGCCCAAGAAAGCTGTGTATTGCTTTAAGAACTGTAAAAATTATTGTGATGATTCATTTAGCAGAAGGAAAGGTGGACAGAAGGGTTTTCCTATGTATCAAAACTTGTCTATAATTATGTCATCTATGTACCTAGAATAAAAAGTAAATAAATTTCTTCAGTTGAATCTGCTTTTTTTGTGGTTCCTCGGGTATTTCAAAGATGGGGGAGTAGAAGGGAAGGGAAGTTAAGAAGTGTTGTTAACAAACGAACTACACTGAAATGATAGCTGTTTATAGTAAACTTTAGCCACATCAATACAACACACCATCTGACAAACACCCACATTCTCCTTGCCAATTTGTTACATTTTTTTCCCCAGCTATGTATCACTGAGTCATATAATCACATCATCTCAGACCAGAAAGATTCTTGGAAGTCATCTCTTTTCTGAGCTCTCATTTTCAAATAAAGAATCTGAGACCACCTAAGTGGTTGACTTGCCCAACCCAAGTAAGAGAGAGACAAAAAAAAAAATGAAGGTTAGGAAGTTAGCTTGACAGAAATGTATTTTCATTGTTGATGGACCAAAAGTGACACAAAGACTTTTTATTTTTGGTTGCTCTAGGGATCAAATTCAGGGCCTGGTGCTTGCTAGGCAAGTACTTTATCACTGAGCTACATCCCCAACCCCCAAAGATGCATTTTTATCGAGGGGGAGGGTTATTATAAAAATATTAATAGATAATATGTTCCCTTGGGACAAAACAGAACAACCTTCCCCTTGTGAGCTGCCTTGTTCCTTTCTCCATAGGTAGCTATCATAATGGCAATTACCTAGATTTTTAGAAATGCTTGTGGGGCTGTGGATTTAGCTCAGCAGTTCGGTGGCCTGCCTTAGAAGTGCAAGGACCCAAGTTCAATTCCCCAGTACCCCCCCAAAAGAAAGAAAGAAAGAAAGAAAGAAAGAAAGAAATGCTTGTATGTATTTACAAGTTAATTCATACATATTTCTTTCATACAGAAATGATAGCATGTTCTTAACATTTCCTCACCTGATTATTTACAAATTAAAATATTTTGGAAATCCTTCCATGTAATGCCTCCATTCTCTTAATGGCTGGGTAGTATTTGATTAGGCAAGTAATTTGTCTAACTTAATGAACACATAACTTTTTGCTGTTGTAAAAAATGCTGTTCTGAATATCCTTACATATATGTCATGTGAAATAGCTGCGTTGTGTTCTAAATTTCCACAGAATATTTAAACTTGTGGTGGATTTCGTAAAAGGAAACTACTCTGGTAGGTTTCATCATTATCTACTTCCCCACATCCCCAACTCACTTGCAAATGGGAATATTTTATATCCTAGAGTGAAAGTTCATCTCAACTGTGAAGGGCCTACCATAAACCTCAATTAAGTTTATCTTACGCCGACTCTTAACATTTAATAGTTCATTTTAAAGAAGAGACATTTTTCTTAGGATTCCTGAGAAATCTTGACCACATGCCTGGTGTTCCTATCTCCCTTCATTGATGAAGACCTGCATTTCATTCACTAGGATGTTCTGTAAAATAAAGAGGAAGGTATAGAAGAGGAGGTAATCATTTGATAATTATGTTTTAACTGCACAACTCATTGTACAGCCCTTAGAATTGTGCCTTTCTTTACCCTTGATTATGGGGAGCTTCTCCTGGCAAACTACACAGTAGTTAACAGTCCAAGTTGTGTGTGTGTGTGTGCATGTGTGTGTGTGCGTGTGTGTTCATTTGGGTATTTAGGTCTGGATCAAGGAGACCATAGGTGACATTACCTGGAAGCCTTCCAGTTCCCATAACAGAGCTGCTCCAACAGCACCATGCTGGAAAGGGAATTTAATTTCTACTTACTGCTATGGCTCATGTGTTGGGGAACTTAACCTTCAAACTGATGTATTAATGATATATGGAGATACAGTTTTGGGGGGGTGGTTAAGATTAAATGAAATTGTGGGGGTGGGGACACAGGGAATAGTGGCTTTACAAGGACAAAGGGAGCTGACACACTTGCTCTTTCTGGCAATTTGATGCCTTCCTCTATGTTGCGAAGTGTCAGAAAGATTCTCTTCTGATGCATCTGCTCCATGTTGGACTCGCCAGCCTTCAGAATTAAAAGGAATACATTTCTTCTTTATAAATTACCCTGCCTGTAGTGTTACGTTAGAGCAACGCAAAATGGACTAAGATGCCTCCTGTATACCTTAAACACACTTGAAGGTCCTGATCCAAGAGTCTACTTGAGAAGGACTCCAGGGTACTGGTGTGGGAGACTAAGTCATTAGGAATATGTAATCTGAGTAGGACTTACCATCCCCATTAATCTTCAATGCACTCTTCCCAAAATTTGGATCATTATTGCAGTTAGAACCATAGAAGCGGTAATTGACAATGTGAAATAGGAAGAAAAGGGCTAAAGGTGTAGGGAAAGTGGGAAGGGTAGGGGAAAGGTAATAGAAAAAATATGAGAAAATGAAAAAATGGAAAAAAGTCTTTAAATGGGGAGGGGAGGAGGGGGTGAAGGGAGGGCAGGGACAAGGGGGAAAATATGAGAACCAAGACCTGTCATGTAAAGGTACAAGATCCCAATAATGAATGTAACTGTACTGTCTACCTAGAATGTACCAACAAAAATGAAAAAAATTTAAAAAAATAGAACAATAGAAGAGGGCCAGGGATCTAGCTCAGTGGTTCTGACACCTACCTCGCAAGCACAAGGTCCTAAGTTCGATCCCCAGTACCCCCCAAAAAACAAACAAAACCAAAACATAGAAGAGAGGTTTACAAAAGGCTATGCAAACCAGAGTAAACTGAGTGGGGAGAGAAAAAGCTAGAAGAGATAGTTATACGGATTATAAGCATGTATCATGTGCTGAGAGTATTAGGCCATTAACACAAGTCCTGAAAAACAATAAATGAGAAAAACAACCCATGAGCCCAAAGTCCTGATGTCCCTGCCCCTCACCCTGAGAGAATGGCCCATGCATTTGACTTCCTTTTTGGATCTTTCAGCCCACTTGTAAACTCTGCAGCATCTTCATCTAGTTTTCCCTACCACAGAAAAGGTCACTCTTCTACTTGACTTAGAAAAGGTCTAATTCTTCTACTTGAACTCAGCATCCTGTCTTGGGACACCTAAGCCATCATTTATTCCCTAACTTCTCAGTAGCTTCCCCTGGCAGGTCACTGCTATTGCATTCCTTTGGGGGAAGTGTTCCCTCTATCTTTGCAGTGTTCCTGGCATAACTTTCAGATGTAGTGCCCCTCAACCACCTCCAGATAGTGAGCACAACCCAATCCGGGCCTCCCGGGCTCCTTCCCTTGGAATGAAGCTCTTGAGCCGAAAGGCAAACGTATCAGAGGGCTGGAGCCAAGTGGTGCCGGTGGAGATGCCCCTGGTGATGCCTGAAGAAACCATGAAGCCCCGCAAACAAGGGGCCTTCTGCCTTCCTGTACTCTCATCTGATACGTCATGCCAATGGCACCAGACATTTTGGCTCATATACCCCTTAAAGTAATATTCAACCATAAAGAACTCTCTAGCACATGTAAAAGCTGCCCTCTAAAAGTTCTTAACCATAAGTTTAATTGTAAGATTGTACATTTCCATATAACGATATTGCATTTTAAAATAAAACTGCAACATTATGTTTTTCTTCATTGAGTTTATTGGTACATTTTAGGGATACAGTACAGTTACATTCATCATTGGGATCTTGTACCTTCACACGACAGGTCTTGGTTCTCATTTTTTCCCCTTGTCCCTGCCCTCCCTTCACCCCCTCCTTCCCTCCCCATTTACAAACATTTTATTTCCATTTTTTTCATTTTCTCCTATTTTTTTCTTTCCCTTAGTACCTTTCCACTACCCCTCCCACTTTCCCTGCACCTTTAGCCCTTTTCTTCCCATTTCACAATGTCAGTTGCAACATTATTTTAAAATCTATATTAGATTTAAAATCTATTAGAAAAATGCTGTAGCTACCTGCTACCTACCAGTTGCCCAAGGAAAGCACACAAAAGCAAGCAATTTAAAAATTTTACTATGCTCCCTTTTCTCCTTGAGATTTTTATATTCATTTTATTCCACTACAGATTTTTATCCTGATGTAATAATTTAATGTGGATCTTTTTCATCACCCTATATTTTCCTATAATAAAGATGCCTGTGAACTGAAACTACATTTGCTATAGTTAAACTGTGCAAAAAATCTTCATTTTGTTACCCTTACCATCACCAACATAGCAATGTAGAGCTATGCTGTCATTTTTAATAAACAATCATCAATTTAAATTGGAAATGTCCTCAATAAGGTGGATGGCAGGCAGGCGGTTGTTTATGGGACCTTGATTCTAGAAGATCAACACCAATTTTGTCTGCCTGCTTGTCCAGAGCTACAGGAATTTTCATAACCTGCTGAGTTTATAAACTGCAGAGAGAGAGATGCTTTTTTTTTTTTTCTTTAGAAATGACAGGAAAGGGGCATTTATGAAAAAAGAGATGGAAAGGAACACTGGCCGGACAAGCAGGCAGATCCGGTTTAGGACAACCCTGATCTAGAAACATTCCCTGTACAAGCTGCCCGAGGTTCTGTGCTGTGGAAAGTATTCCAGCTTGAAGACCTTCGCGGTAAGCCCCACAGGTTCTTCCAGAACCTTCCTTTCCCTGCTCGTGAGCCAAAGTTGTTTGGTGGTTTTACCTGCGGAGAAAATCCTGTCAACTAGGCCAGTGGAGGCCATTGTTGCTTTTAAATTTTCTCTTTCAACCCATTTCCTTCATTCAGCCATCCTCACTTTCTCTCCTGCTTTTCCCAGCCAAATACTTTATCAGGAAAGATTTCCTAGCTCCTATCTCTGCATTTATGCCCTGTAGAGCCCCTTGTTCCTGTTCGCAGCCACAGGTAGGGGAGCCACCTTCTGATTGCCAAATCCAAAGCAGGCCTCCCTGCACCAGACCTCGTAACAGCTACTGCCTCCCGGTATTCTCGGCTGCCTCTTCGTCCTCTAGCCAACCTTTGAAGGTTCCGGAGCCTCATACTTCCATGCCAGGCCGCTTTGGATCTTAGTGTTAAAATTAGAACCTATTTTAACCCTCAGAGCTGTTGTCAGCACCAGATCCTGCCCCGGGAGCAGTTACTGCAGCGTGCGACCACCAGAGGGCAGTGGTCTGCTGGCTTGAAGCGGGAAGGCGGAATGTGCGTACTGCACAGCCGCGGCAGAGTAGGCGCTAGGGTAGTTTAGTCCACAAAAAGGGCTCCGCTGGTGGAAGGTGTAGGGTTTGCACGCGCTTGCAGTGTCCTGTAACCAAAACGCCTACAAAAACGCCGAAGGCCTAGGAGAATGAGAATGGGTGATTACCAGACCTCGCAGGCGGCTTTAAGCACGAACTCCGCTGCCCCGCTTTCTGCTGCATTTCTTCTTTACCGTAGATGCGTGGTGCAGCCGCTCAGCTGCCCTGCACTCTGGGTCTGGATGTCGGGCTGTGTTCGCAGACGCCCCGGCCTGCTGTGGGGCACACGTGGGTGGGGACGTGGGGGGCAGTGTTTAGGAGTCTTTGAACAGAGTCCTGAGCTTTCTACGCCAAGCCGAGAGGTGGAACCCAGGCTCTTTTTGGTTGGGATGGCGTTTTATTGCTCCAGGGCAGAATGGCCCCGGATGGAGAGAAATGGCCACAGCTTGGTCCAAACGCTCTCTGAACTCTTACATACTGAGCGCTCTGGACCTGCACGAGGTGTCTGAGCAGGAGACGCTGTGGTCCTGCAATCACAGAGGCCAGAGGTGGACGAGATGAGATCTGACCTTGGGCTATTTGTTTCTCATGCCTTTCGGATTAACTGCTCTACTGAATAATTTCTCAACCAGGGATGCATATTAAATGTTTGTGGTGTTATGACCAATCAGGAGTTCCCTAGAGAAACAGAGCCCAGATTTGGTTTATTTAATTGTGGGGCTGGCTGGTGGAGGGCGAAGTCCACAGGGTTGGGCCACCTGGACATGGGCTGAAGCTGCTGGCCATGGTGGAATTTCCTTTGCATCAAGGAAGCCTCAGCTCTGCTCTTACAGAGTGAATCAGGCCCATCCAGGATCTCCTCACTTAGAGTCAGTGGATCGTCGGCTTGGTCGCAGCACTTTCAGGGAAACACCTGGCTTCCTATTTGATTAACTGCAGCTAATGGCCAAAGCTGACACATCAGAAAACTTGATTACACCGAGGAAACCTTTGGAGAGGAAGAAGCCTGAGCGGCACCCTAAACCAGTTGCAGATGAATTTAAGTGGGTGGAGCCTGGGGGCACCTTGGCATTTTTCAAGCTCTCTGGACTATGCTGATGCATATGAGGGTTAAGAACTGTGAGTCTCCTCAGTAATGGTGTTCATGGGGACTTGGAATTTGCTTTGAACCACTAACCTTTGTTTACTGTGTTGGGTCACCTGGAGGAGGCAAACTCCAGCTCTGCCTGCTGTGTTCCAGGTACGTTTTGTCATGGTCAGTCTCACTGCCATCATTTTCACAAAAAAAGAAAATGGGGGAATAGGCCCTCTCTGGCCAAGTGGCCGTTACCCAAAAGCCACACCTTGCTGCCTGATTATGCAATCTGTCTGGTTTGGCCTCCTCTTTCCCATCCCAGGGCATGGCATGTGACCAGCTTCCCTTGCCAGCACAGGAACCAGTTCCAGCCAATGTGGCTCAGGCAAAGTGAGTGCCAGTCTTTGGGGTTATAATTCTCTCAGAGAGGCAGCAGGGGGGTGATGAGAGCAGGAATGCAGCCAGGAAGAACCTCGAGTTGGAAACATACCCTTCTCCACCAGAGGAGACTCAGAAACTAGACACAGTATGGGCCCTCAGTGCCACCGTGCAGCCCTGGGACCATTGCCCAACTGCTATCATAAGCTGTTTGCTGAGAACACCTGCTCATTTGCAGAAGATGCAGCAGAAAAAGTGAAAGAATGAGTCTGATTTGGTGTTTGAGGGACTCATAGTACGATTTTGGAGACAGAAGATTGTCAAAGGTCTGGCAAAGCTTGGACCCCTGAGGGCTCTTGTCCCTCCACAAATAGACAAATCCCTGATCTACCACAGACTCCTTCCAGAAACAGCAGTTCATCTTGGAGGAACGTGCGAGGCCTGCCACACTACAGCCATTCCCTGTCCCAGCACAGGAGCTTTGTGTTTTCTCAGTCCGTGGTGGAGTCCCAATTTCTTTCCCAGCCTAGAATTCTCTCTCTACCCTTCCTTCTTAGCCTGTCTGTCCATCCTCTGTCAGACCTTCTCCAGCAAGACTGCAGCAGCCCCAGTCAACACTACCCTCCCAGTAGCCCAGACCCCTTCTCCCAGTGGCCTTGGAAAGTATCTGATCACAGAAGGGACCTCATGGAGGGGCCAAGGTGCCCCTAAACTTGCAAAGCATGTTTCTTCCTAATAAATACATTCTGAATCATGTTCCAAAGTGTCCCAGTTGGCTAAAAGTCTGCTCAATGACAACATTTTGCTATCTCTTATATATGCTTCTCAGTTTCCTTAAATATGACATTAATCTACAGGACCAGTAATAGAAGTCAGGGAACACTAACAGCTTTGAGTTTGTACCCTCTCTGAAGATAACCAGTTTGATCTGCTTGACTAAGGTGAGGTCGTCTTTTTCTATTTCTGGTAATCACTTCAGTCCTGTGTCCCCCAGTTACAAAGTGTCCTTTATCTCTCCTTAAGACATTTTCGCAAAACAGCTGCTGTGGAACGGCAGGCTTTCCTCAGTGCAAAGAGGCCTGTATTGCTTGCAGTCAACAAGCTGAGATTAAAGCCAGCATGACCAGTCAACTCCTGACAGGCCGCAAAATTTTCCACCATCATAATTGCTTTTGCGACGGCGTCACTGTTGCAAACTGTGCCCCTGATGTTCAGTGCATCTTTACTTTCATCATTCCAGATAAACTTAAAACCATGGTGGCAGTTTATTTTGAGGGAAAACAAAGGACAATTCCTGCCTCTCCAGTTGTGACTCAGTCTAGGGTCTAAGGCTTTCAGGGGGGATTTGCATTCAGCCCCATAGGCTACCTCTTTCCCTGGGGAGTCTTAGCAGCAGCTCTGGAAGCTAAAGTGAAATAAAATATTTGCCAAAACAAGCCCCCAGTGGACTTTCTAGGGGGAGGGTGAGCTCAGGTGGCAGTCCAGACTCACCTTTCCCCTGAGTGGGTTCTTAATTGGGTTTCCTGGGTTATTTGTCAGAACCATCTGAGCCCAGGAAATTGCCACATCGCATTCTAGAAAACAAAAGCTTAGAGGATCTCTCTTTTCCAGGCGACAACTTGGCCTGTTCAAATGTACTTACTCTGTATACCAAAAGCCATAGGAGATTGAGTCTCTCTGGCCCCAGAAGTCCCAGTGTTACCACCAGCAGCTACTTGCCTTAAAGAAGAATCACAGCATGATGCTGCTAAAGTTACTGCACAGGGTGACAGGCAGATCACCTAGCCAGACAACAGCTGATCATTTTTATTTGGCAGCTTCTGAAAACGGCCAGCCTCTCCTGCTGCTCTCCTCCCTCGCTCCCATGCTTGTCTGTGAAGCTGTCCTGGAGGACAGGCTTGGGGAAGTCTCCCCTTGGGAAAATAAGACCCCTTTCTGGTGGGCTCAGGGACAGTTGCCAGAGCTGACTGTCTCTCTCCCGGACTCCGGGAAGCTGGGTTACCCTGGCACTCAGAAAATGAGGTCACAACAGCTCCTGTCCTCTAGAGTAGCTTCTGAGATTCAATTCCAGTCTCACTTAGCTCTTTTAAGCCTGCTCTTGGCTTCTGTCTCACGTGCCAAGTTGGAAATCTGCTCCCGAGATTGTTTCTAAGAGCAGTAGGCAATGAGAGGTTTGGTGGGGAGACATGAAAAGTAGCCCCAGATCTAGAACCTGAGAATTGGACAAAAATGTAACTCTGTTCTGGGGTCCCTGCCTCAGAATTCCTTAAGGGTCTGTTGAGGGCCTTGGGGAAAGATTAAGGCTTCACATCTCAGAGCTTCAGCCCCCTGCGAAGCTAGCAGTTGTTTGTAGGCAGATTGAGAGCTGTCTTGCTGGACACAGACAGAGTGGAGACTTTTCTTCTGTCTTCCTAGGGGAGCTTTTCAGAACTTTTCCAAGAGCCTTTTCAGCTGTGGTTTAAATCCAGAGCCACAGCATCAGGAAGGAGAACATTTGCTTTGGCACCTAGCACTTCCTATTTGGTCCCAGCTCCAAATGTATGGAATTGGGCTTTGCGCAGAGGTGTGCAGCATTAATTCTCTGTGGCAAATGGACAAGTAGAGACAGTGTCTCCCCAAGGACACGCCGTTCTTACTGTCCAGGATGCCTCCCTTGCTGCCTTGAGGCTTAGGATAGTTGCCCACAGAAAAAAATTTGATGAGAGATTCGTGGTTTGTGTGATGGAGGATGTTACAAATTCTATACTGAAATTTTTCTTGCGAATATTTTTCCTTTCAGAATTAGAAAATATATAGTGTGCATTTGTGACATCTGTTCAAAGGAAGCGTGAAGAATGTTGTTCACAAATCAAGAAATTAAATGTTTTCTTGAGGCCTATACGCTTGCCGCAGGAGGGCTGGGTTTAAACTGCTCTCTAAAAACGTACAATTTGACAATTAATTTACTCTCTTATTTTTGGCAGACAAGAGTGGTGACTTGCCAGTACTCATGACTTACTGCAGCCACCCCCAGACATGTGTTCATGACTTGGGTGCCATGAAAGTAAACAGTTGTGCACGTATCCAAGCCATCAGCTCCAGCTTTCTCCCCCACATCCTTGCCTGGGGACACACACAATGGATTGTCACCAAGCAGCCACTGCCGTAGTAGACAAGCAATCTCGTTTAGCTTTGAGCCCTACAGTGCCCATTTTCCTGGGGAACTGGCCCTGTGACACACTGGAGCGGGTCTTCCTTCTCTGCAGCCCTGATGGGTTCTCGGAGACCTGAGAACCTCTCACTCTTTATCTTTCATCCCTGGGTATTCATTATCTCCTATCTCTGAAAGGGGTGGTCACCAGAATTAGTCTTCATATTGAAATGATTCATGGGATTTTTTTCTAGGTTCTTTTATCTATCTTGTACTTCTTGGTGTTTTCATTGACCTTGGCAGGGGATGAGCCTGAGCAAGAAGATGTTTTAGAATAGAGGTCATGGAATCAAGAGCTTTCCCAAGGGTGATGACCAGTACTTCAGCACTTCTTCCTTCCCATAAGCTTACTTACAGTTGCTTCCACTTCTGTTTAGTGTAAAAACACTAAAAAGGAGAGTAGTTCAAGTGTAGAGGGTGTCATTTTAATACTCCAAGTAGTTGGAATGCTATTTTTTTAAAAAATTGGAGTCCTTTTTAAGTGGAGGAATAGAAGAACCTCCTGCCTCCCTCACCAGAGCCTCTGCAGACTTCCCTGATTTCCTCTGATCAGACATAGATTTTTCAACTTTATGGTGGTATAAAAGCACACATCTATACTCATTCTGTTTTCCACTTTCAGTGTATCACTCAATAAATCCCTTGAGATACTCAGCAATTTATTATAAAATTGCCCTTACGTTAGATGGTTTTTCCAACTGTACATTAGTAAATGGAAGTTTTCTGAGCACCTTGCTTGTTTTATTGAGATAAGGTCTTGTTACGTAGTTCAGGCTGGTCCTGAACTCATTATGTAGGCCTGGCTGACCTCTAACTCACTGTGATCCCCTGCCTCAGCCTCCTGAGTGCTGGGATTATAGGCGTGCACAACTACAACCAGATCGGAGCATGTTTAAGGTAGGCACAGCTAAGCTATGGGGGTGAGCATGTTAGGTTTGTTAAATACATTTTTTACATATCATATTTTCAATTTAAGATTGGTGTATCTAGAAAGAACTCCCCATAAGTTGAGGAGCATTTGTATAGTTCTCACACTACACTATGATTATTTTCCTACTAACGTTATCTACTCCCTAAACTGAACTCATGGACTTGGCATGCATCCTTTCCTCAGTGTCCAGCTCAGCGTCCAGAACATGCCAGCGCTCCAGAGTACACACTGAGAAAGTGTGCAGCACACTTTGTCTTTCTTTTTCAGGAGTGGGATTTAAGGGAGTGGGATTGGGCAAACAAATGTGCAGCTCTGGACTTGCAGTATGTGCTCCAGCCTGTGCTGGCCAGCCGTGGCCCCTCTGGGTCTCTCGTGCACCTGCCACTGGGACTCTGGGCACAAGCTGGGTAACAGCAAGGGAAGTCGGCTATGCCCTTACCCTTACCTGCCAAGTGGTCAGTGGGCCAGCTGTCCTCTCAAATGACATCCAGCCATTTCCTCTTCCACTGACTCGGTGCAGCGTGGGTGGAACCATGTGACCCTGCCACCAATAACCTCAAGTGTGTCATTGTGAGGCCAGACGCTCTCCTCTTCTTCACACCGAACAACACATGCCTTTGTGTTTTGAACACTCCCGGTACCAGGCCGCAATTCTGTGGGACAGGCAAAGGATCTTTTCAGTGACCCATCCAGAGGGGAACCTAGAGCTTCCCACACAGCACTTTAAGTCCATAGAAAGGGCACAGAGTGGCTGACTCTTGTGCTTAGGTGGTGACTCTCCCTGATAGGATCCTCAAAAATATCTGCTCCATATGCAGAGGCACTGGATTGGTTTCAACCAATACAGGGAGTGCAGACTGGAAGAAAATTACATTTCTTTTTTTGCACTAGCCTTTAATTAAAATGTGTCATTTTCTTGAATTATGAATACAAGCAACAGTAACCACAATGTCTGTGATATCACCACAAACTGTGGGTATCTACATACTGCCTTACTGGGTCTCAGGTAGCCTGCAACATCTTTTATGTTCACCACTTCTTTGAAATTATGTAGCTCATGGGCCTACTGCTAGATCTTGACTTTTAGTGCATGCTCTGTGTGTTAGAGTTCTCTAGAGAAACGAAAACAATGTGCATGCATGCATGTGTGTGAGAGTATGTGTGTGTGTGTGGGTATGTGTATCATTTCTTGATCTAGAGCCCAGCCTCTGGACTTTCCTGCCTGTGCTTGCCATCCTAGGCCACTCTGCTCCAGTATCAGTATCGGCTCAGAGGCCTGTGGAGACTGAGAAATCCTTGCCCTGCCACCTTCAAGCTTGAGAAATAACTGATGGTATGGATGGTTCTAAGACCCCAAGGGCCAGTGGCATATGTGCCTGCCAAGGGCAGAAGAGGGATGCCGTGGCTCATTCAGGTAGAGATGACAAAGTCATCTCCTTCCTCTTCCTTTTTGTTCCACTCAGTCCCTCAGTGGATTGCATGATGTCCACCCATATTGGGTGCTCAGTCTACTAATTCACATGTTTTTCTCATAGAGAAGTATCCACAGACACACCCAGAAATAATGGAACCAACCATCAGGGCATCCCGTGACCCAGTCAAGTTCACTCTTAAAATTAATCATCATACTATATCATGAGCTTGATTTTAAAAAGGTATTACTACTGCTGTATTTCAGTATTGGTAATTCCATATACCTGAGAATATGCATGTCGAACATTGTTTTGAGAAGCAAAATAAGGCCACTAGGTAGTCAAAGCGACTCACAGAACCAAAAAATATTAAGAATCTCTGAGATCCACTCTGCCGTGAGGCCCCCAAGCCTTTGTCTGACTACTTCTTGGGTGGAAACAAATCCTTCTCAAAATAATACCTTCTATTTTATATTCTTTAAATACACTTAAGGGAAGGGTGTGTGAACCAGCTGCCTATGTTTCCCCTTCAATTCTAATTCATTTTGCTTTGCTTCCTCCTCTGGAGTTGAGCACTGCAGATGTATCCCCTTTGCATGATACTGGGCCCTGTCAAGGAGGAGCAGTGGTTGGACCAGGGTAGGAGGAAGGGCCTCCTCTCCCTAGCATCCAACACACTTCCTTTCTTTTTGCTTTGCTTCCCTTGGCATGGCCATCTAGGGAGTGTGGACCCACTGCCGGTCTTGCAGCAAGCTTCAAAGAACCCACAGTTCTCAGTGAGGTCCTTCCTGCCCTGTCTTGCCTATCAGCCACAGCCCACTGATGTTGGCAGTTTCAGAAGGATGCCAGTCGCCAGCCCGAAAAGTCGGGCTGTGATAGTTAGCGGGTTGTGTCAACTGGAGTAAGAAACACCCAACTAAACTGGATCAGCATAGTTTGGTTGTGGCTGAAGGGATTTATAATGAAGACAAAAACCGATCCCGGGGAGGCTTGTCACCCGGATGGTGTGAAAGGGAAATGAAGAAGGATGGCTCACTTCTGTTTCTTCCAGAGGAGCTCTGATCTTCACCTTCACCTTGGGCCTCATCTTCTGGCTTCCAGCTGGGACTCCACAGCCTTCAGCACAGACCCTGCGGCATCCTCATGGGGACTTCACGGGACTCTACAGTGAGCTCCAGGCCTTTGACTGGATCCTTTGTATCTCCAGTGTACAGGCAGCCTATTGGCATCCTTCAGTATCTGACGCCAGTCTTGTGAAGTCTTATATTTGTAGGTCTTGCACTAAATCTGTTTCTCTAGTAAGCACTGATTGATACAGGGGCTATTTCCTGCCCTGTGATTAGGACCAGTTCTTATCTGAGCCAGTTCAGGAAATAAATCTGTGACCCACTGGGCAACTTCCCTAATAGGTCTTGAATTCCAGTTTGAGGAGGAGGTCTCTTCTAGCAGTTTTCTAGGGCTGCCAGTATTACAGTATTACAGACTGGGTTGTTGAACAGCAGAAATTTGTTGTCCTGCAGCTCTGGGAACTGTGCATTTAAAATGAAGGCGTTGCCGGGGATTTAGCTCAGCGGTTCCTCTGCCTGCCTCACAAGTGCAAGGTTCCAAGTTCCATTCCCAGCACTGGAAAAAACAAAAACAAAACAAAACAAAACATGAAGGTGTTGTGGGTGGGGATTTAGCTCAGTGGCACCACACAGCCTTGCAAGCTCAAGGTCCTGAGTTCAATCCCAAGTACCCACCCCCAAAGATGAAGGTGTTGCTGTGGGAATGGGGATAAAATGATCAAGAGATGATATAAATCTGTACCAATTCCCCAAAGTGAATGTAATTATTATGTATTGCAAACATATAATAAAATTTTAGAAAAGATGAAGGTATAGGCAGAATTTGTTCATCCTGAGGGCTAGAAGAGAGAATGCGTTCCATGCTTGTGGTGGTTTGTGGGTTATCCTTGGCATTTCTGGGCTTGTGGAAACATCACCCTGATCTCTGCCTTTATCATTACATCACATCCTTCCTGTGTGCACTTTGGTTTCCAAATTTTTCTTTTTATATAGGACACCAGTTCTATGGATTAGGGGCTAACCCTGTTCCTGCACGAATGTACCATAACATAATTATTCACATCTGTGGAAATTTATTTCTAAATAAGTTCATCTGAGTAGGATTTTGACATATGCATTTTGAGGGACACAATCCAATCCATAGGTCAACTTTCTTTGTAAATTTGCTTTTTTTTATTACTCTCAGTCCTAGATTCTTTGGAGACACATCTTGCCTCTTTATAGCTAACACTGTTGTTAGTAGGTTATTATTCTCTATGCCTTACATTTTCATCTAATTTGGTCTTATGTTCTCTCACAAGGGAGTGACCATAAACTCAAGTTCTGTCTTGGATGGGGCACCAGAAGATCTGAGGGGGCATCATAGAGTTTATGGTGTGCTTTTACAGGATTCTTTATTCTGGTGGAAGATCTAATATTTGAGTATCTGACCCATGTCCAGGTGTCTTCTCCCAGGAAGCCTGTTTATACTGATAGGAGCCTTAGTGGTTCTGGTATGATCTGTGCCCACTTTTTCCTGGACCAAGGTAGCTACTACTTCCTAGCAGAGGTCTAATCAAGAAAGATGTTACCCTTGGGTGTGTTGGTCAGGCCACATACAGAAGAGATGAATTGGTGGTTTATTTATATGCTTGGTTTTATTGGCATTAACAGCTAAAGTAGCTCCCTTAGAAAGATGGAAATGGCAGAGGAGCATCATTGGCTGAGTTTGCTAAATTATAATAACTATCAGTGGCCAAGTAGGACCATATAATCATGCTTATCTTTCCATACTTGCTCAGAAATGAATAAACGCATATAAAAGCAGGATGCATTCATATGTTCATTGTTTGGCAAATGTAAGGACATTAACTCAGTACAAATTTGAAGTGGAAAAATTCTTGGTGTCTTTGCTGTTTCCCTATGAACTGGCAGTTGAGGACACAGGAACCTTTCTACTTCCCTAGTCATCACTGGCATGATGTTCTGTTTGACACAGCAGCTGACTTTCACATACAGCAAGCCAGTGATATGAGAGGGCAAGGTGAGATCATGGTACCTTGGGAAACCTGGCTTCAGATGTCACACACTGTCATCTGTACTGCGTTCAATCTGCCCCTTGGGTTACCCCTGGCTCAGGGCAAGGACTGTACATTGGTAAAGACTTCAGGAAGCAGCTACTGGAAATTCTTGCAGAATGCAGCAGGAAAATGGGAGAATAGGCTGCCTCAAGAGAAAACAGAAGAGCCAAGAAACAGTCCAACTCAGCTAAATAATCAAGTTTCAAGATGGACATTTGCGGCAAGTTTAAAAAGCAATCAGCCTGGTCCGGGGATTTGACTCAGAGGTTCTGCCCCTTGCCTCTCAAGTGCAAGGCCCGAGTTCCATCCTGGGTACCCAAAAAGAAAAAAAAAAGCAGCCACCCCAGATTGTATGAGGAGAATAGGGAATTCTTGGATTGAGATCTCTAGGAAAAGAAAAATAGACCATCTGATATCCTCATGCTTTATATTTATTGATGTATAAACAATATTATATACAAACAAAATGAAGCCTTCATTTTATAAAAAGCTATAAAGAGAAAAGAAACAGGGTGATTATTATTCCAGGAAAACAAAACACTGTGCAAGAAATAAACCATAGTGGTAGTAGATTAGTTGGGGTTTGCGGTGGATATTATTTATACAAACATGCTAATATCGATGCATTCATTGACTTAGTGAAAATGGAATATAACTAGGGGGAGCAAAGCATGAGAAGTAGTGGGGGTAGAGAACATAAGAAACCTAAATCTCCATTTAGAATAACAGAAAATCAATAGATAATATCCAAGTTTTGAAAAAATTCATATAAGCATACTGGTTAGAAATCCAGAAAAAAAAAATCAGGCAAATCTGTTAAAGAATTGAGAGTGATCTCTGAGGGTCTCAGGAGTGGAGCAGAGCAGGAGTAAGGTAAGGGACAACTGTTTCTTTCTAACTTGTTGTTGTTCTAAATCATATAATCCTGTTTGGTGTTCTTTGTCATATAAAAAAGACTCATTCAAGCAATATGTATGAAATAGAATGTCTATGAACTAGCAGCTCCCATTTCTGAATGTCTATATCACTCTTCAAACTTATTGCAATATTTATGGCTGCAAATATATTTAGAGAATAAACTGCCACTGCAGTCCAAACAAAGGTATTTGGCCCTCTCCGAAGCCCTGGCTTCCACCCCGAGCTGCAGGTCCTTTCCTTTCCTTTCTGCCCTTCTCTGTATTTCATGGCCCTTTCCCCGGGAATCTCCTTAATGGTTCTTCCTTAAGATTTTAACTTGCTGTCCTCACTCCCACTGCTCTCTCTAACTCAGGGGGAAAAAAACTTTTTCTGCTTAATTCTTCTGGCACTTCATGTATTACATTTTAAACTTTCGCCTTGTGTTACTTGGGGCTGTGTCTTAAGTACAAGATCTGACATATTTATCCTACTTAGGCGCTTCTAAATTTCAGGGGCTCCAGCGCAAGATAAATTAACTCTGTACAAAGAGGAAAGAACAATGCTCTGAGTCGTGTCTTTGCTGCCCCCTATAGGTGGACACTGGGACTGCGTGTCCCCTTGCACCCGGATCGATATTATTTTTTAATCTTTTTTTTTTCTTTCCTATTTACTGAGTGATCACAAGCAGCCAGTGGCCCTCCTCAAAAAGTAGCCCACGGTTATGTGTAATTTTTAAAAAGTCGTTTAAGAGTGATTGCTTAAAGGTCTTATTAAAATTACTGGGAAGCCGGAGGCTCCTAGCTAGTAGTCGAATGAACACTTTGGTCAGTAGAGGGCTCTCTTCAATGCTTCCAACACGAGGCCGTCTAACAGCAAGCAAGTCTCCACACTGCTCTGTCACTTTTTATCATATTTGGTAGAGTTTGAGTTAAATATGCTTAATTAAAACATGCATAGGTAAAATATCCTTAAAGCGAAGACAAAATTGCATAAAAATTTAAGGTGGAGCCAAAAAACCTGCAAGACCATCATGCTTGCTATTTATTGGCCAGAGCTCTTCTTTTCTCAGAGCAGAGGTCCCCAAATCCCAGGCCACAGACTGAACAGCGCTGTAAGGCGTCAGGGTGCGAGAGAGAGAAGGTTGAGAAGGGACACGGACTGTGAATTGCGCATGCGCATGTGAGGGAGCTAGGTTTCCACTCCTTTGAATCATCTCACCCCCATAGCTGGAAAAATTTTCCTGCACAAAATTGGTCTCTGGTGTCAATAAAAATGTCAGAGAGCACTGTTTTAGGGCATTCGATACCTCAGGAAGCGAAGGCGTGGCGGTCAACCCTTGGAGGGCACACCCTGCCATCCTGAGTGGAGCTAGACAGACGAGTCACTAGAATGAAGCATAAAAACACTAAAACTTCTGTGTATAGTTACTCTTTACATTAAAAATAAAGTATTTGCTGAGCACGGTAGCACATGCCTGTAACCCTAGCTACTATGAAGGCTGAGGCAGGAGAGTCACAAGTTTTGAGTCCAGCCAGGGCAACATAGTGAGACCTTGTCTCAAAATAAAAACATAAAAAGGGCTGGGGTTGTAGCTGAGTGTAAAGGCCCTGGGTTTAATCCCAATATCAGAATTAAATATATATATATAT
>NW_022900926.1:34459117-34466274 GCF_012274545.1 Fukomys damarensis | reverse complement strand
CTGACACCGTTGCCTCATGTCATTGAAGCAAAAGTTCTTCAACATGGGGGTGGGTGTAAGTGGTGACAATTCTTCTCATTCGTTTGTTATCGGCAGTATTTCCAAGGGTTTGCGATTCCGTGTTACCATGAAAATGTTTTCAAAATTGTATTCCTGGATTTCACTGAAATGATCCTAGCAAAATAGATGTGACTGCTATAGTGCAAGACCCATGGGTAACCAACCAGAAAATGGCAAGGTGGTCCCAGAGTGATTTTCCAACCCTAGAATGATAAGGTAAAAAATAATGATCACTGAATTATATTTAATACAAAGTTGGTAAAAAATCCAAATTATCAAGAATAGACTCAACGTCAGGATTCGTACCTATTCTCTGAAACAATGAACCTAACCCTACATGCTTTTTGTGCCTTGGGTTATTGGCTGTTGGGTACGTAACGCTGCCTAGCAGAGGGGGACATTTTTGAGATGATTATCTAGTACATGAAATGCAGACCTCCATAATTGCTAAAATGAAGGAGATAATGTTTATTTCCAGATTTCTCAGTAGTATGCATATGAAGCCATTTTTTAAACTCTGGCGTTATCTTTTGAATTTCTTTTTTATGCTAGATGAAAATTTAATAACTCTGCGTTCCCTGCTGCCACCCTCCCCTAGTTATACCCCATTTTTACCTAAATCAATAAAGGTATTAACATTAGTAGTTTCTGTAAATAAAACTGATTTCAAATCCTATCCATTATTACCATGATTTCTTGCAAAATATTTTATTTTCCAGGCGTTATCCTTGCTTTGATTTCTGTATATCGAGGCACTCTTACCATCAGATTATTCATGAATCAATTGACATTTTTGAATAGTTAAGCATATAAGACAGTACAGTAGTCTTTTTTTATTGCCTGGAGATCACCCTCCCAGGACCCGTTATTCACACATGATCTGGACTGTTTTCAAAGCCTGTTCCAGTGCCATCAGATGCTACCCTAGGCGACCTTGACAAATGGAGTGAAAGGTCAATGGGAAGACCAGCAAGAGGTGAATTTGCCACAGGGGTTTTACGTTCATGAAATCTCCCATGGAGAACCACAGGAAGCATCCAGATAAAATCCTTGGGAGTCACTGCACCAGAGTAGGGGTGGTTTCAGGACATCCTATCTGTCCTGAAGTTCAGGGTTGCCTGGGTTGTTTTAGTCACACACTGTCCTTCTTTGGAAACTTATAAGCTATGAAAACAATGACTTGAAATAATTAAACAAAGGCAGATCCCAAATCTAACTCTGAGGCACTTAATCTCTTGTGAAAACTTAGGCATAAAGATACTCAGTGTCATTGAAATTCAAAGTTCAAGCCAATATTCATCACTAAATTTCTTCATCCACTTGCTACTTTTAGAAATCCATGTCAGAGCAAGAAGTTATTCAAAATTTAAACTTTGAAGTCAGAAATAAAGATGATTGGGACCATTCAAAGACAGCTTGAATTTCAAAGGGAAGGGAGCACGGGAGAAAGATTGCTCTGAAGACCACGTGGCTTCAGACAGAACCATGAGAGCCGCTCCCACCCCTTTCTTTGGACTCTTTCAATCTGCTTTTATTCTCTTCTGTGTTTTTTGAAATTTATATTATTAAGGTTATATTATTATAAATATCTTGCTGGAGTATAAGTTTCCAGTGCTTTCACAAAATCCCTATTAGGTTTTGACAGCACTTAAGGTGGATGGATAGGGTTGGTGGTAACAATTCCTATTTTTATAGGGAAGGTGACTGGGCCTAAGAAAGGTTTGCTAAGACACATTGCTTGGTATCAGCTGCTGGAAAGGGTAGAATTGTTCAACTGTCAGCAGTGTTTTTATCTTTTTCTCCCGTAATGCCTTTCTTTGTAATTTCACCTCCAATTCTTTTTTTTCCTCCATCTATATAGAAATCTGCCTTATCTGAGATGGATACGACCCCTTCTGCATGCCTGAAACTGCAGATGATACTGAACCCTACATATACTGTGGTTTTTTTTGTATACATTAATACATATGATTAAGTTTAATTTATAAATTAGGCACAGAAAGTGACTAAACAATGAAACTAAAACACATATATTGTAATAAAAGTTGTACAAATGTGATCTTTGCTCTGTCTTGAAAGAGTTATGATAAATATTGATATTTTTGGACCTTAGTAACCAAGAAATTGAAACCAAAGCAAAGAGAGGACAACTATATTACCATCTATATAGTTTTATTAGAAATCTGTTGTTTTTGATGCTTGTAAAGTTTCATTCTGTTGTTAATCATTTAAAATCGTTAAATAGCATTTTCATGAGTTATAAGATGGATATAAAATATTTATATTTTAATATATTTAAATATAAGTATACTCAAATTTATATAAAAATAAATAATTTTTAAAAAATTTAACGCAGTAATTTTTTTGTGTTTCTTAACTTTCACTGATGATTCGGCTTTGGGGATTAGAGTCACTGGCAAAGGGGATCCCTACTCCCGAGACAAAGTCTAAATAGGTCACCTGAGACATCTGGCTCTGATGTTTCTCTCTGAAGTTCAACTGGGACTCCATTCCAGAAAACTTGCAGCACTTATTTCTGAAGGTATAAAAAAGAAAGGAGTGTCAAACTGGGGTTCCACTGACACTCTTTCTTAAAAGATTCTTTGACTTACAAAAGGAGTCCCTATGGGATGTGCATAAACATCAAGGTCAGTATATTTTTAGTTCAATTCGATTGTCGTAAGTTCAATGTAAGAAAACCACTTGAGTGTTTGGGCTGTGGCCACTGCTGAATTGCACCATGGGACTGATGAGCTTTGGAGGACACAGGGAGACTATGAAGTACCGCTCCTGCGTACAGGGGACAGGAAGCAGTGGTCAATCCAAGCAGCACTTATTTCTAGGGAAAGGAGGGAGCCATTGTGCTGGAGCTGCATCTGTGTTGGGGAGGGATGAAGACCCCCTATCTCATGAGGGCCTCAGTCCCAGGGGTGAGCCATGTCCCTGTCATCTTCATCTCATCTCTACTGGCTAATGATCATTGTGTCCCAGGGCATCCTTCCTCCTCAGACCCTACATCTCTGCACAGTGGTGGAAAAATGTGATTGCTGCCAATGCTTGACTTGACACAGACCACTCTGTAGGTGCCTGCATCCTCACAGGACCCGATCCCAGATCACACACTACTTGCTGAGATCCTTCTGGCCCATACACATGTTGTGTTTGATTTGTAGAGGTTTTTTTTTTTTTTTTAAAAAGAGTTTAAAGTAGGAATCTGTGATTTAGATTAAGAGTCTTGATTTTCCATTTCTTTTAAAAAATAAGTATATCTGGCAGCAGTGGCCCCAAATTCTTAAAGAGCAGTGGAATAAATGCCACTGACCTGGGCGTATATGTTCCTTAGACCTCTGTAGACCTCAGAACAGCCTAACAGATATACATGCTTGCTCAAATAAGCAAGGATTAGCAACAGTGACTCTGTCCTAGCATCTTCCGTTTTCCACCCTGGCGTGTGGAGTTTGTGTATATAGGTGTGAGAAGAATCCACCATTTCTCTAGGCCTTGCTCTTACAGAAGTTATTGCTTTCTTCTTCCAACTTCTGGGATACAGGGGACTCACCCCTAGGCAGCTTGGTTTCAGCCCTAGTCTCTGAAATTACCCCAACCTCCCCTCTGTGATTCCTTGACTAAGCAGTGATCTCTCCTCTTTGACACAATGAGATCATCAGAGATAAATCAGGGCCTTAATCACTGCTGCCAGAGCAGCAAAGGTGTCCTCAGTCAGCTGGGGATGTGTTAGGGCTGAAATAAGCCATACTTTTGTCTGTCCCTAGCTCTCCTTCTGCCCCAGGAAACAGCTCAAGGGCTGCAAGAGGAGAGGACTGCCTGGTAAGACCAACTCTGTAGTGGATCTGCCAGGTTTCACACAGAAAATAAGTTAGAAAGGAATTAAACAACAGCAAAGATTGAAGGGGTGGGAGAGGTGGTAGTGACACTGATGTGTGGAGCAAGGATGTACATAGAAGGGAGATAGGAAGGAAAAGGAAGGGAGAGCTCATTGTTTCATATATAACCTTTCCACAGCACAAGCACAAGCAGTCTGTGCTAGATATGTAGCTACTTTGGATATGTGGTTACTCAGAAAATGCATTTACTAAATTCACATATCATTTAGACTTCTTAGATGTATAATTTTTCTTAAAAACTAAAGACAAGTTGCATTCTTTTTCTCTAAATAGAGCATATTTTCTTGTAAAAGATTTACAATGTTTTCTCTATAGGGGAAAGGATGGAAGTGCTCACCTAACTTCTTCCTCTTCTTCATGCAAACACAATTGGATGGCATTTCCCACGCAGTTAGGTGTGGTCATGTGATGGAGTTCTAGCCAATGGAACACGACAAGAAGCCAGCCATGCCTACAGACCCTTTCATATTCTTCGCTTCCACGAATATTCCATGAACATGGAAGTAAGGGTAGAGCCACGTGTCAGAAAGGAGCCTGATCTCCTGAATGGATTCTTTTCTGTGTAGGGTTTTACAAGCACGTGTCCCTGCTGTGCTAGTTAGGGTCAAATTACTTAATTTTTCTGCTGGTCAGTTTTCATCTGCAAATTAAGCGTATTGATAGTAAATATTTCTGGGGATTATTGGAAGTAAGCAATGATTTCATATTTGTAAAAACACAGACTAGTGCTTTGATTAGAGTATGCACTACATAAAGGAACTGTAAATAAAATGTTAAAGTACTACAAATGTTGTCATTACATTGGTCTTTCCAGTGGCTATGGGCTGAATGTTTGTGTCCTTCCAAAATGCATGTGTTGAAGCTCTAAACCCCAATCTGACAGTATTTGCAGAAACAGACTATGAGGAAGTGATAAAAGTTGAATTTGACCATAAAGGTAGGTTCTTAACCCAATAGTGTGGTGCCCTTTTAAGAAAACACCAAAGCTCACTTCTCCATACTTAGTGAACCATGGAAAAGGCATTTGAGAATGGAGAAGGAAGATGGCATTCTGAGATCCAGGAAGAAGTCCCTCACCAGGAATCAACTAGCTAGTGCCCATTTCCTGGACTTTCAGTATTCACGTATGTGCGAAAATAAAATTTCATCAACTAAGTCACCTAGTTTGTGATATTTTGTTATGGCAACCCAAACAGACAAACTATTCCAAATCTTTTTTTTTCAGCTTTAATTGAGTTTATTGGTACATTTTAGGGATACAGTACAGTTACATTCATTGTTGGGATCTTGTACCTCTACATGACAAGTCTTGGTTCTCATTTTTCCCCCTTGTCCCTGTCCTTACATCACCCCCTCCTCCCCTCCCCATCTACACACACTTTATTTCCATCTTTTCATTTTCTCACATTTTTTTCTTTTCCCTATTACCCTTCCCCCACCCATCCCACCTTCCCTACAGGTTTAGCCCCTTTCTTCCCATTTCACAATGTCAGTAATCTTATTAGGATCTTATGTATAATTACAGTTTGTTCACACCAGAGAAACTGTTTGGTATTTACACATGCGTGACTTATTTATTTCACTTAGGAGTATATCTTCAATATGTATCCATTATCCAATGAATGAATCTATTTTCTCATTCTTTATGGTTTAGTAATATTTCATTTTATAGAAAAAGCATATCTTCTTTATCCAGTTTCCAACGGATGGGCAAATGGGCTGTTTCCAAGTTTTAACAATTACAAACTGTGCTGCTACAAACATGGGTGCGCATACGTCACTGTGATATGATTCTTTTAGTTCTTTTGGAAAGATACCCAGTAGAGGGATGGCTGGGTCAAATGGAACCTCCAGAACAAGCTCTTTGAGTTACCTCCATATTGATTTCCATAGTGGTTGCACCAGTCTGCACTCCCACCAACAATGGAGAAGGGTTCCTTTCTCCCCACAACCCCACCAACATTTGTTATTGTGTGATTTCTTGATAGCAGCCATTCTTTGTCGGGTGAGGTGGAATCTCAGTATTGTTTTCATCTGCATCTCTTGAATGACCAGGGATGTGGAGCATTTTTTCATATATCTACTTGCTGCTTTTACTTCTTTGTCTGAGAAATGTCTATTCATTTCGGATGCCCATTTTTGAATTGGGTCTTTATATTTGGGGGCTGATTGTTTTGAGTTCTTTATAGATTCTAGATAATAGTCCTTTGTCTGAGGAGCAGCTGTTAAAAATTTTTTCCCACATTGTAGGTTGTCTCTTCGTTCTGCTGATGGTTTCTTTTGCAGTACAGAAGCTTTTTAATAAGATGAGATACCAGTTGTTGATTCTTTCTGCTAGTTCCCATTCTACTGAGGATTTGTTCATAAAGTCTTTCCTATGCCAATGTCTTCCAGAGTTCTGCCTAACTTACCTTCTAACAAGTTTAGTGTTTCTCTTTTAATATTTAGATCTTTAATCCACTTGGATTTTAATTTAGTGCATGGTGAAATATAAGGGTTCAGTTTTAATCTGTGGCAGGTTGAAATCCAGTTTTACCACACCATTTATTAAAGAGGCTATCTTTCCTCCACTGAGGATGGTCAGCTCCTTTGTCAAAAATGAGGTAGCTAGCCGGGGATTTAGCTCAGTGGTTTGGTGGCCTGCCTCACAAGCGCAAGGACCTGAGTTCAATCCCCAATACCAAAGAAAAAATAAATAAAGTGGAAAGATGAGGTAGCTGAGTACATCTGGAGTTGTTTTTGTGTCTTCCAATCTGTTCCACTGATCCTCAGGCCTGTTTCTTTGTCAGTATCATGCTGTTAATCACAGTGGCTTGGCAGTATAGTTTCAAATTGGGAATTGTTATACCCGCTGCCATGTGTCTGTTGCCTAGGATGGCTTTTGCTATTCTAGGTCTCCTATGGTTCCAAATGAATTTTTGGATTCTTTTTTCTAGTTCTGTGAAATATAGTGTTGGAATTTCAATTGGCATTGCATTGAATCTGCATAGCATTTTTGGTAGCATGGCCATTTTCACTATGTTGAATCTTCCTACCCAGGAGCAGGGGATATCTTTCCATTTTTTTATATCCTCTTCGATCTCTTTTTTTCAGAGTGCTGTAGTTTTCAGTGTAGAGATCTTTTGCTTCTTTTGTAAGATTGCTTCCTAGATACTTCATTTTTTGGGATGCTATTGTAAAAGGAATTTTTTT
>NW_022900926.1:34424097-34458936 GCF_012274545.1 Fukomys damarensis | reverse complement strand
ACTCTACTGACTGTCAATTAAGTCCAGAAGTCTTTTGGTGGAGTTTTTTGGGTCTTCAATGTAGAGTATCATATCATCAGCAAATAATGATAGTTTAATTTCTTCCTTTCCTATATTTGTTGTTTTAATTTCTTTCTCTTGTCTAATACCTGTGGCTAATGTTTCCAGAACAATATCAAAGAGGAGTGGTGATAGTGGGCATCCTTGTCTTGTTCCTGATTTTAACGTGACAGTTTTCAGTTTTTGGCTATTTAATATGATGTTGGCTGTTGGTTTTTCATAGATAGCCTTTATTAAGTTGAGATATGGACCATCTATTCCAATTTTTTGCAGGGTTTTTATCATGAATGGGTGTTGAATTTTATCAAATGCTTTTTCTGCATCTATTTAGAGGATCATATGGTTTTTGGCCTTGACTTTGGTAATATAGTGTATTACATTTATTGACTTACGTATGTTGAACCACCCTTGCATCCCTGGAATAAATCTGACTTGGGCAGGATGTATGATCTTCTTGATAATCCTCTGTATTCTGTTTGCTAGTATCTTATTTAGGATTTTGGCATCTATATTCATTAAGGAGGTTGGCCTGTAGTTCTCTTTTTTAGTTAAGTCTTTCACTGGTTTCGGAATCAAAGTGATACTTGCTTCCAGGAATGAATTTGGAAGTATAGCTTCCCTTTCAATTTCATTGAAAAGTTTGAAGAGTAATGGTAATTCTTCTCTAAATGTCTTGCAAAATTCAGCAGTGAATCCATCAGGGCCTGGGCTTTTCTTTGTTGGTAAATTTTTAATTACATTTTCAATTTCACTGACTGTAATTGGGGTGTTTAAAATGTTTTTATCTTCTTTGTTCAAATTTTGTAATTAATAAGCATCTAAAAATCTGCCCATTTCTTCTGTGTTTTCCATTTTATTGGAGTACAGGTTCTCAAAGTAGGTATTAATGATCCTCTGAATTTCCATTGGCTCTGCTGTGACTTCGCCTTTTTCATTCCTGATTGCATGGATCTGAGCCTTTTCTTTTCTTTTCTTTTTTTGATATGATTAGCTAAGGTTTTGTCAATTTTATTTATTCTTTGAAAAAAACCAACTCTTTGTTTCATTTATTTTTTGTATCATTTTCTTAGTTTCCATTGCATTGATTTCTGCTCGAATCTTTATAATTTCCTTTCTTGTTCAAGCTTTGGGTTTTTCTTGCTCTTGTTTTTGTAGGAGTCTAAGATTCATCATTAGGTTGTTTATTTGAGCCCGCTCTGTTTTCCTAGTGTGGGCATTCAATGCTGTGAATTTTCCCCCTAGAACTGCTTTCATTGTGTCCCATAGATTCCTGTATGTTGTATTAGCATTTTCATTTATTTGTAAAAACTGTCTAATTTCTTCTTTAATTTCCTCTGTAATTCATTGATTGTTCAGGAGAGTGTCATTCAGTTTCCATGTGCTTGTGAAGTTCCTACAGTTTCTTGTGCTATTGATCTCCAGCTTGATTGCACTATGATCTGATAATATACAGGGGATAACTTCAATTCTTTTGCATTTATTCAGACCTGTTCTGTGAGCCAATATATGATCTATCTTGGAGAATGATCCATGTGCAGCCAAAAAGAATGCATATTCTGATTTTGTGGGGTGGAATGCTCTTTAGATATCTATTAAATCCATGTGTTCCAAAGCTTGGTTCAGTTCTATTATTTCATTGTTGATTTTCTGCCTAGATGATCTGTCAATTTTTGATAGTGGGGTATTTAAATCCCCCACACAATTGTATTAGTGCTTATTTGGTTTTTCATGTTACTAAATATTTGTTTTATATAGTTGGGGCATTTATATTTGGTGCATATGTTTATGATTGTCATCTCTTCCTCTTGAATTGTTCCCTTTACAAGGATGTAGTGGCCTTTTTTGTCTCTGTTAATGAGTTTTGGTTTGAAATTTACTTTTTCTGCGAATAAGATTGCTACCCCTGCTTTTTTCTGGGCTCCTGACACATGGAGAATTGTTTTCCATCCTTTCACTTTCAGTCTATGGGCTTCTTTTTGCCCTAGGTGTGTTTCTTGTATACAACATATTGTTGGATTTTGCTTCTTAATCCATTCTGCCAGTCTGTTTCTTTTGATTGGTGAATTGAGGCCATTAACATTGATGATTATAACTGATATGTTCTGATTTATTATTGTCATGTTATTGTCCTTTTGTTGACTCTTTACTTTTTCTCCCATCTCCTTTTAGTTTCTTGCCTTGCCTATTTGATTTGGTCTGTCGGGCTTCATGGTATTGTGACCTTCATTGTCCTTTTCTAGGACCTTGTTTAGAATTCCTTGTAGTGCTGGTTTGGTGTTCATGAAGTTTCTCAGGTGTTCTTTGTCATCTTATTTCCCTGTCCATTCTGAAAGAGAGTTTTGCAGGATACATCAGTCTAGGTTGGAGGTTGTTTTTTTTTAGGACTTGAAATATCTCCCTCCAGGCTTTCCTTGACCTAAGGGTTTGTGTTGAAAAGTCTGCTGTGATTCTGATGGGCTTTCCTTTGCATGTGATTTGTTTCTTTTCTCTTACTGCTTGTAGTGTTTTGTTCTTCTGTTGGATTTCTGGGATCTTGATTATTATATGTCTAGGTGTAGTTTTTTTTGATCATGGCTATTTGGAATTCTATATGCCTCACTTATCTGTATGTCTAATTCTTCCCTTCTGTTTGGGAAGTTTTCTGTCGTTAATTCTGTGAAGAGCTTTTTTAAGTAATTTGTATTTTCTCCTGCTATTTCATGGATACCTATCAGTCTTATATTATTTTTCTTTGCATCATCTAGAAGTTGTTGGATCGATTTCTCATGATCCCTTACTGTTTTTGAGAGACCTCTTTTTTCATGGTCACTGACTGCAATCCTATCTTCTGTATCTGAAATTCTATCTTTGCAATCTTTTATTCTGTTGTGTACATTTTCAGTAGAGTTTTTAATCTCCTGGATATCTGTTTGAATCTGTTTTATGGATTCCATTTCTTTCCTCTGTTGGGCATTCATTGCTTCCATTTCTTTCTTATGCTGAGTCTTCAAGACTTCTATCATGGTCCTGAGCTCATCTATTTTTTTGTCAGTTTCTGTTCTAGAGTCTCGAATCATGACTTCCATTTTGCTCGCCATCTCTATGGTTAACTGGCAAATTATTTCTGATTTGAATTTTTCTAGAGCCTGATTGATCTGTTTTGTTACCTCCTGTGCTATGGGTCCAGGGTGTCCTGCTGGTTCATTAACAGACTTTTCATCCTCATTTGCCTTAGTGTTTGCCATTGGTGAACTGGAAGTCTGTCTTTGTGTCTTGCTTAAGTGTTTTCTCATTTTTATTTTTGTTGTTGGGTTGTCCTTGGTTTAATTTCTGGGTTATTACTTACATCTTCCTGATATAGTTGCACTTTAGCTTTTGAGCCTTTAATGACTCATAGACATCCTCATTTTCATAATATCAGAGAAAACAACTCATTAAATTAATCACAATCCTTTATCCTAATTGATACATTCAGCAACCCAATAGGATCAAGCACAGCTTGCAAATTGACCACTTGTGGTAGTCATTAATCTGTCACCTTTAAACCATGTGAATTAAATTAATATCAAGAAGCAGCCCAAAATATGTTTGCAGTGAATACACTTTTCAGTATAGCATCTTTACCATTTAGGATGGGGGTTTAGACTAAGTTAGGATGAGAGGAGTAGATAAGTGAAAGAATTGGAGAAGGTTTCAAGAGGACGTAGAATGACCATACAATCTTTACAAAACTATTAACTTCAAAGGGGATAGACAGAGTGCAGGAATAAGGACAAGAATATATTCCCTTAACAGTAGCAGGCTCACCTTCCCTTGAAGCTATGGAGCCATGAGTGAGGTAAAATGACAGGAGAAAAGAACATAAAGAAAAAAAGAAAAAATGATAAAAGAAGAAGTCTGAGTTAGGGCAGGAGCAGGAATAAAAAGGGAGATGAGGGATAATATGGTGGAGCAAGAGACTGAGTTGGAGAAAGAGGACAGAAAAAAGAAAGAAATTGCAAGGTGGAATGAGGAAAAGAAAAAAAATGAATTTGAAGGGCCTCTTTCAGACTATGTCTATGTTGTCTTATTATACCACGTGTACAGCCATGTGCAGAACAAAATCCCCTGATCTCAGCTAGCCAATGTCAGGTCCCCACAACTCAGGCTGACCTCAGTCCACAAGGCCTAACTTGAGCTTCCCAACCTGCAGGATTGAACTCCACTCAGTTCTATTACAGGTTTTCCCTGCCCTTTCTTTGAAGATATTCAAAGTTGGGAGCTCAGAAACATACCCTTCATGACCACCTATGCCTCTGCAGAGTGGGTCCAAGGGTTGGCCCAATCAGGAGGTTTGAGAACGGGGAGGGGGGGAGTCAGGTCATGGGGGTGTTTCAAGGGTGCCCGAGAGGCTACCTTCCTTGCTAGAGCTGGTGGCACGCAGTCAGGGAGGTTGCAAACCCTCTGGGTGTGAACAAGCAGGTGACCAGGAGATCTCCGGGGGCCTTCCTTGCTGGATCTGGTGGCGCATGTTTTCCAGATCTTTTAAGAAATGTCTTTGAATGGCAAAGAAAATAATGTCAACCAACAGGTTTTCTTTTTTCCAAGAGCATAGAGGTTAGAAGTTGAGTTGAAGTATCAGATGAGTTGGCCTGAGTTCAAATCTTGGCTTTGCCACTCATTAGCTGTAAGACATGAAAAGACTGCTAAATTTCACTAACCCTCATTTTTCTCATTAATAGGACCACAATACCTACTCCAAAGGGTTATTGGAGAATTAATAAGGGAATGCTTGTGAAAAATTGAGAGGAATGCCTGGCACAAAACAACGGCTCATTAAGTAATGTTGTTCTTAGGCAATAAGTGACAAGAGGCCATGTTTCAAAAGCACATCCAGAATATTGAAGTTCATCCGTGGAATCCCTCAACACACTCCTTTTTGTCTGAAAACTCTTCCTTAAGCAAAGTCTTAGATAAATTCCTAACCTATCATAGATGGGTGCAGTGGGGAGGATTGGGAGGGACAGGACCCTCTCCACCCACTGGCTTCTCCTCACGTTCCCTCTCCAGAGTGTCCCAGAGTCACCTCTGTGGAATTTTATGGCTCTTCAGTGCAGTTTGGTCATCTACAGGACTTGAAGTTCTCTAAACTGTTTTGTTCCGGTGCTAACATTTTATGGCAGTGAGAACTGGCATTTGGCCATGCAATAGAAGTTGAAATTGAAATTTGATAGCACCGTCTGTTGCTGATACTCTGCCCTCCCTTGACTTAACCAATCGCTTCCATGGTGGCCTCTACACTTGTCAGTTCAGCTCCCCCCACCTCGGGGAGGCAACCCCTTCCCTTCCCATCTGCTTCTGCCATCCAGAGAGAGTAGCATGAAGCTGATGTGATGCTCTTGTCCAGTTGTCTGAGGCTCCAACTAGGCTTCAGGTTCCACACAACCAGTGGATTGCACCAGATTTCATCAGAACTGCCAGAGGCTGTGATGCTGAAAGATGAGGGCCTTAGCCAATCACAGAGCATGGTTGTAAAATGCACTAAATTATCTAGAAACAAAACTGAGCTGTTTTAATACTCCAATGCTTGATGCAGCCAGAAGTTAAATAACCACTCAAATTCCCTTCTCAAGCTCTGTTTATTTGTACCAGCATAACTACACCCAGAACTCTGGTCAGCTCTGACTGGCAGGAGCAGATCTAACACCCTCGTTTATTCAGCGGAGGCTACTTTGCTGCCCAGACACTTAGGGCACTACTGTTTCAGTGAGATTACTACTCAGTAGTGTCAGTGAGACACTACTTTGCAGTAGTGTCTGACCTCTTTTCCTGGCTTGTTTCTCCTGGCTCTTGCTTGCTAGTCACATTTGCCTGCTGTGGTTGCTCCAACTTATGAGGAAATTTCTGGCCCTGGACATTTGCACATGCTATTCTTGTAACTTTCCTCCAGGGAGCTGTGTGGCTCTTCTCTTCATTAGCTCCTTCCTCAAAGAGGTCTTCCTTGGCTGCCTTATCTGAAAAAGCATTCCCAGATCCCTCTTTAGGCCTGTACCCCAATTTCCATAGCTATGATCTCCCTCCTATGTATTGCATATACCTATATTGACTACTGCCTGTTTCTCATTCCCTGATCAGGGAAATGTGAAACATCAGGAGAACAGAAATATGGTCTACTGCATTCACTGATACTTTCTCAGACCCAGAAACAGGGCTTAGCACATAGCTACACAATGGATCCTGTCAAATGAATGAATAAGAGCTAAGAGGCACTGACACTCAAATCTCTAGGCAGTTATACTGAGTTCTAAGAGCTACTGGTACTCAAAGCTCAGAATCATTAAAAAAAGGGAGTTGATTTTTACCAATTCATGATTTCTTCCCAAACTTAGAGTTACAGTTTAGATCTGAAACGTTCACCCAGAATCTCATGTGTCTGGAAGGCAATTGGATCGTGGAGTTCCATGTAATTGGATCCTGGAGTTTAGTAGCTCAATGAGCTGTTAGGAGGTGGGACCTGGGTGAGTCACTGGGGCAAGACCTGAGAAGATGTATTCCCACCTCTGGCTCCTCCTTCCTCTCTGCTTCCTCCTTGCCACGGGAAGTCCTCTGCCAGGCCGTTCTCCCCTTGCTATCTTTGCCTTGGAGCCAGCAGACTTTGGACTGAGTCCACTGAAAACTGTAAGCCAAATAAACCTCTCCTCCTTTAAATTGTGGATGTTGGGTATTTGTTTAATAATAAAAAAGGGACTAAGACACTTAACCAAAGAACCCTCAGGTATATGGTGGCAGAAAACATTCTCACAGGCCTGCAGAGCCATGCAGTGAACATAAATTTATCCGGAGGACTGATGGAAACTATTGGCTTTTGACTGTTTTCACTGTGTTCAGGTTTAACTAAGCCCTTGAAAACCCATGAAGGCTTAACAAAAATATCCAGCTAAACACAACTCACCTTAACAGGCAGCCCATGGCACTCCAAGTCTTGGCTGTTTAATCAGTCATGCTTAACTTTATCCAAGAATGGTCCTCATTCTTACCTGGAATCAGATTCTCTTTCCAGCCTATTATTCAGCTTATCTATTGGGGTTTAACCTCTTCATGGTATAGTGGCTTTATACTCTGTCAAATGGGCCCAACTAGAACTACATTTTCTAAAATCCCCTTCCCAGTATGGTTCTGAGTTAGAGTTAGCCCAAAGACAGTTGGCCACCTGGCCTCTGAAAAACTGACACTGAGACACCAGTGACTGCTAGCATTTGTCTACCTCTTTTCTGCACTGAGTTCAGTGACTGCGGATCCTGCTAATCAACAGCCACCCTGGCCTATAGGAATAGCAGCACAGCTGGCCAGAGGCAGCCCTACCAGCTCTCCCTTGGGTTCCTCTCCAGCCTCTGCATATGCCCAACTTCTGGATTCCTTGTCACTCTGGCTAGCCTGTCTCAGTGTGCAGGAAGGTTGGTTAGGATGGAGATTTTTCCTGAACCCTCAAACACAGTTCCATGTCAACATACTCATTGTCATTCATCTTCCCTGATTAAACTTACATTCATGAAGAGTGTGTTATACTCAGCTTGCCAGAAAAGGATTACTTCTCCAACATTATCGGCACCATTTTAAACACAGATACTTTCTGAATACTTATTGCTCCTGCCTTCTTCTACTTTATTCAGTGCAGTAATCAGTTTCAATAATAATCTAACATGTCATATATCTAATAAACAGTGTAAGCTGTTATTTGCCAAAATATGCCTTAGTTGGGGATATAAACTCATGTTTTTAAACATTATTTTAATAAGTACTGTGAAGTAGAAAATATAACTAACATTGAAATTAATTATTTCAGAGGTATTAATCAGGACAGAGCCACATTGATTGAATTGAAGTAAATAAACTGGAGAGATAGTATGCAGAGGCTATGAAAATGACTGACGTTTTGGGAACTCCAGTCGAGCTACTGATGAGAGAAAGGCTCCAACTCAGGAGTCAGTACCCTGGTTGGGCTGCCTCCCCCAGAGGTGGAGTTATAAGGCAGGTGTCTTCTCTGCAAGAGCACTTGGGCCTGTCCTTTTGTGTGACCCACCAGGGCCCAGCCTGTCTCTGGGTTTCTGCCAACCTCTCATGTTTCAGCCTGTATGTGCCCCAACTTCTCTGCACTTTCCCAGACACCTAAAATGACTTAGATACTCGTTTATTTCCACCACTGAACAGCCTCTTCCACCCACAACTTGCATTGTCCAATTTACCTTCTCTTTTCATATCTTGATGCTTTGAATCATATCTGAACTAAAGACTAAAGAAAAATATTTTCGCACTTGTCAAAAAAGCTGTTGTATGTTGGAGAAATTCAAACAATAAAATTAAAATACAAAAGCTTATTGTTACCTATTATTTTCATTCAAATCTCATTCTTCAAGGGCAACTTCTCCAGTTCTCAAGTATTTTCTTTATTTGTTGTTGTTCTTTTGGTTTTGTCCATCAATCTTTTTTTCCCCTCATTGAGTTTATTGGTACATTTTAGGTATACAGTACAGTTGCATTCGTCATTGGGATCTTTTACATGACAGGTCTTGGTTCTCATTTTTTCCCCTTACCCCTGCCCTCCCTTCACCCCCTCCTCCCCTCCCCATTTACAAACACTTTATTTCCATTTTTTCATTTTCTCATTTTTTTTCTTTTCCCTTGTTACCTTTCCCCTACCCTTCCCACTTTCCCTACACCTTTAGCCCTTTTCTTCCTATTTCACAATGTCAATTATCTCATTAGGATCTTATGTACTATTATAGTTTTTCACACCAGAGAAATTAATTCGGTATTTACACATGTGTAACTTATTTATTTCACTTAGGAGTATATCCTCAATATGTATCCATTTTCCTATGAATGAATCCAGTTTCTCATTCTTTATAAGCCTCATATTTTTTAAATAGTTGCATAGAGTTTTATAGTATATTCTTTTAGAAAATGACTGTTAAATTCATCAGCCCATTTTCTGTATGCTTCCATTGTATAGAATGAACTAACTTTCTTCTTAAGTCTTTAGGATGATATCAGCATGTAATGTACTTTAAAGAATTGAGAAATGATCATTCAAATTGTTTTCTGTGTTCTGTGATTCAGATGAGAAGCTTCATTTCAGAAAGACTAGATCTCAGACAAAATTCTGGATGTTCTTTCCTCTCTCCCATAAGAATTTCCCCAAATCTCATGATTCTTCTTAAATCCTAAATCTTTACTTCACAATAATCCTATGGCAAAGTGGCATATTTAGGGATGGCATTTTTTGACTCCCCATGATGCATACAAGATGGTTTAACGTCCTAGCTCTAATTAATTACTACTTCTAATATTAATATCAGCAGTATGAGTTACTACTTATTGAACACATTTTATGTAGTACGCAGCATGTCACATAACTTATCCTATTTCATCCTTCCAGTAACTGCATGGGAATAAAAAAGTTAAGTAAAACTGTCTGTGCTCACACAAGTAGGAAATGGGAATGGACTGAAAAATTAAGTCCACTCTACAATAACGCACACAGCTTTGAGTTCTCTGGAGTCTCACCACCACTGGTTGGCTATACTCAGCCAAGAGAGGGGGTGAAATTAACTTTTCTGATTGCTGTATTTTGCTGTGCCAGGCACCCCAAAGGCGAGAAGACTTGTGTGTTATCCATCTTAACTTGTTAACCCTGAGAGGTCTTTACACACAATGGACATTTAAATCCACTTGAATGATGATTCTGCTGCCTCTATAAGTTGATAGCAGTGAAGACTGGAGTCCAGCACTCAGGCGGCTCGATAAATCCCGTCAGAGTGATTACTGATGGCTTGTTTTCTTTCCTTTGCTGGACTATTTATAGAAGAACTTTTAGCTCACTCCAAAACCTAATATTCTCCAGGGGCACTTCTTGGACCTTGAAACTATGTCCTACAATAAAAAAAAAAAATGCTAGAAATTTGGATAAGGCTGCAATATTGATTGCAAGCAACTTTCAGAGTAATCACCAATGGTTAATTGAATCCTTTGTGTCCTGTCAAATTCTATCACTACTTGAAATAAACTATTAGTACAGTCAAATAAATTTTGTCTAAAATTTAAAAAATTAATAATTCTTGCAATTTCCCAAAAGAAGTTGTTGAATTATTTCAAAATCTTTACAGCAACCAAGAGTCAGACAGGAAACTCAGAAACTATGTAGATCAATACTGTTATTTTCAGAACACGACACAGATATAGTGGGGTCTGAATTTGTAGGCTGTCACAAAGCTAGTCTTTGTCTTGGTTATAAATGAACCAATCAAACTTAATGGCTATAATACATGCTTTTGGATGTGGCTTTTCATTTCTGAATTTATTGCTTATTTTTCTATCTTTAACACCGAGCATAGGACAAGTACAGCACAAGTCCTCAAGAAATGTTTATTGAGTTAATGTGGCAAAAATGTGATATACTTTCAGATAAAATATTTACTGCTATCAGTTACTGATGCAAAAATTTTCAGAACAAAAATGCATGTCTACCGTAAAACGACTATACCAGAGTTGGAGTAAAAAAAGTCTTTATTTAAGAGAATTTCAATAAGGAAGCAGAATTGAATTCAATTCCACTGAAAGAGAGCTGAGAGAGTTTTCAACCCCAGAGTGAGCTAGTGGGACAGTCCTGAGGTTGTAGGTGGGGAGAGTTGGTCAAAGCACTAGGCCATTTGTGTTTACTGTATGTGCTGTCCAAGGCAGCCTCCCACCCATTCACAGAGACTGGGAGACAGGGGAATTGTCTTCTCTGATGATGATATTTTGAAAGAACAGTTACCAAGTCATTGTGAAAGACACTTCTGGGCCATAAAACTGGCAAGTGGCTGGGAGAAGACACACCTCAAAGGATCAGGGACAATGTTTTTTATTTCAAGTTTCCTAAAGTAAATGTTCTAAGAAGGCAACAGAATTTGAAGATATAAAATCAGGTTAAAGAATATATTTTTATTTTTATGAAAATCTGTACTTTGAAATGAAACTCTCTCTAAAGAATTTCATCTGAATGAGAATGGTGATCCATCTTCAAAGTTCACTAAAATCAAGTGAAAATCTGGAAAGGATTTGACAAAGCTCTCAAATCAAATTGAAAATAAACTCAGTGGGAAGAGGCAGCATGAGGAACCAGAGAGCCCTTTTCCTTGGTGTACTGACCATTCTAATGGCAGATGTGGATAGGTTAGGAGAGGTCAACAAAAGTAACCTCTCCTGGGGGCCAGATCCTTCACAAAACTCTTTGGTTCCTGATAGGGATGATGATGAAAGGGAAGGAGAAGAAGATGAAGAGGAAGATGATAAAGATGAAAAAAGGAGGAGGAGGGCGAGGGGGATTGGAAGATACTGATGAAGCACTGGACAAAGATGAACAAGGTGATCATTAAGGGAAAGAAGGAGAAGATGATGAATTGAGCACTAATGAATATCAAGCTTCTTTCTTTTCCTTTCTTTTCAAACCTTTTTCCAGTTCCTGGGAGCAAGTCACAGTACATAAGTGTTGTATATTTGCCCCAGTGGGAGGTATGTACTACTTAGAGAACTAAGAATTCCATATCCCATAGGATTTTTTTTTCACCATACCACAGCGTCTCTCTTCCAGTCCCTTTCTTAGTGGTCACATTTTTTTCTGAACTAGTCTTTCTCCAGATTTCATGTATGATGTAACTTTATTATTTTTTCTTTTCTTATCTTTATTGAATTTATTGGTATATATTAGGTATGCAATACAGTTACAGTCATCATGGGATCATGTACCTATACATGACTTATCAGGTTCTTATTTTTCCCCATACCCCTGCCCCCCCTTCACCCACTCTGCCCTTCCCTGTTTACAAAGGCATTGTTTCTATGTTTTTCCTTTTCACACATTTTTTTCTTTTCCCTTTTTACCTTTCTCCTACCCCACCCACTTCCTCTACTCTTTTAGACCTTTCTTCCTATTACACAATATTAATTATACATTGTAATTCTTGCTTACAGTCTTACTTTTTTACACCCATGAAACTATTTGGTATTTACACATGTGTAACTTATTAATTTACTAATTAACTTATTAATTTCAATTAATGTGCATCCACTTAGCTATAAATCTCTCTCGTTTCTCTTTCTCTATAGGAGAGTAGTATTCCATTTTATTAAAAAAACACATCTTCTTTATCCAGCCTCAAGTTGATACGAAATTAGGTGGTTTCCAAATTTTAGCTATTACAAATTGTGCCACTATAAACATGAGTGAGCATATATCACTGTGACATGATTCTTTTAATTCTTTTGGGAAGATACTCAGCAGAGGAATAGCTGGGTCAAATGGGACTGCTAGTCCTAGTTGTTTGAGGTATTTCCATATTGATTTCCACAGTGGTTGCACCAGTCTTCACTCCCACCAACAATAGAGCAGGGTTCCTATCTCCCCACAACCCTGCAAGCATTTGTTATTGGTTGATTTCTTGATAGCAGCCATTCATTGTGGGGTGAGGTGGAATCTCAGTGTTGTTTTCATCTGCATCTCTTGAATGACCAGTGATGTGGAACATTTTTTCGTATGATTATTTGCTGCTTTTACTTCTTTGTATGAGAAATGTCTGTTCATTTCAGATCCCCATTTTTAATTGGGTCTTTATATTTGGGGGTTCTGATTTTTTTGAGTTCTTTATATATTCTAGATAGTAGACCTTTGTCTGAGGAACAGCTGGTAAAACTTTTCTCCCATATTGTGGGTTGTCTCTTAGCTCTGCTTGTTATTTCTCCTGAAGTGCAGAAGCTTTTTAAGAAGATGAGATCCCAATTGATTCTTTGTGCTAGTTCCCATGCTACTTAGGATTTGTTCATAAAGTCTTTTCCTATGCTGATATCTTCAAGAGTTCTATGTAACTTATTTTCCAGCAAGTTTAGTGTTTCTATTTTAATATTTAGATCTTTAATCCACTTGGATTTTAGTTTAGTGCATGATGAAAGATACAGGTCTAGTTTTAATCTATGGCAAGTTGAGATCCAGTTTTTCCAACGGCGTTTATTAAAGAGGCTATCTTCCCTCCACTGAGGATGGTTGGCTCTTTTGTCAAAGATGAGATAGTTGAGTATATCAGGAGATGTTTCTGCATCTTGTGAACTATTCCACTGATCCTCAGGTCTTTTTCTTTGCTGGTACCATGCTGTTTTTGTCATAGTGGCTTTGTAGTATAGTTTCAAACTGGGGATTGTAATACACCCTGCTGTGTCTCTGTTGTCTAGAATTGCTTTTGCAATTCTAGGCCTCTTCTTATTTCAAATGAATTTTTGGATTGTTTCTCTAGTGCTATGAAATACACTGTTGGGATTTCAGTAGGGATAGTATTGAATCTGTATAGCAGTTTTGGAAGTATGGCCATATTCACTATATTAATTCTTTGACCCAGGAACAAGGGACGTCTTTCCATTTTCTTACATCCTCTTCAATCTCTTTTTTCAGAGTGCTGTAGTTCTCAGTGTGGAGGCCTTTTGTTTCCATCATTAGATTGATTCCTAGGTGTTTCATTTTTTTTTTGGATGCTATTATGAAAGGTATTGTTTCCCTAATTTGACTCTCAGTGAGTCTGTTAGTTGTGCACAAGAAGGCTATTGATTTTTGAGTATTTACCTTGTACCCAGCTACCTCTACTGAATCTGTCAATCAAGTCTAGAAGTCTTTTGGCAGAGTTCTTTGGGTCTTCTATGTGCAGTATCATATCATCAGCAAAGACTGACAGTTTCATTTCTCCCTTTACTATCTGTATTGTTTTTATTTCTTTCTCATGTATAATTGCTTTGACTAATGTTTCCAAAACTATATTGAAAAGGAGTGGTGATAGTGGACATCCTTGTTTTGTTCCTGATTTTAGTGTGAAGGTTTTCAGTTTTTGACCATTTAGTATGATATTGGCTGTTGGCTTTTCATAGCTAGCCTTTATCAAATTGAGATAAAGACCACTTATTCCAATTTTCTGTAGAGTTTTTGTTTTTAATCATGAATGGGTGTTGAACTTTGTTGAATGCTTTTTCTGCATCTATTCAGATGATCATATGGATTTGTCCTTGACTCTGTTAATATAGTGTATTACATTTATTGATTTACATATGTTGAACCATCCTTGCATCCCTGGGATAAATCTGACTTGGTCAGGGTATATAATCTTCTTGATGACCCTCTGTATTCTGTTTGTCAGTATCTTACTGAGGATTTTTTCCACTATATTCATTAGGGAGATTGGCCTGTAGTTCTCTTGGTTGGGTCTTTTCCCTGGTTTTGGAATCAAAGTAACATTTGCTTCCAGGAATGAATTTGGAAGTAGTACTTCCCTTTCAATTTCATTGAAAAGTTTAAAGAGTAGTGGCAATAATTCTTTTCTAAATGTCTTGTTGAATTCAGCAATGAAGCCATAAGGACTTGGGCTTCTCTTAGTTGGTAAATTTTTAATTATGTTTTCAATTTCTTAGATTATAACTGGGGTGTTTAGAGTTTTTATATCTTCTTCATTCAACTTTGGTAATTCATATGTACCTAGAAATCTGTCCACTTCTTTTGTGTTTTCCATTTTATTAGAGTACAGGTACTTGAAGTAGTTATTGATGATCCTCTGGATTTCTGCTGGATCTATTGTGACTTCACCATTTTCATTCCTAATTGCATGAATTTGATCCTTTTCTTTCCTTGGCTAAAGGTTTATCAATTTTATTGGTTCAAAAAACCAACTCTTCAATTTGATGATTTTTTATATCATTCTATTAGTCTCTATTGCATGGATTTCTGCTCTGATCTTTATAATTTCCTCCATTTTATGAGCTTTGGATTTTTCTTCTTCTTTTTCTATGAATTTAAGATTCACCATTAGGTTGCCGATTTGAGTTTGCTCTGTTTTCCTAGTGTGAGCATTCACTGCTATAAATTTCCCATGTAAAACTGCTTTCATTGAATCCCATAGGAATCCTATACGTTGTACTGTCATTTTCATTAAACTGTAAAAACTGTCTAATTTCTCCTTTAATTTCTGCTGAGACCCATTAGTTGTTCGGGACAGTGTTATTCAGTTTCCAAGTGTTTATGCTATTGATCTCCAGCCTAATTTACTTGAACATGTTCTGTGAGCTAGGGCATGGTCTATTTTGAAAAAATGACCTGCATACAGCTGAAAAGAATGTATATTCTGATTTTCTGGGGTGGAACACTCTGTAAACATCTACTAAGCCCATTTGTTCAAAAGCTTGGTTCAGTTCTAGTATTTCATTGTTGATTTTTAGTCTAGATGATCTGTCTATTTATGACAATGTGGTACTGAGGTCCTTCACTACAATTGTATTAGTGCTAATTTGGTGTTCCGTGTTCCATGTCCCTTAAAATTTATTTTGTATAGTTGGGGCATTAGTATTTGGTGCATATATGTTTATGATTGTCATCTCTTCCTCTTGGATGTAACTTTTAAAAAAATCTCAGAGTCTTTCTACTTTCTTGGAGTACAGAGTAATAATTCTTTTGTGAAAATGTTGAGAGAATCCTTTTAAAAGTAAGGTTTAAAATATAAATGTTTGTTGTTGATGCATCCATCTTGATGAACACATAAAGATATTAAAGCTGGTTTTAAGTCCTCCTGTGTATGAGCTCAATGCATTACTTAGGAATCTGAAAGTCTATCCATATTTGTGTAGAGTTAGATCTTTCCAGAGAACTGAGCATGTCATTTTTATTCATTGAGTATTTCTTTCTTTATGGGCCTTCTTATTGCTCTCATCACTCTTCCTGCTTTGGACTTTGGGGACATAAAAGAGTTGATAATGCTAATAAACTAACTCAAAAAACACAAGCACAGTCTGGCCTACAGATGTGCATGTGTTTAGTCTGCATATTGCTTTTATAAGATGTAATTAGCTGCCAAGTTAAAAAAAAACAAACACTTTCATTTAAAAATCATATTTTTACACAGTTGAAAAGTCAGAATATCTTCCAACACTGGGCCCCAACCCATTCCTGATAACAGTTCGCTAGGGCTGAGATTTGGCTGCACTCTGCTGTGCTTTACTTCTTATCTTCTTATATCAGGCTCACTTCTTTCATTTACTTTATTTGTCTGAGTACATGATTTTGGGCCATAGACTGAGCAACATTAATATAGCACAGGGATGGTGGATTTGGCTCTGAAAAGTCACTTTGACCTTCTATGTGAATGGTTGGGAGTTAAAAGTTTGTAAATCAGAAGTACCTATATTTATTATGTAAACATATGAATATATAGCCACATAATCACTCCTCATGTGCCCCACATCTGTGTACTGCAATATAATACAATTCACCTACTGGCCTTCAAAGACCATTCAGAGACATATGAATGTGTGTACATGTGTGCCTGTGTGCAGTTGAAGCAATTTAGAAGCCTGCTTGTCTTGAAAATTATTTCCAGAGACCTGGCATCACAGGGATTTGTTCATCTTGCTTTTTGGAAAAGGTCCCATGTTTTGTGCACAGCTGTTGAACTTGACTTCTCATCTCACATCAAAGAAAGAGGACAGACTTTGGAATCAAGAAACCTTGATAACAGCACTGTTTCTGCTATTTATTGACTGATCTGGAGCAACCTACCAAATTTCTATGGTCTTTAGTTTTCTTATCTAAGAATCAAGACAAGCAGGATAACCGCAACTTAACAATGTAGTTGTGGCATTGGGTATGTTAGAACCCTACCTAGCACCTGCTATACTTAGTCACGGCATATTATTCTAGAAACACAAATGGTAGACAACATGTCATGCTGATTTATCTAGTGCCTCAGACTGAGGGTTTGAAACACATTGGATTAATTTTGAAAGTAACTTTTTATATTTTGCAGAAGCCAATACAAGTAAAAATCAGCTCTCTTATAGAGCTTCATACTAAAATACCATTTGATCAAGCTTGGTAGGATTATGTTAACAGGATTATGTTCTGTAACATCTCTTATTTCTGGACAGGTCTTCCAGGTAGAATCTAAGTGGTTTTTGGCAACAGCAGTAAAACTACCTTGAGCTTTGCTCTTCTCTCATTACAGACTTTCTTTCCAGGACTGTTAGTCATCGTCACAACTTCAGTGCCTCTCTTGCATAGGATTCTTCCTATGACCTAACACTTGAGATTTATGTACTTCATTGGTTTCCTAAGAGATACTTTAATTCTTTTTATTGGCTCACAATCTATGAATTCAAAACATTTCCTTTCCCAAGCAAAGTAATTTCCAATGTTTTTTCTTAGTTAATGGCACCCATAATCTCTCAATTCTATGCAATGCAGGTTCATTTTGTGGTTTCTATGATTTGGAGTAAATCAAGGCCCATTCTTTATTTATTTTTTTATTTTTTATTGTTTTGGTACCGGGGATCGAACTCGGATCCTTGCACTTGCAAGGCAGGCCACTGAACCACTGAGCTAAATCCCCAGTCCCCCATTCTTTATTTTTATTCCTTGCATCTAGTCTTGAAAGGTCTCTTTCAGTATCACCTATGTCTCTATTTCCTTTCTTTTTTCACTTACTCCAATGTAGTCTAAAGCTTCTTATTTCCACTTGAGTCCCAACAGAACTATACTTTGTCATACTTCTTATCTAGCCTATAGACCTCTTCCTCAAAATCTTTCAGTATTTTCCAGTGGACTACTCCATTAAGTTTGAATCTTTCTGCATGTCTTAAGACTTATTTTCAAACCTTACCTGTCCTAATATTTATCCTATTTCTCACTACTCAAGGTTCTCACTCCTCCGATCCAATTTAGTATATATGCACTTTGCTTCAATATTTTCCTTACACAGAAACACCTACTCTGTGTGCATTCAAGTCCAATAAGTCTTCAGATATTGAGTCATCTGCCACTTCCTTTCTAAGACTTGTCTGCTCTTCCTAAATTTCTGTAGCAGGAGCCTCCTGTGCCACACAATTGTGACATTTATTTACCCATGCTCCTTTTTTTTTGGTACCAGGGATAGAACTCGGGCCCTTTCACTTGTCAGATAGGTGCTGGAATCACTGAGCTAAATCCCCAGCCCTATCCATGCCCTTTTGAACAATCATTCATATGTCCAGTTTTGCCTTTTCAGCTAAATCATAAACTCCTTGTGGAGAGAGATCACACCATGCTGGGTCTCTGTCTCATCAAATTCCCTTCATATGGTATATACTGATTGAAGAAAAAATTGAATGCCTTGCTGATTTATTGGGATAAGTGGATTGACTATCATATTCAATTATGTTTTGACAAAGCTTAAGTTACTTTTCAATATATATCTCCCTCTTGGGCAGACTACTTTCCTTATTTAATAAGCTAAGCAGAGAAAATGTGTAACTGACTTTAAAAGTAAAAATCGTAATCCAACATTATGAGTACAGAATGTACTTTAAAAGGCAATGGCACAGGATATTTGAAATCAGGCCTGTTCTAAAAAATCTGAAGTATTTGGAAAACTGTCCTTAGATCTCCTAAATTCATCCTACCTCTAATACTTAAATACCCCTAGCATCCCAGAGAGGAAATCACGACAATATTGGTTATAGGGGTTGACAATGGAATTGATTGCCTAAAGAAACTGACAGGAACCTTCCACCCACACCAGTAACATGTCATTTTTCCATGAACTGGGCCTGCAGTGATTAAGTATGTGTACTTGAGAATGCTCCCAAAGAGTTGAGCAATTCATCTGGCAAAAGCCTTCGACACTATGGGATTTGTTATTGTGGTGCTGTGCCAGCACTAGGACTTACTTAATTGCCTTAGTCATCAGGCAGCAGTGCCACTAAGCTTGCATCTTCCTGAGTGGTGTCTGGCTTGAGTATTTGAAGACCAAACAAAGCTAAATAACCACAAAATTATCCCACATCTGAGTCTGAGGTCTGGAGGTTCTGACCCCAGCTGCCAACCAGTCTTGTAATAAAACAGTAAGGGTCACCCCTTACTGAGGACAAAATGACAAGAATTGAGGCTTCCAAAGGGCTCTGTCTACCCAGAACACAATTGCCTTTCTTTGTGCCAAGTGACCTTAAATCACCAGCAGAGTAATTTCTGTATATTTAACAATCAAAGAAGTCCTATTTTAAATACAAATATATTACCTGTGCTTAGTTACCCATTAACACTTTAGTTCTCTGCTCACACCTATAAAAACAAGCTAGATTCTTTAATTTGGACACCAAGGCAACTGAAATCAAGTGGGTTGGTTTTTTTGATGGGTCTAAAGATATTGATGGTCACAGGCTGTGACCATGGGACAATGCAGTTAAGTCTAGGGGGATGTAGGTTGAGAAACCAGCCATCATGAGGGGGAAAAGGAGAAAACTTCCAACTTCATGATTTTGCTCTTACCTGACTTAACATTCATACTCTGATGCAGTGGATATCATCAGACTAGAGTCCAGTCATTATTCTGTGATACCCTTAACTCTGCCAGTTGACACATTAGAAACATATTCTATACTTCCTCCCCACTCTCTCTAAAAGTTCAGTCAAGAAAAACAAAGTTGCAGGGCAGGAACAGTAAAAAGCAGACATTCTGTTTCCAAAAAAGTAAAGATATTTCTTTCTCACAAAAATTTTCTATCTGCATAAAAATATTTTCTTTTGGCATATTTTGTACTTTCACTTTAACACCTTTTAGAGTTATCCTGTACTCTTTAGTGATATCTCTAGGACCCAATAATCCCAGAATAATCAAAATACTCATTGCCTATGATAAGAGAACTAAGACAGCATTTAGAAGTGACTGAGCAAAGCTCACACAGAGGTTGCTATGGGTAGGCCGTCTCCCATTGGAGTTGGCCAAAAGCAGGCTGTGGGGCCCTGGTAAGCAGCCTGAGGGAGAGGAGGGGGACGTACAGAAGGCCACAACAGATGACTCTCTAGAAACATCCTACCTGCCCACTCTTGTGCTTGAGACCTCTGGTTTAAGAAATACTATTTCAGAATCATCAAAATAAAATGTTTTAGTTTATGCTAGCTGGCACACAGTTATTAGTTTAAACATCAGATGGAAAATTAATCTGCATGATATAAAATAAACACCATGATCTTCCCTGTCCTTTTAAGCTGCCACTTTTCTTTCTGCAAAGTTCTCTGTCCTATCAAGCTTCTGAGAGGAAAAACATCACTGAATATTACAAATATAATTCCCAGGCATAAAAAATTTTCCATAAGTGGGAATCAAGGCAAACTTCTTCATTACTAAAAATAAAACAAAGAATTATTTCTTCACAAAAATAAACTTTTGGATGCCTGGATTCCATTAACAGCCAAAGGAGGAGGAGGAAAAAGAGAAAGAAGAGGACATGGAAAAGGAAGAAGAGGAAGAAGAGATGGAAAGAGAATTATTTTCCCAGCTTTCTCTTCTAAAAGCATTCTTTTGGCTGCTGAGTTGCTCTGATCTGGAACATCCACTACAGACTGGACACCTTCATCCACCCTGCCTGGTACCAAGAGAGTAGGGTGATGCACCTGGAGCAAAATGGAATCATGGCTTATCCAGTGAGAGCTCGGGAAAGATTTTTTAAACCTCAAAATGATACCATGGAGCCATTACTCTGACTGTACTAAGAAGGTCTTGAAAAGGGCAGAATTTGGAACCGAGTAAGTGCTTCCTTTGCTGTTCACCCTTGTCCTTGGCAGGTGTGAATCATCAAGTTTAGTTCAGGATTTACAATGACCAAGAGATTGAGACGGAGTAGATTTGGCTCCATTGGCCTGGAATTGACTCCTGACCCCAAAGGCAGGGCACTGACTTAAGTAGTTAGAGTTCCAAAATATAAAAGGAGACAGTCAGGAGAAAGGAGAAAGAGAATGCGTAAGTTTGCTTGTGTGTGTGGAGCAGGAGGAGTGAAGCTACAGGTCAGAAACTGTGCCTGGCTACTCCCCTAGCAGTTCCTTCCTTATTCCCTGTGCTGGATGGCTGTCTTCAACCTCCTTGCCTTTGATGGCCCTGACAGGGTCACTGAGAGCCGGTGAGTTAACCTGGCCAGCTGTGTACTAGTTCTGCCATTAGGGATTTGTTATGGTTGCAGTCCATCTATTAGCTATGGCTTATGTGGCTTACCTTATTTCTTATATCCATGGTCTTCCTTCGTATTCACAAAACTTCCAATGCTTTGATTACATTTTTTTCCTCATATTTTCTGAGTAGACGTCTCTTATCCTTTGCCTTTAAGTGTCACACCATTTTATTTTAAGCACTTTTCCCCCATAGCTCATTGTTCCTTTCTCCATAAGTTCTCTCTTGATTCACAAGTTCTGATCCTTCCAAGATGCCAAAGAACAAAACAGACTAAGAAAAACAAGAGTGAAGCTTATAAGCAAGCAAATGATATGGGGAACCCCCAATTTGAGGAACTCCAGTCTTCCCCTTTCCTCCCAGCTATGACTTTGGGTCTGTGCTTCCCAGGGTACTTCAGTTCACAATGATTCCTGTGGACACAGCCCACACTGAATTAGGAAGGTGAGGTTGATTTGGGATTCTGTATTGATTTGCCTCTGGCAACAGAGGAAAAGAAAACTTAAACCAGCTGAATCAGCTGAATTCCTCCAATTCTTAGACCCAACCAATCATTTCCCAGTTCCCAGGTTGGGAACATTTATGTGGACAGGTCTAGCAGCTGGAGAATCTCAGAATCTGAGCTCAGCATAACTGAATCAATTCTAAATTTAGCATCTAGTTTCAGTAGTGGTCTGAGAAGCGCTCAAGCAGACAGGGGAAAGCAGAAACCTAAAAGAGGAAGATGAGAAAAAAACAGTATTTAAGAGTCTGGTGCTTCTTTATTACTATGAAAGTTGTCTCTTTGACAGACTACAATGTGGGAAAAAAATTTTACCAGCTGTTTCTCAGACAAAGGACTATTATCAAGAATATATAAAGAACTCAAAACATTCAGCCCCCCTAAATATAAAGACCCAATTCAAAAATGGGCATCCGAAATGAACAGACATTTATCAGACAAAGAAGTAAAAGCAGCAAGTAAATATATGAAAAATGTTCCACATCACTGATCATTTGAGAGATGCAGATGAAAACAACACTGAGATTCCACCTCACCCCACAAAGAATGGCTGCTATCAAGAAATCTCACAATAACAAATGTTGGTGGGTTGTGGGGAGAAAGGAACCCTTCTCCATTGTTGGTGGGAGTGCAGACTGGTTCAACCACTGTGGAAATCAATATGGAGATACCTCAAAGAGCTTTTACTGGAGGTTCCATTTGACCCAGCCATCCCTCTGCTGGGTATCTTTCCAAAAGAACTAAAAGAATCATATCACCGTGATGTATGCGCACCCATGTTTATAGTGGCACAGTTTGTAATAGCTAAAACTTGGAAACAGCCCATTTTCCCATCAGTTGGAAACTGGATAAAGAAGATGTGGTTTTTCTATAAAATGGAGTATTACTCAGCCATAAAGAATGAGAAAATAGATTCATTCATAGGAAAATGGATACATATTGAAGATATACTCCTAAGTGAAATAAATAAGGCACACATGTGTAAATACTGAATAGTTTCTCTGGTGTGAATAATCTGCAATAATACATTAGATCCTAATAAGATTACTGACATTGAGAAATGGAAAGAAAGGAGATAAAGGTGTAGGGAAGGTAGGATGGGTAGGGGAAGGGTAATAAGGGAAAAGAAAAAAATGTGAGAGAATGAAAAGATGGAAATAAAGTGTAGATGGGGAGGGGAGGAGGGGTGAAGGAAGGACAGGGACAAGGGGAAAAAATGAGAACCAAGACTTGTCATGTAGAGGTACAAGATTCCAACAATGAATGTAACTGTACTGTATCCCTAAAATGTACCAATAAACTCAATTAAAGCTGAAAAAAAAAGAAAGAAAGTTATCTCTTTTAGCCACCACCTTGCTTAAAAGTAGTTTCTGGGGGAAAACTACATCTTTTGATTTAGTTTAAGTGTTGGCATTCTACTTTTAAGAACTTTCTTCTAATGGATTTCATTAAATAATTATTTATAATGGATTCATTTCATGTTAGATTAATTATTTAAGAAACGAAGCAAGATCCAGTTATAAAGTCCACTAAGATTTTATAAATATTGCAAGTTGCAGACTTTCTGGGAAATTTTGTTTTAAAATTTTTATTTCTTCTCTTTTGGCTCTTTAATGACCTTAATAAAAATGACAGTACAAATTACTGACAGTACGACCAACAAGCTGGCTGGGCTTCCAAGGATCATAAATGATCATCAGAGGTTATGCACTGACATTCAAGGGAGGGAAAAACCAAGAGAGGAAATCTAAAAGCATTGGTCAGATGTTCCTTTTGTTTTCACCAGATCCCTTTTACCACTTCACACCTGTGTCTGGGTAGCCAGAATGGGAGCATTACTCTTCACACCTAGGCAAGCAGATCCCCTTCAAACCTGAGAATGAAGACTATCACCTCTAGTGGCAAAGAGCTTTGTTCTTTGCCTTAAAGTGAGAATTTAAATTTTGAAGTTTATTAAAAATCTTATTGCAAATACAGTGAGTGATAAAACACAGTTCATGTCATGGTTTAAAACAGAAGAAGAATATCAGCATCTTAAACAAGAGGTAATGATAAACACATGTATCATGTTAGTCCCTGGTGAGCTGTAAATCAAGTTCTGAAATCTCAAAGCCCACAGGGAGCCACATGAGCCCAGGCAAAGAGGACCTGGAATCACAGTGTGCTTGTATCACAAATTAAGCATGGGCTGTGGCTATTATTTTCTCTTTAAGCTGCAGTTCTCTTATCTGAACAAAAAAATAAATCTAATACTATAATTTCTCATGGTCATTATGGAAATTAGAATACACATTTGTTTGAAATGCCTTCTGCAATGACCATCAACCAGGAAGTTTGATCTTCTGTTGGAAGACAAAGTACCACATTTATGCTCATGTTTCCCAGTTCACCTAAAGTAGGTCTAACTGCTCGCATTATGAAATCTACACAGTGAGTTGTCTTGTTTATCTGAACAGCTCACCGCCCTTCTCTCTTGGGGGCCATCCCACCACACACAGATCATAACCTTGGATCTGAGCCAGTGGCCCAGGAAAGGGATGATTTGATCCACCTCTGGGAATCAGGCAAGTTTCGTGTTTTTCATTCTCAGTTTTTTTTTTTCTGCTATTCTGCAGTTCACTTATTCTCTCCCAGCTTGTCTCCTTTATTTTTTTCCTCTCCTCATTTCTACTTAATCTGTCTATTACCCTCCAATTTCCTAATCATGGCTTGTAAGCCTAAGGACATCCCTGTTTTAAAGGAAAGCTAAGAATGCATATAAAGGAACCAATACTATCATCTTACAAATTCTCTATGCAGGCTAAATGATAATCATTTTGTATAGTGACAAAGGTTTCCATCTTTATTTCTCCCTTCTAGGTTCAATCTCTCTGTCTTTTTCTAATTGATAGTCTTTTATCTTCAAACACCAGTATGTAGAATAAAACATTATAAATATATAATATCTTAAAGAACTGTTGGGTTTACCCTACTTTGTTTCTGCAGCTTTCAATCTTTGACTCAATAATTTTAAAAAAACATAGCAACAACTAATGGAGAAGGGGAACATAAATACTACAGACACCAAGCTGGGCCATCTCAAGGAAGCCATAGTCTTTTTGGAAAAACAGCTAGTGATAATTCAGAATGACACGTTTCCCACTGGAAGTTAAAACTGCAAAGTAGTGAAGGACTAGTGGATGGAAAGTCCAGTGGGCTATTGTTTTTCTCTTTTAAGAGAAGTATTTTTTTCAAACTCTCCTTTGAGATAGGTTTATGGATTAGAAACCATATGTGAAATGTGAATGGGATTAGAGAAATGTTAGATAGTTTTGCAGCTGGCTGGCTAACCAGGCCCAAAGGATATTAATGCATAGTCAGGTTAACCTGCACAGATTTCCAGTGGTAGACCACAGGACTCTGAGGCTTTTCTCTATCCAGCTTTTATATTAGTAGTTTAAAATAAAGCTATAGAAGCCATACTCATAAACGTATGCACAGGATACAAACCTGCCAGAAACAACTGATTCAAAAAATGATGAACTCAGAATTTGTAGTGATCTTAACATGTTGAGATATTGCATTGGAATAAATCAGGTCCATTTTAAAAGGAAGGAGACACTCATTTATGATTGCAGAGCTGTAGCCTTCCGATGAGTATTCTTTTTATTTATGCTTTGCTGTATGAATTTCTCTTCTTGAAACCAACAGGATCAAATTAAGGAAACTGATAACATCATCGTCTCAGGGGGCCTGATCCCAAGGGAACTGTGAGACTACTCAGAGTGGATGAGGGGAGGTTTGGACTCTACGCCCTGCTCTGCTTTCACACCCACAACATAGCAAGGGAGCTCTTGCTAATTAATTTTATTTTAGGTGGAAAGTGATGTAATCAGTGTGAAAAAAAGCGAAAAGGACATGCACTAGATGTCATACTTATAAATTCCAGAAAAAAAACTTATTTCCAGTACAGCTGGAGTCAAGTAAGTGCCCAGCATAAGCAGGAATCTATGTCTCATAATCTGGCTTTTGGCGCCTATGTCCCGCATTCATTCTGAGACAGGTTTTCTCCTAATGGTCACCAACACAATCTTGATGTTGCTGACTTCCATTCTACTAATTTAGCAGAGCCCAAGCCTCATAAGAATGGAAACTCTTTTCCATTAGTCTCAGCGGAGTCCTAGGGTGGGCTCTCAGCCACTTAATCTAAGTTATGGTCACGAATCAATCACTGTGTCCAGCATAGGGTGGCTGTCTGTAGGTCATGTGGCCGCTCTTGGTTTGAATTATTTCCAGAATCACAAGATTAATTCCCATATAAAAGAGGAATCCTATGAGAAGAAGTAGAGGGAAATAGATACTAGACTTGCAAACATGACAGATATCCACCCAGGAGATAATATTCCTATTCTGTCCTAATTCAGAAAATTAGATACGGTATGGTTAGAAGGGCTAGAGATGGAAAAATGCAAGGGAGTCTGACAGCTGGGTCAAAGCTCGTGAAGAATTTTGATGAATAAGAAGAAACTGACTTGGTGTTTTATATTGAGTGGATAGAAATAAGGGCATTTGGGAAAAGATTCTGGGAGGCTGATTTTAGTTCAACATGTGAAAAGAAAACTATAAGGATTTAAATTGTCCACCAATGGCCCAGGCACCAGCAAGATTTCCCCAAAAGGAGGAACTGGAGAAAAATTCTCGGTGAAGGACCTCTCATTAGGTGGGCAGCTGAATTAGATGTAGATAAAGATCAAACTGATGTATAAGGTCCTTCACTTTTTTATCTTTAAATGGTAAATATATATGGTAAGCATATTTTAGGTGCCTAACTTAGACAGTCACATTTGAATCTGTCTACTTCAAACTACCAAAGACCAGGGAAATTTGAACTCCATAAACAAATTGCTCATAAGAATTTGTAGAAATGTAGTCTTTATCCAAGCACTTCTTTGTATTGAAAAGGCCCATACATTTCTGGGGAGATATTTTGCATTTCTTAACTTAAACTTAAGCATGGAGAAGCCTTAGAAATCCACTGTATGGCCTGATCAGGGGATTTCTATGTACAAACACTGTGAATGCATTATGACTCTAAAAAGTTAAGAATGATGGGACAGGGGATTTGGCTCAATGGTTCTGCCACCTACCTTGTAAGCACAAGGACCCAAGTTTGATCCCTAGTACCCCCCAAAAAAAAGTTAAGAATGATGATAATTATAACAATGATAATGATTATAACTTCAATGTATCGAGATACTACTCTTATTAACAACAGATTTTATTGCTATTACCAAAAAGATCTGATAGTATGTACCAGAAACAATTATAAATCCTCTACATGTATTATCTCAATACAATACCTCCAGGAGGTAGGTACGATTATTATAATATTGTAGATGAGAAGATGGGCCACAGAGTTTAATAACTTGCCAGGGGTAATATAAATAATGTAAGCAGCATATCAGGATGGACTCAAAATATTTTCATATGTGTTATCTTTACGTTATACAATGAGAAGAGTATAGTTTGATTTCATTAATGATAAGAAAGATCATGAATTTACTTGTTACCAGGATATCAGAATTTCAGTCAATCTCCCTCAAAAATGACTGTTTTACCATCTTCCATATCTCCAAATCCAGAACATAGAGTGCAACCTTCTCTGGAGTGGTCCTGGTCTTACTGTGAGCTCCTCTGCTTTCTTTGGGGCAGATCCTACTTCACTATAGCCCACTGACTTGGGACATTTGGTGGCAAAGTGCCTTCTGAACTCCTCCTGGGTCCAAAGAGTGACAAGGAAATTCTCAGAGTCCTTCAGCTTCTCAGTGAAGTTCCTTGGATGGGCGATGCTATGGTTTTTTAGGGACTCTCCAAGAGTTTTGCTGCCAGCAACCGTGAAGAGGATCTGATGATCATTGCCTAAGTGACTTGTCTCATTTTCCTGGAGCACATTTTTGTGCTGGCAAGGATTTAGAGAAAGGAATCAAAGGCTGGTGATGATGTCTTACTTTATTGAAGTGTCTTATGCTTGATGATAAATCTGTTCTATTTTAAATTCTATTCAGAAGAATGCAAAGCACATAGCTACCCAGAGGCCTTTGGATCTTTATAGTTAATCTTTTGGTAGCCCTGAGGTGCTAAACTAAATCATGTGAACCAAGAATCCAAGAAACAAAACAATACCCCTAAATATATATAAATTTTTTTTGAGACAGGGTCTCACTACATAGTTGAGACTGACCTAGAACTCACTATGTAGCCCAGGTTGTTTCTGAACTCACTGTGATCCTCCTGCCTCAGCCTCCAGAGTGCTGGGATTACAGGCATGCACCACCATGCCCGGAAATACCCCTAAATATTAACATATCTCACTTAAAATATGTGTTCAAAATATCCATTTGTCTCTTTTTCTTATATTTCTTTATGTTTTAATCTACTTTATATAAATTGTTTTTTGTGCTGGATATCTTAAAAATTGGTTCTAAAAAGGTCATCATGACCTGTATTCCAGGTAAGAGGGTCAATCACCGAAATGGCACCAGAAGATGCAGGTTCTGAAATAGCATCATCAGTGTGGAGTATTGGGCCACAGTCATGACTGGGAAGGCAACAAGCCAGGGGGCAAGGAGAAAATAGAAACAGCGGATGGAGTGGCATATCAGCTCCTAAGTAAGATTTGCCAAAGACACACTAACAGCTGCAGTTTGTTTTTCATTTGTTTCTGTAGTATAATTTTCATCAAGAGAGAAAAAAAAAACAAAGAAAATTTGTGAGCTCTTTGAAAGTTTCTCTTTTGTGCTATCTCTACTCAGATGGTGTCTTTTCTGCCCAACTCATTTTCCTGGAAAACAAATTTCTTAAAATCAAAACCAGATCAGAACTTTCAGATGATGGAATAAACAAATGTACAAGGCAAATATAACCGTCATCATATGAGTTTAAGCAAGGCTGGTCCAGGTTTTGAAGGCATTACCTATTATATTACTTGTGAGGTTAGCCAAGGACTTCAGAGAGCAGAGTGCTTACTATTTGGTCTGTACTGCCTAAAAAGTGCTCCCCAGAGTCATAAAGGAAAACTCAGAGACCTGACTGTCGGTTATTAATACAGTCAGCTGAAAGAACCTCATAGATCAGTGATGTCATAGAGAAGTTTTCCAGAACAGAAGAAAATAAACAATACTTTATAATTTATTCTCACCTTAAGCAACTTGGCTCTCCGATCGGTATACTTTCACACTTGATTTTTCCAATATGTAAACAAATGGCGCAAATGCATATGTTCTTTGCTTACAGGAGAGGTTCTGTATATTGGTATTATTGGTGAGATAGCATTAAAACTTGCTAATTCACATTATTCAGCGACATATAAATTGTTGAGTAACATTACCCTGAAAATTCCCGTGAAGCTCTTACTCGCCCAAGTAACCTGCGGGAGACCTACAGTGAGTGCATGAATATTGCTGCTCTCCCTGTGGCACCCCCTCGAGAATTGAGTCACCTGCCTTGTCCACGGAGAGGCTTAGGTAACGGTGATGATTGAGGAGCAAATACAAAGTAGCTCAAGCCTGTAGGAACCTACATCCCACAAGGTGGTGCTCGGAAAGTGTTCTGGGATTGGATAAAGTGGTTCAAGGGATCTTTGGTGGCCTACTGAGTAACAGCGAATGTGCCCGGGATGACAGGGGAAAGAAAGGGAGCAGTGTCAAAATGTCTTTCATATGTTGGGTTCTCAGTGAAGCTAACCCTACTCAAATGGCGCTGACTGTGTGCTTACCGTGGTGTTAAAATGGCAGCGAGATGACATTTGCCTAGGGAGCTTAAAGGACACACAGTCCCGAATCCTCCAGATAATTCTGACTCTGTAGCTCGGGGGAGCAACACAGAAATCTGCACTTTTACAATATCCTGCATGATTCTGATGGAGTGAGATATCCATCAAAATGTTTTAGGCACCATTTAGAGTTTACCTTCATCATGTGGGATTTGAGGTAGAAAAATGATTTTCTAACCCTAATTTTATGTGTTCAACTTGGTAATAAAGTTTACCTTTTAATAAGTGATAGTCATATATGTAATATCATTTCTTTTATAATCATCACCAAAAAGAGTACCAGGTAAATCAGCTGTGAAAGCCATGAAAAATATTTTTTTAGTACTTTTAGACAAATTTACTAATATGAAAATGTATGTGAGAAAGATTGTGTTATGAGGGGAAATCAAGAAACTCGAATGGGTGTGAGGGTGGGAAACATCTAAGACAAGTGAATCCAATGAGCCTGTGACTATGCCCCAGAAAGAGGTACCAGGGCGACGTGTGGCAGGGGAGTCAGTAACTGCGTGGGAACCAAGGGATTCTGATTTGTTCTGAGAGAGAAGAAATTCCCAACTCAAAAACAATGGGAGAGAATGAGCTTCATAGTTATACTGCTGCACGATTGCACTTTATTGTCTTGGTCACTATTGTGGGTGTTCTTCTTCTAAGCAAAGAATTTGAGTACCTGTTTACAAAGAATTTTCACATAGATTATGAAATCGTAGACTCAAGTGGTTTCCCCCATTATGCCAGAGTCTCATTTTTAACTAAAAGTTTCCATTTAAACTTAGGTATCTTGGCTACAAATTTAGTGTGTGGAGTTTAATAATGTTATGTCCCTGAAAAGCAACTGCGTGTTATTTAGCTCAGTTAAAAAATTAGCATGATACCCAGAAAGTCATTCTCAGAGATTGGCAAGAGTCATTTGAAAGTTATTTGTAGCAGAAACTGCTAATAATTTTGTAAATCAAATTAATTAAGCCATTTGGATAATACTAAAAAATATTCACCTAAACATGTTTTAAAACTTCATTTCCTGGAATCCTAGTGCTTAAACAACTTCATCTTGATAAACATACAAATGTAATTTGGTCAGGGAGTTTATTTTGGACAGCAGCCATCAGATTAGTTAATTAGTAAAAGGATGATGTAGTTCCTGAGGAGAAGGTATTTATATATGACATTTTAAAACTTTTTAAACATTACTGTTAAGTCTTTAAAATATTTAGAAAAAAATTAGAAAGTTGCAATACTGGAGAACTTGCATACTTTTTAGAAATCTGTCTGAGTTCAAAATAATTAACATGAAATTATTATAATTCATGAGGCCCTGATATAAAAAATTAGTATGAAATAAAAGCAGGGACTATGATAAATATAAAAATTCCCTGTAGAGCAACAAGTTTACCTTGAAAGCATTTTAGTTGCACCATTCATTATAATAAAGATAATTTTATATTTTTATTTGAATTTATGAGACTCTGATTTTTCTCCTCTATGAAACACACCTGTCAAATAAGACAAAAAGGGTTGGATTGTGGCTTAGTGATAGATGCTTGCTGTTGTGGTTACTTTCTCATTGCTGAGACAAAATAGCTGACACCCAAAGTTAAAGAAGGAAAGTATTTTAGCTCACAGTTTGTAGTGGTTTCATAGTCAGCTTGCTCCAAGGCAGGGTAGCATGGCAAAAAAGTATCACAGAGGAGAAACAGTCCATGGTGTGGCAGGCAGGAGATGACAAGTAGCAAGCAGCAATAGCAGGCCTGCTTTATTTCTGTTCCTTTATATTCCATCAAGGTTATATGCCTATTGGTGCCACCTGCAATGAGGGTGTGGCTTCCAATATCCACACCCAGAACTATGCTAATTCTAATCAGTGCACTAATTTAGTACCACATCCTTAATTCTAGTATCACATACCCTAAATTCAGCAGTTCCAAAAAGCTCCACCCATGAGCATGTGAGGCTTTGGGGGGTACATCTAGATACAAGCCATAACACTTGCCTAGCATGCCCAAGGTCCTGGGTTCCATCCCTAGTGCCACCTTCCCCCCCAAAAATGAAAAAAGCTTATTGAGCATTTGTGTGTGTATGTGTGTGTGTAATGTTTTAAATGTTCACTGAAAACACAGTGAAAAGAGCCTGAGGGTACTGTAATATTTGAGTGAAAATAAAATGCACTTGACAGCTTCCAGTATGAAATTCTTCATGATGCTGAAAAAAATGAATTTCTTTGGGAATTTTACTCTCAAAAATTGTAAAATTTAGTTAGTTTCAAACTTTCACCAAATATGTTTGTGTCGTTATGCATTTGCAGATACCCTGGAATGACATGCTATTTTTCCCACAGCAGCATAGTTCATATGCCAGTGATTAACTGCAACCTTTGTTTATTTTGTCTTCATTAGCAAGAGTTGACAAGAGACCCAGTTTTCTTAGCCACCAGAGGAGTCAGCTTTGATTAACTTGTAGTATTTATTTCAATTTCATTCAAATAGTGACCTGAAGAAAAAAACCTCCCATGAATCAATGAGACGTCTAAATTCACACCTAAGCCATAACTAGATTGCCTGGTACTTCATTCTCAGAGACAAGGTCAGGAATTCTGTGTGTGCAGACCCTCGAGCTTTGTCACAACACTGAAGAATGAGAAAGGAAGTCTATGTTGCAATTAAAAAATAAGAACTGATGACAAGTTTACTTGTTTTTATGTCTTTATTAAAGACTATGTTAATTATCATTTGAGAAATCTGTTTAAAATACAAATAAACTTGTTCAAATGTGTGTTGAAAGGAGAAATTCTTATGAGCTGAAAAGGAGTCGTAATTGGTTTTCTTCTTATCTCTGTGATGGAGTTTTGACCTTAGTTGAATCATTATGCCCCAGTCCACTGCATCAAAAGAATAACCATGATTAACATTTAAATAGCTCTAGGATATCTGCAAATTTCTTAATGTAAAAAATATTAACAGAGGGTTGGTAAAGAAAAAAGTGTTTATCCTTCTAATTTTAACCTTGTAAAAGCTATATGTTCAATTGAAATATCTCTTTATAGTACATCCATCCATTTACCCACCCACCCATAATAATACCAGATATAATAAGAAAGTCGAAAGAAAAAATTCTAGAGGAATTTGCAAACATCAGAGATGAAAAAAATGAGAGTTCATGCACATGCAAAAGAAAACAAACCAAACTTGGATTCCATCCAGGGTCTCCTTGTTGTGTTGCATTCCAGAGACAAACTTCTTTCCCACTCTGCTATCTTAGCTAAGATGGAACAAATGATCCCATCTATAATGTCAGAATAAGGATCAACTGAAAATTGTGCATGAGTTTTGTGTCAACTAGAGACATTTTCCTCCCAGGACTAGGGATTGAATTTAAAGTCTTTGCATTGAGCTATACCCCCAAGCCATTTTTATTTTTTATTTTGAGACAGATTCTCACTAAATCACTAAATCAGCCAATTCTGAGTTTAAAGCTGCAACTTCCTGACTCAGTCTCCCACAGCACTGAGATTGTGGATGTTTGCCAACACTAAAGTAAGACTTCATACAGGGTGAGCATTACATATTAAGTATACTGTGTCGTATGGATTTTGTATTAGTTTTCAGTTAAAAATTTTACTTCTAGAGATTCTGACTTGGAGAAAGATAGGGTGCAAGAGAGACTGTCTTTCCATGTGTGGGGAACACTGTCTCCTAACAACAAATAGTAAAAAGTTTTTTTCTTTTTTCTTGTTTTTCTGGTACCAGGGATTGAACTCAGGACCTTGCCCTTGCCAGGCAAGTGCCAGTACCACTGAGCTAAATCCCTGGCCCTAAGAAGGTTTTTTCTTTCTTTCTTTTTTTTTTTTTTTTTGGTACTGGGGATTGAACTCGGGTCCTTGAGCTTGCAAGGCAGGCCACCGAACCACTGAGCTAAATCCCCGGCCCAGATTTTTCTTTTTAAATTAAAAAAAAATCAATTCTATTTCAAACTACACCTGAGATCCTGATGTGTTCCCCTGCCCCGCTCCCAGTCCCTTTGGACCATATGAAACAGTAACAGCTGAAGTTTTAAGGGCAGCCTCCTAAAGGAGCTGGTACATAACCTGGGTGCCAGAAGAGGAGAAGAAAGAGAGTGGCCTTCCAGCAGGAGGTGATAGAAAAGCAAAACTAAAGAGATGGAAAGGGCAGTGTGTGTAGGGAAATTTAGTTTGAAAATATCTTAAGATGGTTTAAAAATATAATGCAAAAGATAATTTAACATTTAAAACTTGTTCTTTCTTTTTTAAAAAAAACTTGTTCCTTCTGAGAAGTCAGTTCAATAAAGACTTTATGAGCAAATGTCTTAGTATTTTACTTTAGTTTTCAATCTTTCTGAAGAATGTTCTTTAATCAAATCTACTATCTTGAAGAACAACCTCAGAATAAAATGACCGCTTAGAAAGTCCTTTGTAAGAATCTATTCTTTTTTTTTTAATTTTTTATGTTTTGGTACCAGTGATCGAACTTGTGTAAGAACCTATTCTTAGAAGAAGGTAGCCTTAATCTGGCTAAATGTAGTGGTAACTTTTTTTTCATTCTTTTAAATAAGAACTTTGGATGAAAAAAAAGTTTCTCATCTTTTCTTTTGATATACACCCGAGCCAAACTTTTGATACCAAATGAATATGAGCTTTTTAGATACCAGCAGCCAAGTCATTCATAAAGGTGTCCAGCTCTGTTTCAGCAGTGAACCAAAAAGATGTGCTTCTACACAGTCCATTTTCAAGTTGAAAAAAAAGGAAGGACAATAAGACGCTCTCCTGCACTGTTTCCTGTAGAGTAAGTCTGTCACTTTGCCAGGTTTGGTAACATGAGATGGACTCAGCCTTTCTAGTGACATCTGCTGCATGAACATTACCACACACACATATAGTGCTCTTCACATTGCTATGTCCAATACAAATGCTAAATGTATTCTTCCACCTCTCAGGAAGATTCTAGGATGCCTGGCAAGCAGAGGCTGTTGAAAGGAGTCCAGAGCCAAGCTAATCAACTCTCTCAAGTCAAAACAATGCCTGAATGATGAGTCCCCAGACAGATTTCCGGAAAGGAGAACATTTAGTGAGTTTGTATATTGCACCAGGAGCCTTTTGTTTGTTTCATGGGTGAAACCAAAGCCAACAGTTTCCCAGGAAGCAAGCAGCCCTTGGTCGGCCCTTAGGCAGCTCTTTGAGGAGTCCTCTTCCCCTCACTCTCTCACAAATGCATGCCTAACAGATTCCACTGTGTGGAGTGAGTGTGGTGAGGGCTGGAAAGACAGATGACTGTGACACCCAAATCAGTGCCCTAGCATAGTTTAATTTGTATGAGAAATGAGCACACATACAAATACAAATAATAGACGTGTTTTAAAAAATCCATGACAAGGGCCGGGGATTTAGCTCAGCGGTTCGGTGGCCTGCCTTGCAAACGCAAGGACCCGAGTTCAATCCCCGGTACAAAAAAAAAAAAAAAAAAAAAAAA
>NW_022900926.1:34327279-34424065 GCF_012274545.1 Fukomys damarensis | reverse complement strand
AAAAAAAAAAAAAAAAAAAAAAAAAATACATGATGCACATTCATTCTACCAATAAATTTTATCGATCATTTCATGTCAGCTGTATGGTTTGCCTTGCCAAGAGTTGAGGCTTCATTTATGGAGACTGTAAACCATTAAACTGTCTAAACAGGACAGCAGGACCAGACTACTGTCATCAAACAGCAAGACTGGACTCAATGCAGCACAATAGAAGTTGTTTCACTAATCAAGGCGAGAGATTACGGGCCAGCACTGAAGCAAGAGAAGTGGAACTGGGGAGAAATGCAGAGGGTGGAGGGAACTGCTCCTGGAGAAGTCGGCCACTGCTGAGGTACAAGGAACGGGCAGAGGAGGGAAAAACTCCACGGCACAGAAGAAGGGATGCGGGCTTATGTTTGCAGGCGATCTGAATGTAACACCAAGAAATAAACTAAGGTCCTGCTTCTATTTAAGGCAAGATGTGGAGGCAACTCTCAGTGAGAATTTTAAGGATCTGGTGGAGTTTGCTTACAATACAATTAGACAATGTTTTATGAATTGATCATGACAAATTAGAAGGCCAAGAAATCAGTTTAGTGGTTTGTGGCCAGCGTTATTTAAAAATTTTAATGCTGCTTTGTTGAGGAATAACTTGCAGATGGTAACATTCATCCATCATAAAGGTGTAGCTCAATGGTTTTTAGTAAATGTAGTTATAAAACCATTTCCACAATCCATTATTATGACATTTTAAATAGTCCAAAATTTCCTCTTGCCCGGTTGCAGTTCATCTCTGCTTCCATCCTCAGCCCGAGGCAATCACTTATCTACTGTCGCCTTGAATTTGACTTTCTGAAAATGTTACTATAGTCCAAGGCCAGAGGTATGACTCTAGGAGGCCTCCGTAGAACAGGCTCTGCCACCTGCTACCTTGAGAGTCCAATCAGGGGCACAAGGGGTGATGAAACAGGAAAGTAATTTATTATTCATTGTGGCCACACTGGGAAGCAAGGGGCTGGTGTTTTAAAACCTGTCTTTAAGGTTATTGACTAGATCTTCAGGACTGTGTAAAGAAAGGAACAAAAGTAGGGAGCAAGAAGAATGTATAGTTAAGCAGTCTTGGGCAAACTGTGTTCCTGTTGACCAACATCTCAGGTCCGCGTGGTTAACACAGTTCTGTGATGTGAGATGATTTGTTTCTAAGTAGGAGAGCAGCTTCAGTTTCATGGGGTAATTGGTATTGCTGAGCAGGGCAGTTCCATCACAGAAATCTAGAAAACATTTTAGTTACTCTTTTATTTTTTTTATTTTTTTTAGTACTGGGGATTGAACTCAGGACTTTGCGCTTGCTAGGTAGGCGTGGCACCATTGAGCTAAATCTGCAGCCCCCTAGTTACTCTTATCTTGGTGTTTTCAGTCTTGAAGGAGAACAAGAGAAGTTAGATAAATTTAGGCCTAATCAATCTTATGCAATTAGGCTTTAGACAGACACTCTTGAAGTAACTAACACATCCACATGCAGAGTTGAGCAGGAATCTTATCCAGAGTTTAAGGTAGCAAAGGTGACTGACACAAAATGCGGTCAAAAGTTGTATAATGGTAACTAGAGCCTAGGAAGGATGGGGAGGAGACAGGGAGAGAGAAAGGGAGAGAGGAAGAGGAGTGGGGGAGGCGGAGAGGGCGAGAAGGAGAGAAGGGGGGAGGGAGAGAGGGAGAGAGGGAGGGGGGAGAGAGGGGGCTTAATGAGTACAGAGAGTACAGAGGTGCAGTTGCACAGGAGGGATAGCTTCTAACATTTCATAGCACAGTAGGATAACTATGGCGGACAACAATAAACTGTTTCAAAATAACTAGAAAAGAGAAATTTGAATGTCCTCAGCACAAGGAAATGATGTATATCTGAGATGATACATAAGCCAATCACCCTAATCTGACCTGAATAATATGCATATTGTATTAATTCGTGCCCCATTAAATATGTATAATTGCTACTTATCGATTTAAAATAAAAATATTGAATTAAATATTAAATTAAAATTATAATAAATGCTATATATGGTGTGGTGTATATATAAAGTAAGTATAAAGTTTATTTTGCATGTGGACATGCAATTGTTTTAGTTATCTTTCCATTACTATCAAATACCTGATGTAAATCAACTAACAGAGAGAGGAGGCTTATTTCGGCTCGCAGTTTTGAAGGTTTCAGTCCATACCTGGGTAGCTTTGTTGCTTTTGGTCCTGTGATGAGGCAGGGCATCCCGGCAGCACATGTAGCAAACTGTTTACCTCAACCCTGGGGTGAGGAAGAGAAAATGGCTGGTGTCCCCATATTAACACTCCCAGTGACCTAGGACTTCTCACTAGGCTCCAGTGTCTTCCAACAGCACCAAGGGAAAAGGACTAAACATTGAGCACACTCATATTTGAGAAATACTTATCCAAACCATAGCATCAACTATCTATAACAATTACACTTGAAAAAAAGGGGAAACTAAATTATACCAGAATGCATTATACACGCAGAGGGTAAGCGCAATTGAAGACAATGATCATGATCACAGTGATCACAAAGGAACCCCAGAGTCAGGTTTTAGCACAGTGACCAGGCATAGCGTGACATGAGCTAGTAAGGGTCCTATAATGTTGAGATAAAGATAAAACGCAGACACAAGTGGGAAAAATCTGTTACAGTGCAATGAAGAGAGTACGTAATGGGAGATGAAAGTCCCCAAAGGACTGAACATTTGAGTCAGACATGAAGGTGAATAGACTTTATCCAAAGTCCTAGGAGGGAAACATGTTATGGAGGGAAGACCAGAGGTACGCAAATAAATAGATCAAAGGGAAAGAAAAGAGCCACTAGCTCCCTGCAGTGTGAGAGGAAAGCAAAGTCACTCAACTGGGATAAAAATTCCACTAATGGAGACAGCTGGAGTCCCAGGGTTTTAAAACCAAAACTTTACTGTGTCTAACCATGTAAATTAGGGTAATACTTATGTTTTTCAATCATATTTTATCTAAAAGCTAAAATAATGAAAAGATAAATAAGTGAAAAGATAAAATAATGAAACTAATGATTGTTTTATATACTTGTAGGAAAGTTTTATTCACTATTAACTCATTGAAAATTTGTAGTCTTTTATTCTTTGAGGCTTACTTTTTCCCAATTGATCAGTAATTTTATGATTGTCCATTAGCACAACCTATCTCACTCCCATTTTTAAATAAAAAGAAGAAATTAGAATGGTAGGCCAGTCCCCTTCTGCTGTCCCGCTTCCTCTAACCCAATAAGCCACCTCAACATACAACTCCCGTTAGTACTACAATTTTCCTCACAGAGTGAGGCTAAGTAGGAGCTTTACTCTAGTTACTATTTGAATTCTTTTTAAATTTTTTTTTTTACTTTCAAGCATAGAGACTGGAAACATCAGAGGCTGTACATATTTTTATTGCCAATAAATTTTTTTTAGAAAAAAAACCCTAGTAGGCTTCTACAAAAATAAAGACGTCTGCCTCTACCTTGCTTTTCAAACTTGAATAAATATAATTTCCCAGATCTCTATTGCCTTGATTGTACACTGAGAAACTTGCACTATTCTAAGTTTCTCTTGCTACATTAGAAGCATGACTATTTCAGGCATTCTGTGGACATCCTTGCTGTCAGTTACATTCTCTGATACAACCCAATGTCCAAATACCACAAATAAATCCACTCACTGAATAGAGAGGTGTGAGTCAGAGGAATAGCAACAATTTACACACATGTACAAGAAACACACATTTTATCTTATATTAAACTTTCTTTCTTAAATATATTGTATTTTCTTTTGCAGTTAGTTTCTAATTTTTGCCTTAGGCAGTGTTCCTTTAGTCATTTATTTATCTACTAGATATTTCTGGACCGCATATCCCTCACAGAGCCCTGCCCTTGGTCCTGAATGGACACAAACGCCTGGAGATGGTCATCTTTGATCTAATAAGAGAGATAGGCAGGAAGCCAAATGAGGATAATACTGGTGACTAGTGAGGCAGAGAAGTCACCGGTATTAACAACTGTGAGTGGAAGGAGGGAGCGATCATTTCCCGATGTGATGGGAAAGACCCCAGAGGTCAGGATTTGAGCACAGTGCCCTGCATCCCAGTGGGTACTTGCTCCCTGGAATGATGCACATCTGAATGAGGTCAACCCAGCGGACAAGCAGCAGCATCGTTTGTGTGGCTGTGAGTCCAGGAGCCAACACAGATGGGTGCTGGGTCCAGAATCCCTGACAGTGCTCCTCAGAAGGTTTCTGGGCGTTTTCTGTAAATGACCCTGATCTTGGCACTGTCTTTACTGCCTAATATTTTCTTTCTTGGCTGTTAAGTTTAGACTCAGAAGTACATCATAGAAATACAGGAACTACACATAGAGGCAGAGAAATATTTACTGTTAATTGGAATACGCCTTAGGAAATAGGTGATATTTCGTATGCTATTTTAAATATCACATTTCCTCTTTTTTAAGCTGGTGTGAGTCCTAATTCATTTGAATTTCTTCAAAGATTAAGACATAGCTTTCTCTTGACTTCTTTTTTCTTAAAAATCAAAGTTCTTTTTAATCCTTTTTTGATTTTTCAAGACAGGGTCTCGCTTTGCTAATTCAGGCTGGCCTCAAACTTGAGTATATCCTCCTGCCTCAGCTTCCTGAGTGCTGCAACTACAGTCAGGTGCCACCAGGCCAGGCTTTTAGTACAACGCACCTATAATCCCAGCACTTGGGAGGCTGAGGCAGGAAGATCGCCATGAGTTTGAGACCAGCCTGGGCTACATAGTGAGTTCCAGGTCAGTCTCAACTACATAGGGAGACCCTGTCTCAAAAAAAAAAAGAATAAATAAAAACAAACAAACAAAACAATTTTAAAAGCAGATAGAAACAATTTATAACAAGCACATGCATGAATTTGCACAAAGAATCACAGAATATAGTAAAAAACAGTGTTGTAAGAAGCCAGGACTCAGAGTTAATGTCTAGTTTTATCATTAACTACTTGTGAAGGTTTGGATGAATTCGTAATTCCACTAAACTTGAGTTTTCTCAGTTTTGTGATTTCTTCAGATAACCAGGGAATTGAAATAATTGAACTCTGTGTCCTAATAATTTTTGTCAATGTTTATAACTAGCTCTGTGTAGCAGCAAAGTACCAAAACTTATAGATCAATATCAAATCTATTATGCAAATATGAAGAAAGTCTTTGTACACAGAAGCAGGGTTGCCCAGGAGGATGGCTGCCAAGTAGATAGGTGCGGAAATGCTTGTGTGTTTGCCTGCACAACTGAAGCCTGAACTAACTTGCTTTTGGATTTTGTGTCGGTATCAGTATTAATTGAACGGTTAAACTGGTTCTGAACCCTTTGTAAAAATCAACCTATCTCATTTGTAGCTGGGGAAATTCTAGGAAAGTAGTTGCTTGGCAACTGTTTTGATAGATAGAAATAGAGTATGAGTTAATTACTCAGTCATATAAAAAATTTAACCTCACAATAATATGATGGGAAACTCAAGCAGTTTAAAAGAAAACTGAATCCTACAAAGCACAAAGGTGGCATCTAATGAGAGGCAGAATTCTTCAACTAAGGACATTTTCCTGGTGTCCTGAAATCATCTCACAAGCAGTTGTTACCTGTGCCTCCTCTGTTCAAATCTGATCTTATTATGATCTTGCTATAAAGTGGAATTTCTAGTTTCATTTTTTTGGGAGGAATCTTCACAATGATTTCCATAGTGGCTGTACCAGTTGATATTCCCACCTACAGTGTAGTAGAAGGGTTCCTTTTTCCCTTTGCAGCCTCATTGGCATTTATTATTATTTGATTTCTTGATGATGGCCATAAAAAAATAAACTTGAGTCATTTGTAGGAAGATTGATGTATTTTCAGCGTACAATTTAAGTGAACTAAATCAGGCAACAAGCTTAAATATTGCATGGCTTCTCCTAATTGAGAAGCACAAAATATAAAGAGCAAAATAAAAGATAGATAACAGGAAGTAGGGTGGTAGATCTTTCTCAGAGAGGAAGGGAATCAAGAGATGGATGGAGGAGGAAGGGGGAAGAGAAAGGAGTTGAAGAAAGAATTGAGATGTGTTATGTACATGAACCAACTCCTCACAAGGAAAACATTGTGTACTACAAACATAAACTAATAAATAGTTTTTTTAAAAAAAAGACTGGCCCTAGGGGCCAGGGATTTAGCTCAGTGGTTTTGCTACCTGCTTTGCAAGCCGAAGGACCAGAGTTAGATCCCCGGTATCAAAAAAAAAAAAAAAAAAAAAAAAAAAAAAAAAAAAAAAAAAAAAGATAAAAAAAAAAAAAAAAAAAAAAAAAAAAAAAAAAAAAAAAGACTGGCCCTATTTCTAAGGTTCAAAAGAAGCAATACAAATATGTCATCGTGATTTTAGCAATGAATAGCCTTGCTGCAGGTTTATTTTGTCATGAGTCCTAGTTTAAGGGATGTGCTAATATGGAGGAAGGATTCCTAGGATGCAGCACCTAAAGATGACAGAGGGAAAGTGATTTTTCTCTGTAAGGAGAGAAATCTAACATCCAGGAGCAGTTGTGGTTCAAGGTAACAGTGTATTAGGGAACCTTCAACTCATGCCAAACCATTTGGTGTGTACTTTGTGTGGGAGTATTAAGCCATTAATACATAAAACCAGACATTATCAGAATTGCATGAGGAAAAAATTGATATCTAATGTCAATAAGGGTAATCTTTGATAACCTAGAAATTCATTTGGGTTGGTTTAATAAAATGTTTCAATTTAAACTGTAGAGACACGATGAGGAGGTCCTCTTTTTATGAGCTTTAAGTCATTGAAAACCCTCATTAACCTTACTGCTATCTGGTGGGGGCAAGGTAAATAAGATGCACAGGGAATGGCTTTCAACGACCTATCTTTCCATCAAAGTCACTCAGTGTTAGATGTTAAAATGCCTTTCCAGCACTCCAGAGGAGTGAGTATAAATGAGCTTTGGAAATCTATGTGCTTTCTTGTAAATTTGACTAAGTAGATCTTATTATAGAAATTGAAGCCCATGTTATTTTAATAATTGTAAATTGAGTCTGGAAGGTAAATTCACTTCTCAATGGGCACAGATTACCTCCAGTGAATGCCATTCTCACAGCCTCAAAACTGAGTTTGGGAGAATACTAGTCACTAAGATTAAACCAATGTTAGTGCTTTGTCATATTCAATGAGAGAGATTCTTTTTCAGTTCATAAAGCACTTAGAGTCATTACTGGTTCTCACTAGGAAACCAGGGAATACAATGAAAATCAGTGACTTAGATCCTTCAGGGAATAGAGGTTGGAAGGCGATCCACCTCCACAGATTACCTATGAGACAAGCAAATAATGACAATCAAGACCAAAGTCACGTTACAAGAAGCTGAAGCTGCTAGAGTCAGCAACTAATAAATATACTTAAAGTAATTTTGATAAGTTTCTGGAAGCTGAGTGCAGTTTAGTTTGAGAGCTCTTGGGCGCTCCATACTCTTGTGGGCTTTACTTCCAAGAGTCCCAACAGGCTGTTAGTGTAAGATCAGAGAAAAATCTGTTCTGGGAAAGCAAAGGGAAAAGAAAACAATCCTTTTGAAATATGCCACAAGGAAAAGTAGCCATTGTGAAATAAATTCAGAGTGTGGTCTATGAGAAGCTTGATCTGATGGGCTTAAATGGACAATATAGGCAACTCTGGCCCCTCCAGTCTTCTTGTATCATGTAAGGGCAGAAAACATTTGCCTAAGGAACACCTCTAAAGGTCGAGATCCAGGGACTTATGCTCCTTAAATGACTAAGACTTAATTGTAAGATTATAGAACAATTTTTCTACTCAATGTTTTCTCATACCACATCAACAGGGCTGTGTTATAATAACAGTGGATTACAACTGAAGTAGCTAAAACACAGACTTATTTAAGAAGAATTTCATAGGAAAATCCAAATACAAGGGAGAAATAAACCAGAGGACTAGAGGGAAAAGGAAAACCTCTAATGTTATAGCTATTGCAAACCTCAAGAACAGTTAGGTCCCATCAAATTAACATAGAACCTCATACCAAAATCCTAGTGACCTCATTTTCCACCTCCCAATGCAGCAGGCATATTTTGCAACAACAACAATAACTAAAAAATGCAAGTCATACTGAATAACAAGAAAAAATATCATTGAAAAGAAAGATCAGGTATCAGAACCAGACTTAGATATTACATAATTCTGGAATCATCAATAAAGAGTTTAAAGTAAATAGTATTAACATTTGAAAGGTTCTAATGGAAAAGGTAGACAACACACAAACACAAATGGCTAGTGTAATCAGAGAGATGGAAACTCAGTCCATGAGGCCAGACTTACCCTTGTGATAAAGTTAGATAAAACACACAAGAAAACAAGGCCAATAGCTCTTATGAACATAGATGAACAAATTCTTATATAAGCAAGTAGAGTCTAACATAGACTTAAATGTTAAATGTGAAAAAATATAAGACCTCTAGAAGATAACGTAGAAGAAATACTAGATAACACTGGATTTGGTGATGAATTTTTAGGTACAACATCAAAATCACATGAAAGAAAAAATTGATAAGTTGAGCTTTAATAAAATTTAAAACTTCCAGATTGTGAAAGGTACTGTCACAAGAACGAAAAGACAAGACACAAATTAGAAGAAAATACAGTATTTGCAAAACATGTACCTCACAAAGGATTTTAATCTAAAATATGCAAAAAATTCTTTAAATGTGTTATGAAAACTAATAATCAAATTTACAAATAGGAAAAGTCTGAATAGGTAAATCACCAAAAACGATGTGAAAATGACAAGTGAGTATATGAAAAGATGCCTTGCACTCATTTCATCAAAGAATTGCAAATTAAATCAACAATTGTAGAATGCTTTAAATCCAAAACGTTGACACCAAATGCTGACAAAGATGTAAAATAACAGGAGGTCTCACTCACTTCTAGTGGTACAGCCACTTTGAAAGACATTTTGGCAGTTTTAAAAATAAAACTAAACATATTTTATCATACAATCCACTAGTCATATTCCTAGACATTTATACAGTGGAGTTAAAAAATTTAAGTGTACCAAAATATCTGCACATGTATGTTTAAATCAGTTTTATTTATAATCACAAAAACTGGAAGCAACCAAGCTGACCTTCAACAAACAAATGGATGAATATGTAATACATATAGACAATGAAATATTCCTCAGTAATAAAAGAAATAAGGGAACATGGAGGAATCTTAGGTGCTTATTGGTAAGTGAAAGAAGCCGGTTTGTAAAAGGCCTCCATTCAGTGTGATTGCAACTATAATGACACGCTAGAGAAGACAAAACTATGAAGACAGTAAAAAATTTCCGATTTTCATGGGTTCAGGGAAAAGGTAGAAGAAATGAATAGGTAAAACGGATTTTTAGGGCAACCAAACTGTTCTGTATGATACTTTAATGATGCATAGAAGACATAGGTTTGTTTTTGTTTTTGTTTTTTTTGCCAAAATCCATAAAACTATACAACACCAGAAGTAAAACTCGATGTAAACAATTAACTTTAGTTAATAATGTATTAGTATCGGTTCCTTAATTATAACAAGTATAGCACAATAATGCAAGATGTTAATAAAAGGGAATGTTGTTAGTAGGGGTTCTACTGGAACTACTATGCTATCTGCGCAATTTTTTATAAAGCTAAAATTGCTCTAAAATATAAAATCTATTGAATGAATAAAGAAAAAAAGGAAAAGAGGGAGGGAAGGAAGATAACATGTGGAGGAAAGGGAACCCTTGCATACTGCTGGCAAGAATGTAAATTTGTACATTCATCATGGAAAACTATATGGGAGTTCCTCAAAAAATTAAAAATAGAAGTATTATATGCGGCAGCAGTCCCACCTTCATAAGAGGAATCTAAAAAAAGAATCCAACTCATAGATATGTAGAAAGTAGGACGATGGTTACTAGGGATCCGTGAAGTGTATGTGTTTGGTGAGGGCTGCGGTTACTGGATGGTATTGGTCAACAGATACAAAATTTCAGTTGTTGCGATAGTTAGCTGATTCTGTCAGCACAAGTAAGAAATGCCCACCTAAACTGGGTCACAATTGTTCTAGGTGTGGCCGAAGGGATTCACCTAAAACAGACCTACTGTGGGTGTGAGTGACAACAAAAACTGGCTTGTCCCCTAAATAGAATAAGAGTAAAATGGAGAAGGAAGGCTCACTTCCGTTTTTTTCAGAGGAGCTCCAGTCTTCACCCTCAGTTTGGATGTCATCGCCTCACACTCTTCAGCCTCCAGCAAAGACCCTTCATCCTCCTGATACGGACTTGCATGGGGACTTGACAATGAGCTCTGGCCATTTCACAATATACACATAGTTTTAAAAATGTTATGTAGTGACAAAAATATACAATTTTTGTCAATTAAAAAATTTTTAAGTTTTAAAATTTAAATGTAAAAATCAGGGGCTGAAAATTTCTTAAATTTGGCAAGAAATGATAGTCTGCGTCGACAAACTTTAGGAAAAATGTGATGAGATCCACATAAAGATACATCATCGTCTGAAATCTGAAAAATCAAACATCAAGAAGAACTCTTGGAAGGAGTAAAAGAAAATGACTCATGGACAAGGGAGCTCCAATCTGATTAATAATTGACTTTTCACTGAAACAATGGAGGCCAGGAAACACTAGGATAACACATCCAAACTGCTGAAAGTAAAAACTGTCAAACAAGTGTCTCTTATCCAGAACTATCTTTCAGAAATGAAGGTGAAATGATGATATTTCCCAATAAACAAATCTCACAGATGTGCTCATAAGAAATACTAAAAGGTAGTTCTTTACATTGAGAACAAAGATACTAATAGCAATTTAGATCCATATAAATAATCAAAGAGTGCCAGTAGGATAATTATGTCAGCAATTATAAAGACAAAATAATTCCATATTTCTTCTCCTCCTCTCAACTGATTTAAAAGCAATTGCTTAAAACAATATGTATATAATTATATTGTAGGGCTTTTACCATGGAGAAATGTAATATTTGACAGTAAGAGAATAAAAGAGACAGGAGGGAATGTAGCTTTATTGCACTAAGGAAGTGATTCCAGATGGTAACTCTAATCTACAAAAGGAAAAGGAAGATGATTTTAATTGGTAAATATGAAGTTTTATATGGCAAACTGAATAAAGCTTAAAGTGGAAATAATTAAAAAGCAAAATAAGACTGATAATAGGACATAGAGGTAGCAAAGCAACAAGGGACCTGAACAGTGTCTTCCTGCTCCTTTTTATCTTAGTCAGACTACTTAGGGTGGGTGGTACTCACACTCTTAATCTTAGTGCTTTCTGGCCTAGTAATGCGCCATGAAGCACACATTCTAGATTCAGCCACCTCCAAAATAGCCCCACCTCATTCAAATGAGGCTGGGGGGAGCATCCAAACACAAGCCACAACACTATTCTTATAACCAAGTCTTTGGCTTAATGCTCACCTCATTCTGTCCTCTGGCTGCAGAAAAAAATACACACACACATTATATGTATACACATATAGTATGTTATATTATCATTATGAGGAATTTTGCTCTATAGACCATATGTAAATACAACAGCCAAGGATGCTCTCTGTTTCTTACATTGAGCCCTTAACTACCAATTAATTTACTTCAGCCTTTGATTTTCTGCCTCCAAAGTGTCAATGACCCTAACAGTAGCCTTCCTATTCCAGATCCCTTATTCTTTTTCCCTCTCAAATGCCTCAATAGTGCACCTGCCAGGACTTCATCACAGTACACTGTTTTCCAGTTTTATGCTGTTATTTTCCAGGATCTACCATAAGTCACAGGATTAATGGGACCTTCATCTTCAGCTGTTTACAAGTGGTCCAACTCCAACACCTCATTTTAGAGCCTGTGCTCTCAGACCACTTCTGGCTCCCAGACAAGTACCTGTTGCTAGCTAGTTTCCTCAAATACTCTGATAAGAGACTTGTTAGCAATAAGTGTGTCAGAGAGGGCTCTCAGGAGGGAAGAAAATAGAATTTGGGCAAAGAGAAAAATTACAGCAAGATCTAATCAATGAAGATCTCAATGAAGCCATAATGTCCCTGCAGAGTTGTCCCATGTTGGGCCAAGATGGTTAGATGGGCCTTTATATCTCCACACTGACCTGTTGGATGAGGCTGTTCCAGTGAAGAGGGCCTGACATTTACAGCTGTCAGTACCCCAGAAGCAGGGAGGCTGGTACATCCACCCTGCAGGTGGGTATATGGGTTTCTCATCATGCCATCTACTGCATCTGTTGCCAGAACCCAAGAATTTTCTATTTTGTTGCTCTGCCTTCCACAACATACAGCTTCAATCTCCAGGCCCAACATGGCCCTTAAGAGGAGAGGTGATGGTTCTTTAATTCTGACAGCAGGAAATGCAGAGAAATCGATGCAGGTGCAGGAGAGATTGTTGCTCTGATGGCAGGAACATAAAGAAGTTCAATTTTGATGTCTCTGTCTTTTTAAAGAGGCAGTGAGGCAAGGTGGTTGGCTGAGAGTTGGGGAAAGAACTACAGGGACAGGCAGAGTGAAATCCTCATTCAGACAGTGGCAGACTGATTGGCACATTGGCAGTGGGATTGTCAAAGATTGTTGAGCATCCAAAAGATCCTTTGGGATTTGTGGTTGTGAATTTGAAGGAAAAAAAAACTGTGTGTGTGTGTGTGTGTGTGTGTGTACATGTGCACACATTCAGAAGAAACTCATTTTGGCTATCTTGAGATAAAACAACTTTTATTGGAAAGATCAGCAAGAACTATCAGGTCCACATACAACAGTTTTCACTGAATGATAAGTGTCCACAGCACCCAGTGGGTTTGCCAGAATCCAGAAAAGATTGACAGCTCAGGACAGGGCATCTTCTTGGTAGAGCTGGGTCCCTTTGGGAGGGGATAGAGCAGCTCTGGCAGGAGAAACACTCCTATTTCCCAACAAGGCTGTAGAAATGGGTGATTATCCCAAGGGCAGGGCTTAGTCCTGCTGATTGGTAAGGGAGATGAGGAGCTGAGGTGCAGAGAACTAAAAATAATGATTGCCCTCAACAATAAGCTCCCAGCAACAAGTATTTATCAACTATAGCCAGGCTATTCCCTAGTTTACTCTCCTATTTTAACATGTCAAAGAAGAAAAGTGAGGACGTTAGACACAGAAATAGATGATCAATAGCACAGCTTTTCTGTTTAGGGACATTCATATCCATCATACAGACAGCATGGTGGAAGGAATTCAACAATGCATGTCAAAGCCACAAGAGTACATACCATTTGACAGAAGTGCCTAGAAGTGTACAAAGGTGCTAATACTGTTTTGCATTTTCACAGTTTCTTTCAGGATTGGTCAAATCTATTTTAGACTCTGAAGATTTTTTAAATGAAGCTGAGAATGAAGATATTTTTTGGTGTGCCTCACAGTAAGACCATCCGCTTTAGCAGTGAGCTGTGGAAATAGGACAGTGACCCTGCATGTTAATTCATTTTTATTTTTAGACAGCAGAATTCGCTCTAGGAGGTACTTTCCTTTTGGCAGATCTGTTCTTGGGAATCCCACCATGTGATGTGCAGTTTGTCATTCTATCCACCTGATAAGTGGACGTTCTGTGATTATTTCTTCTGAGCGGATAAGATGTGGATATTTGGGAGGCTGTTCAGGGAATGACTCAAGAAAAATAATACACTGACAAACATGGTTAGATATAATTAATATTTTTGTTTTCATTCATTTCATCATTTTCTAGCATCTACTTTTTGTTCTTACTGGTTCGGGGAAGGAGGGGGATACAGTCTCTATTCTAAGGACTTGTAATTTAGTGGAGGATAAGTTCTGTTCTTTTTAGTGTGCCCCAGCTGGTGGGCTGAGTTTTCCTTCTTTTTCAGGCTTTTCTGCAAATGCCTAGGGCTACAGTAGCCATATTGTAGTAATGAGGTAGCAGCATGATCTGAAAGCCACAAACTAAGAAAGGCAGAGTAGGCATAGAGCCAGAGTCTGACTCCCTGGTGATGTACCAAAGTCACTGAGCTTTCAGGTGAACAACAAATTAAAATTGGGATGACAATACAAGTGAACCTTTACACCCTGTATGCCTGGGCTTGCTCAATAAATTTTCACACCCCAATGGTTGTGACTAACAAGTCTTCGCTTACGGCTATAAGTGTTCCTCACTACCACAAATAAAATACCAGGAAGCTCAGGCTACAGTTCACATTTATACATTAAGTTTAACTTTATGAAGAGTAATTTGCAAAATTTTAAACATTTTACATGACCCCTCCCCCAGGTACTAGTTTTACGACAGAAAGATAACTTTGGTATATGGTTTCCAAAAAGAGACTGATCTTGGTGCTCTTCCTCTCCTGAGTAAACTAGTCATTGCAGTAAGTGGACAACAAATCTTGCCAGAGGCAACATTAAAATTTTTTCCCTCTGCTATGAGGTAGAGATATTTTTTTAGCATAAAAATAGTTTAGAATAAACTAATTAAAAGGTTATGCTAAATATTTCCCAGACTTTTTCTAAAACAACTCTGTTTTATAGAAGTTTTTATTTATTTTTGCTTCTCTGAGGTTTCCTGGTACATTTTTAAAATTTCTAAACTTTTTCTTTTTGGTACCGGGGATCAAACTCAGGTCCTTGTGCTTGCGAGGCAGGCAGTGGAACCACTGAGACAAATCCTGGGCTATTAAAAATTTAAATGAAGAACATTTACAGTTTTCTGGAGTTTCATGCTACTCTGCTTCCACAGCTGCCACTTGAAGGGCATCAGAGAGGTAGACCAATTCTCAGCTGGGCCTTGGGGCCTGCTGTTAGGAGACTGCAGTAGGAGACTTCTTGGGCCTCTGATTCTGAGGCCAGCCTGGGCAACACAGCTCCCATCTCAAAAAAAAAAAAAAAAAAAAAAAAAAAAAAACTTATCTTCAATTTCACTTCCTCCTTTTCCTTTTCAAATCATCAAACTGTATACAATGAGGCCAGATCAGTGGCTTCCTTCTTTGTTGGGTATCTCAAGCTTACCTGCATCATGGGGCAGGTGGGGGGTCTGCTTTATTTTCCATTAATGACTCAGTTTGACCCAAATGAACTTTACCTCCAGTCCACATCCATGGTGACTTCTGCCTGGAATGGCTTTAAATTTTCTTCAAAACTGTAGATTACAGTGAGCACTGTTTTTGAAACACGTGTAGGAAATGAAGTAATGGACTTGCTATTGTGCTTGATGGCCTTAATAGCTTTGGAAAATAATGCATTTGATGCTTATTTCATTCATATTTGCTTTTGGTGTTGAGGATGGCAAGATGATACATTATGCAGAGGCAAAAAGGCCCCAATGATCCTGTGCATGAACAGTAGGAGAATGCAAGAGAAATATTGTCACCATGCTATAAAATTCCAGCTCAAATCCATCTTCATAGAAGATAATTATGTTACATGTTACATGAGAAAGGAGGCATCCAGCTGGGAGACTGTTGCTGGTTTAAAGGAATTGAGCTCATTTGTTGAAACAGAAAAAAACCTGAAAGGTGCTGAGTGAATGGTCCTGAAATAATAGGTAGAGAAGATCCCAAGAAACCAGAATTCAGAAGACTCCTGCTTGCCTTTTATAGCCTCTTCCCAGACCTGTGGTTACAGAGTTTTCTTTCATATTATAGGCTACGTTCCAGAACTTTCCAGCCCTTCTTTTCTTTGCTCAGTATGACATTTCTTAGGAAGTTATTTCTGGAGGTAATTGGATTAATTCATCCAGATCACAACACCATGAATTAGCTCCACATAAGGAGTTATTTTCTTGAGGCAACCCTCAAAGGTCATCAGCAGGTGTGAATGTTGGGCACCATGACAGGCCCTGGTCAGCCCCTGAGATCATTTAGGCAACAGCCAGCTGGATGTGGGGAGGGCACTGGAGAGATGGTAAGAGCTAGTATATTAAAGAACAAAGACAAAATCTGAGACTCTGATGCCTTAACTTTCAAGGAGCCCTGGGGGAAGAGGATCAGCTTTGACTCTTCTTCAGGGACCCAAACTCTTCCTGAGGGCTAGGTACTACAGAATGCTAAAGAAGAGTAACGGGAGGTTTTTGGAATTAGAAGCAAACCATAAGGCACCACTAGACCTTTCATTAGTGGTAGGAGATGTCAGTGTGGATACATGTAGGTCACCAACTGGGTTGAAGATGTGGGCTTGCCTCTCAGGAGGAGCAGCCCGCAAGACAATACCGAAGCTACTCTGCCCCCTTCATCCTTCTACTCAGTTTCCAGGGTGCTGCCTCTCAGTGAAATGGCTGGGTGATCTTTCCCATCAAGTCAGCAGGGAGTTGTGATATTTGCTTCAAAGGAGAACTTTAATTTTTTTTAATAAATAGTAGCAATGCAACCATTGGCGTATGAAAATTTCATGAGTAAGCCAAGGCATACTGTGTGTGAAGGTTCACTTCTCTCTATTGTCATGCCGATTTTAATTTGGCCATAGCCTCTTTTCCTGCACTAAAGATCTGTGGTTACCAAGAACTGCTCATTCCCATGTCTTAAAGTATTCTGTGTTGGTCCAAGTATCTGGGGTCCCCTGCCACTTCACTGAGTTATAGGCAATTCATATGTTTTTAAAAATAGGGAATAAAGAAAATGTCAGGTCTTTTTAGTAATTATGGTTGTGAATAAAACTAAAGAGTACAGTTACCAAAACTTTCTAAAACTCAGATTATTTTATTTTCCTGCCCCACCTCAATAATTGATTTTATAACTTATATCTGATGTCATCATATTTGAGCTTTTCCTGGGATAAGTTTACAAGATGCATATTCCAGGATGAAAATAAAATTTTATTTACTGATTTTTATCTTCTAAATGGTTTGTTGATATACTTTACTCATCTTTCAATTTTGAGGACATATTTAAAAGGGAGAAGTCAATATAAATCAGAGGATGAATCGTATTTTTTTCTATCAGCAACTAAGAGGAAATTTATTTTGCTGATATGAAATGATAATTTAGCAATATTCTTCCTGTTCTTGAAGTAAAGGAACAGCTCAAACTTGACCTAATAATGCCTTTTTCAGTACCTACAGTTACTAATCCAGGTGTTTCAGATTGTATTTGTTTTGATCAAACACTCAGGATTTGTCCATGACCCAAAATATATAATTTAGTAGAAGATGGCTGAGCTCTGTAGGAAAAACAAGCTTTCTTTAGGTACCAAGCCTGGCTTACAAGGCCACAATTAAGCAAAGTAGTTAAACTAAAAAGACAAATCGATAAGATTATTACCAGTGAAATCATATTTCTTTTATAATCTTAAAAAAAATCAGTAAAAAAGTATTAGGTGCCCAGTGTTTTAGTGTGTTACTGTCTATGAGTCTCTTGATTTCCATATGAAATAAGCATTGTAAATTCTATTTTACAGTAAGCCCAGTTCAGAGTACTGGAGTGAGCTTCTCAAGGATACAGTTGTGAATGGCAGGGCTGAGATTCCAGCTCAAGATGATGAATCTTTTTTTTTCATTGAGTTTATTGGTAATTTTTAGGTATACAGTACAGTTACATTTATCAATGGGATCTTGTACCTTTATGTGACAGATCTTGGTTCTCATTTTTCCCCATACCCCTGCCACCCCTTCAGCCCCTCTAGCCTCCCCAATTTACAAAGACTTTGTTTCCATTTTTTCCTTCTCTCATATTTTTTCTTTTCCCTTATTTCCTTTCCCCTACACTTCCCACTTCCCATACACCTTTATTTCACTTAAGAGTATGGCCTCAATGTGCATTTGAAGGGCCTCTTTCAGGGTATATCTCTGCTGTTACAATAGACAATGTGGGCAGCAATGTGCAGAACTAAGTCAATCAGTCTCAACAAGCCAATGGCAGACCCCTGAGATTCAGGCTGAATTCTGGCTGCAAGGCCCAAGTTGAGCTCCTTGACCTTGTGCAGGGTTTAACTCTGCAAGGCTCTATGGTAGGTTCCAGCTGCTCTTCCCCTGAAGATAGTCCCAGTTCTGATGGAAGGTGGTGATCCCTCCAACTTACCATCTACAGAGGTCAGATATGCCTTTATAGCAGTTGTTCACTTTTGTTGTATCTTTTGGAGCTCAGTAAAATGGCCTTTATGACCACCTGTGCCTCTGCAGTGTGGATCCAGGTACCTGCACAACCAGGAGGCCCGAAAACACTGGGGAGGGCTGGGGGGGATTGCAGAGGTGCCCACATGGCTGGGCAGTCCTCACTGGTGTGCTCCGATGAAGTCCAGGGTGCTGGAAGTGGGGGATTAATGAGCTCCCAGAGAAGCTGAGCTCTCCTCACTGATCTGTTCCCATGAAGGCCAATGATTAATCTTTTATAGACAAATCAACCAAGATAATGTGCCTTTGATGTGTATATGTTGTTAAATATACATTTCTACATTCTTATCATTTCTTAAATTTTAAAATTGACAGAATTGTATCTATACATACACATATATAATATATGATACACTATGTGATATTTTGAGATGCATAGACCTTGTGAAATAGTCACATCAAGTTATTTAACATATGTATTACATAACATAATCACTTGTGGGTGGGGAAAACACTTAAAATCTACTCTTAGCAATTTTCAAGTTCAAAACACATTGTTATTAGTTGTAGTCCCTGTGTTGTACAATATATCTCTAGAACTTATTCATCCTAATTTAAATTTTGTAATCTTTGGCCAACATCTCCCTCAATCCTCTCTAATTTTTTAAATTAAAAAGATATCTTTAACAAAGAAAAGTAAACCAGTGTCATGTAAGATTATTTTGAGAAAATCCACTGGCTTTAAAGGCCCAACTTGTAAACATCTCCAAATGTCAACAATCAGGTGACTGTAGCTGTCATCACTTATGTGATTTAATTTCCTGCTGGGTCTTTCAGTGTACTTCCATGTGTCTTACTGGGACATGTGACCAAAGCTAGGCTCTCATTTCCTAGACATTGAAGGCTCTTGCTCAATCTTCCTGGCACCAACCTCTCTACCCTTCAGCCTTCATCTGCCTCCAAGGCTCGCCCAGGAAAGGGATGGTTTCACTTTGTTTCTTTCCTGCTTTCAATTCTTAGGTCAGACTACCTTCAATACACACACACACACACACACACACACACACACACACTCCCCTCATTACAAAAGTAACATACTGCAAAGCTTAGAGAAAAAAATAGATGAACCAAAGGCTGAAAACAAAGTTGAATTTAATCTCATCACCCAGAGAGCTGTTTATGTATTTTTTCCACTGCTTTGCCTATTCCTGTGTTTGTCTGTTTGTGCCTGTTAACAAATAATAAACCACACTGATTTTTTTTTTTTTTTTTTGGTACCGGGGATCGAACTCGGCACCTTGCACTTGTAAGGCAGGCAACAGAAACAATGAGCTAACTAAATCCCTGGCCCTGAATATTAAGTTTAAAAATTCTCAATTTAGCCAGGCATGGTGGCGCACACCTGTAATCCCAGCACTGGGGAGGCTGAGGCAGGAGGATCACTGTGAGTTCGAGACCAGCCTGGGCTACATTGTGAATTCCAGATCAGTCTCAAAGTGACTCAGAAGATATGATTTTGTTATACTATGTTTGCTTTTAAGATGATCTCTTTATATTTAGCTGACCATCCAGTAGCTCACATAAAATATCCAAAACTTATCTTGTTCTTAGCTTTACTCCTTCAAAAGAGTAACATTTTCCCCCTTGAAGTCTTTTAAATGTCTAAAGTAAGAACTTCCACTTTTCCACTGAGTCTGTCATCTCTAGTGCCCATTGGCAAGAAAGCTTTGTAATCTTTTCCACCTGCTCACTAGCCCCCTCTTCGGAAGGAGGAGTGGACTTTCTTGGATGGAGAGATGAGTGAGTCCAACAAGCTTTGAACAGAGCCAGTGCAGCCGTGGAGCCAACATCAGAGAGCAGCCCATGTCTCTGTGTCTTCTCGATTCCTCCTTCCTGTGTGGCGAGGTCAGCTGGAAGGGAAGCTGCTGTCTGAAGTTCCCCAGCTGTACGACCCATGACTGCAAGGGAAACCAAATGTTTTCGGGCAGGAGAAGAAGCCACAGTGTTGACTTCCCATTGGGTAGAACCCAGAGGGGAGCACGAGTGCAATTATTCAGCGTCCCAAATCCCAAGAATAGTCTCTGAAGAACATACTCTATATTTTATACTATGCATGTGTAAGGTTTGTGGCTGTGTGTTACATAAGTACACGTTATTTCTCAGAATTTGAATTACAAGTAGTTTTTTTTTTTTTTTTTTTTACGATTCACATAGATGTTTCAACTTCTTTTAAGGTCCTATAATTAATCTTCCTGGGATAACTCAGAAAGAAAATTTGCAAATCTGCTAACAGTAACTTATAAGTTTAGTATAAAATTGAGCAAAAAATAAGTTGGATCATGAGCCATTCCGCTGCATGTACTTTAACCACCAGCTGATGCTCTCTGAAATGAGGGAAGTTTCATTTCCTTAGATGTAGTTTAGTTTTTGGAGTTTGAAGACTGGCTCAGCCTCTTTGGTTCCCTTTGCCTTCTTCAGTTCTCTGTGAAATGATCCATATGTGTCACTGACCAGGAACATGACATCCCATTCTAAGTCCCAAGTGGAGTGTGCTTTTCTCAAGGTCAAAGAGGGCTCTCCAGAGACAGAATTGTGGCCACTCCTGGAATTCAGCCTCCCCAGTCATATCTGGCTGGAATCATGAAACTCCACTTGCAGAAATGAAAAGTGCTTTCCAGAAGCTAACTCATCCTACAGGAAGAAGAAGCCAAGTACTGTCATTTTAATACTGTCACAAAGACTTCATCACCACTGGGAGAAGAAATTTGGAGCACAATTGTGTGCCTGTCTCTCAGATATGCCACTAATATCCAGGAATTTACATCTGAATCTTAGGAATAGAAAGGGCTGCAGTGATAACTGGATCTTTTGACTAAACTTGGGATATGTTAGCTTTGCCTGGCACCTTCCCCTGAAATGTGACATGAGAGAAAAAGGGAAGGAGACATTGGTCACTATACTATTTTGAAACCTCAGAGCTGCTGAGGTGTGCTTTATTGGCAAGATCCAGGCGTCACCAGGGCCATGGGCATGATCCAAGGCAGGTATCCATGGGAATAGCAGCTCTGTCCAGCAGTAAACACTCAGGTCTGCAGGCTGTGATGGACTCTGCAGAATCTGCTTGGGGCCCTCTCAAAGCAACATCAGCATGGTGTCCTGCAGAGGAAGGCAGAGTGCTGGAGCTGGGGGATGAGATGCTTCCTGATCATAGCCTCAGCCTGCATTTCCAGGTGCAAACTGGCAGAGGACTAGGAAGGATGAAAAGATAAGAAGAAATATTCAGAATTAAAGAAAACTGGGACTCCTAAACCTCTTTCCCAACCCAAGCATCGATGTGGATAGAGGGGAAATGGTTCAAACCTGACCAGACAGGTTTCTAAGCACATGTGAAACTCAGATGGGAAATTGGCAGCAAGTAGATACCCATGTCACTACAGCAAGCAAGAATTACATCAGGGCTATTCAACATGAACACATAAACATCAGCACTGGTCTAGACAAAGTGAAGATAGAGGGAGAGAGAAACTGTCAAGAAATAATGTCTTCAATCTCAAAATGCACTTTATAAGAGAGTATATATGTGTACCCCTCCATGTAATTCAGTGTGTTTAATTTAACTATGATGTAGCATATCGGGGTAGGAGGTCAATAGGATTGTTACTCAAGATATATGCAAATAGAAGAAATTAATTTCTGTTCATCCCCTCTGAAAGTATTTTATTTTCCTAGGATCCCCTGAGTCCATCTCAATGGTGTGTTTTGAATGGAATAGGTGTGTGTGTTGTGGTAGACTGCAGATGGGGTCTGCAACATCATTAGGAATTGTAGTTTGTTTTTATACTGCTTATATCTAGAAATTAAAAAATAATATCTAAAACTCCAGCTGCCCTTTAGCACCGCTTACATTAAGCTTAAGGACTAATAAATAAAGACATCAAATTATTTTTACAGAAAGTAATTTAAAGCCTCATATGTGTAGCTTTATTTTTCTATGATATGGACTGCACCCAAGGTACCTCCTGTACCTTCTTTACTTCAAGGGAACCTGCAAATAAGAATGGCAATGTTCTATGTCTAGAATATATTGTGAAAAATTACTCAATCTTAAAATTTTCCCTGAATTGTTGTTTAATGCAAATTGTAATATAATAATATTAGTATAATATTTGGGTTACTGAGAGTAAATGTTTTCCTTGTAATTATTAGATCCAAGGTAGACACTGTAGAATGTCATTGACATCTCAAACTTACAGAGTCATTGCTTGGGCATGAAGGCATGTAGAGATGGAAAAGAATATGGAGAAATATGTATATTTAAAAATGTTTATAGCAGCACAGTTTGCAATAGCTAAAACTTGGAAACAGTCCACTTGTCCATCAGTTGGAGACTGGATAAAGAAGATGTGGTTTTTCTATAAAATGGAGAATTACTCAGCCATAAAGAATGAGAAACTAGAGTCGTTTATAGCTAAATGGATGCACATTGAGGCCATACTTTTAAGTGAAATAAATAGGACACCCATGTGTAAATTCTGAATAGTTTCTCTGGTGTGAGAAACTGAAAGTTTAAATAAAAATCAAAATGTACAATAGATAATGTGAAACAGGAAGAAAAGGTCTAAAGGGGAAGAGGAATGAGAGGAGTAGGGTCAAGGAAAAAAAGGAACGGAAAAATATGAAACAGGGAAAAAATGAAAAATAAGTCTTTGTAATAGGGAGGGGTAGAGGGGTTGAAGGGAAGGGAGGAGAATGGAGAAAAAATAAGAACCAAGATACATCATGTAAAGGTACAAATTTCTAATGATGAATGGTTTTTCCAAAGTATAAATAAACTCGATAAATCCTTAGCCAACTTTGTCAAAAAAGGAAAGAAAAGGCTCAGATACATGTAATAAGGAAGAAAAAAGGAGAAGTTACAATAAATCCAGCAGAAATCCAGAGGATCATCAATACCTACTTCAAGAACCTGTACTCTAATAAAATGGAAAACATGGAAGAAATGGACAGATTTCTTGATACTTATGAATTACCAAAGTTGAATGAAGATATACAAATTCTGAACACCTCAATTACAATCACTGAAATTGAAAATGTAATTAAAAGTTTGCTAACTAAGAGAAGCCCAGGTCCTAATGGCTTCACTGCTGAATTCTACAAGACATTTAGAGAACTACTGCCACTACTCTTGCAAATAAAGTTTTTGTAACTAGGAAAGGGAGGAGGGGGTGAAGGGAGGGCAGGGACAAGGGGAAAAAATGAGAACCAAGACCTGTTATGTAAAGGTACAAGATCCCAATGATGAATGTAACTGTACTGTATACCTAAAATGTACCAATAAACTCAAAGAGGAAAAAATTAAAAATAAATAAAACATACCCTTTGACAAAAAAAAAAAAAGGAAGAAAGGGAAGCAATACTTTCAAATTAATTCCTGGGAGCAAATATTACTTTGATTCCAAAACCAGGGAAAGACCCAACCAAAGCAGAGAACTACAGGTCAATATCCCTAATGAACATAGATACAAAAATCCTCAAGAAGATACTGGCAAACAGAATACAGAGGGTCATCAAGAAGATCATATACCCTGACTAAGTTAGATTTATTCCAGGGATGCAACATATGTAAATCAATAGATGTAATACACTATATCAACGGAGTCAAGGACAACATCATATGATCATCTGAATAAATGCAGAAAAAGCATGCAACAAAATTCAACACCCATTCATGATAAAAACCCTGCAAAAAGTTGGAATAGATGGTCTTTATCTCAACTTGATAAAGTCTATCTATGAAAAACTAACAGCCAACGTCATATTAAATAGCCAAAAACTGAAAACTTTCAGGCTAAAATCAGGAACAAGACAAGGATGTCCATTATCACCACTCCTGTTCAATATAGCTCTAGAAATATTAGTCACAGCAGTTGGACATGAGAAAGAAATTAAAGCAATAAAGATAGGAAAGGGAGAAGTTAAACTGTCATTAGTTACTGACCACCTGATACTTTACATAGAAGACCCAAAAAACTCTGCCAAAAGGCTTCTAGACTTAATTGACACTCTCATCAGAGTAGCTAGATACAAGGTCAACACTAAAAAATCAATAGTCTTCTTGCACACAAATAATAGACTCACTGAGAGACAAATTAGGGAAAGAGTCCCTTTCACAATAGCATACAAAAAATGAGGTATCTAGGAATCAATCTAATGAAAGAAGCAAAAGACCTCTACACTGAAAAGTACAGCACTCTGAAAAAAAGATATCAAAGAGGATATAAGAAAATGGAGAGATATCCCCTGCTCCTGGGTAGGAAGAATCAACATAGTGAAAATGGCCATACTACCAAAACTGCTATACAGATTCAATGCAATCCTGATTGAAATTACAACAGTATATTTCATAGAACTAGAGAAAACAATCCAAAAATTCATTTGGAACCAGAAGAGACCTAGAATAGCAAAAGCCGTTATAGGCACCAGAGACATAACCAGGGGTATCACAGTCCCCAACTTGAAACTATACTACAAAGCCACTGTGATTTAAAAACAACAACAACAACAACAAAAAACCCAGCATGGTATTGGTAAAGAAAAAGATCTGAGGATCAGTGGACTAGATTAGAAGATACAGAAACAACTGCAGATGTACTCAGCTACCTCATCTTTGACAAAGGAGCCAACCATCCTCAGTGGAGGAAAAATAGCCTCTTTAATAACTCTGTCGGAAAAACTGGATTTCAACCTGCCAAAGATTAAAACTAGACCCATATCCTTCACCATGCACTACACTAAATTCCAAGTGGATTAAAGATATAAATATTAAAATAGAAACACTAAACTTCCTAGAAGATAAGCTAGGCAGAACTCTTGAAGACATTGGCATAGAAAAAGACTTTATGAACAAATCCTCAGTAGCATGGGAACTAGCACCAGGAATCAACAACTGGGATCTTATCTTATTAAAAAGCTTCTTCACTGCAAGAGAAACCATCAACAGTGCTAAGAGGCAAACTACAAGGTGGGAAAAAATGTTTACCAGCTGCTCCTCAGACAAAGAACAATTACCTAGAATATATAAAGAACTCAAAAAAAAAATCAGGCCCCAAATATAAAGACCCAACTCAAAAATGGGCCTCTGAAATGAACAGACATTTCTCAGACAAAGAAGTAAAAGCGGCAAATAAATATATGAAAAATGTTCCACATCACTGGTCATTAGAGAGATGCAGATGAAAACAACACTGAGATTCCACCTCACCCCACAAAGAATGGCTGCTATTAAGAAGTCAAACAATAACAACTGTTGGTGGGGTTGTGGGAAGAAAGGAACCCTTCTCCACTGTTGGTGGGAGTGCAGACTGGTGCAACCACTGTGGAAATCAATATTGAGATACCTCAAAGAACTAGGATTAGAGAGGTTCCATTTGACCCAGCTATCCCTCTGCTGGCTATCTTTCCAAAAGAATCTTACCACAGTGATATATGTGCACCCATGTTTATAGCAACACAGTTTGTAATTGCTAAAACTTGGAAATAAGCCCAATTGCCCACCACTTGGAGACTGGATAAAGAAGATATGGTTTTTCTGTAAAATGGAGTACTACTCAGCTATAAAGAATGAGAAACTAGAATCATTCATAGGAAAAATGGATGCATATTGAGGCCATACTCTTAAGTTAAATAGATAGAACATACATATTTAAATACTGAATAGTTTCTCTGGTTTGAAAAAGTAAAAGTGTAAATAAGATCCAAATTGTATAACTGATAATATGATATAGGAAGAAAAAGGCTTAAGGTGTTGGGGAAGTTGGAAGGGTAGGGGAAAGGAAATAAGGGAAAAGAAAAAATACGAGAAAAGGACAAAATGGAAACAAAGTCTTTTTAGATAAGGGAGGGTAGAGGGGATGAAGGGAGGGCAGGGGTATGGGGAAAAATGAGAACCAAGATTTGTCATGTAAAGGTATGAGATCCCAATGATAAATGTAACTGTACTGTATACCTAAAAAGTTCCAATAAACTCAATGAAAAAGAAAAAAATGCAAATTAAAATAATAGTAAGACTCCTTCACATTTCAGAATGAAAAGCTATTATCGAGAAATCAACAAAAGCTGGAAAGGTTGTGGAGAAAAAGGAAACCTTCTCCATTGTTAGTGGGGGTGTAAACTGGTACAACTATTATGGAAATCATTATGGAAATTTCTCAGTAATCTAAGACTAGAGGTCCCATTTGATCTAGCTATTTCCCTTCTGGGTATCTTCTCAAAAGAGTTAATAGTGCTGGGGCTATAGCTCAGCAGTTCCATGCCTGTCTGGCAAGTGCAAAGTCCTGAGTTTGATCTCTGGTACTTAAAAAAAAACAAAAAACAAAAACAAAAACAAAAAAAAGAGCTAACAGCATCACAGTGATACATGCATGTCCATGTTTATAGCAGGACATTTTGCAATAACTAAATATTTTGAACAGCCCAAATACTCATGAACAGAAGAGTGGAAAAAGAATATGTGGTATTTATATACAATGAATTTATGTACTGCCATAAAGAAGGATTAACTTGAGACTTTTTTAGGTAAATGGATATATTCTGGGACCATAATTTTAAGTGAAATAAATCATGTGCATAAGTTTGAATATCATATTCTCTCATGTGAGAAACCTAAAGCGTAAATAAGGAGGAAAATGGAGGACAGATATTGACAAGTAGAAAGAATTTGTTCAAAGGGAATCAAAGGAGGTGTTAGGGGAAAGGGAAGGAAAGAAAAAGGAATTTTTTTTTTTGTACAGGGATCAAACTCAGGACGTTACACTTGCCAGACAGGTGCAGCAGAAAAAGGGATTTTAAAAAAAGAGAGAAATTGAGAGAGAGAATGGAAGGGAAAACAAAGCTTTTGTAAATGAGGAGGGAAAGAACTGTTGAAGGGAGTTGAGGGGGATACGAAGAAAAGAAGAATTAAGAAAATCACAAACATGTAAAAATTCCTTATGAGGGATATGATCATTATGTATGGCAAACATAATAAAAAAGGTTAAATAAATAATTGTATGATTCCGCTTTCAGGAGAGCTGTTTCACAATACATCAGATATATCCTGACTATTTAATCTTTGAACTAGCAATTCTAGTTCTAGAAATTTATCTAAGGGAAATAATCACAGATGACAATAAATAAAACTTTTGAGTTTATGTTACGGGCCAGGCACTGGCTTTACATGAAACAATTTATTTAATCTTGATGGCAATCTGTGATATATCATGCCTGTTTTGCACATGAGGAAACTAGAGAACAGAAAGATCAAGTTACATTTTCAAGAGGACAAAGCTGGGACCTGAACAAAAGAAGCCTAGCTTTGAAGCCAGCACTCTTAACGAACTCTGTCCTTAAGGTGTGCAACTTATAGGCTTATAATTTTTGTAGGTCCCTATCTATACAAACAGCTTTATTATAAATGTGTGAGAAAATTAATGGTCCCATAAGTAAGGTACAGTGATTATCACAGAAGAATCAGAATGAATAGAGGGAAGGTATTTGCATATTTGTTTATTGTATAATCAGTCTAACCAGAAGATAATTCCTCATAAGGTCCAGGTACTGTGCAGACCTAGAAATCATCTTTCCACTCTTATTGTCAAGTATTCCATCCCAGACTACTTTTCTACCTTTCCCCGCAAGAGGAAAAGAGCAAGGCAGTATGAATCACAATGTTATGGCTGTTTGGATGGAAATGACAAGCTCGTGTTGCCTCTGCAGATCCCTCATATAATCTAGTTAATGTTGGGTACCTCATTACCAAGGACACTCCATGATCATCCAGGCACTAGCCATGAAAAGTGGCTTCCAGTGAGTCTCTCAGAGGCTGCTCCTGGGCTTCATGGGAGGGGGCTGACTTTGGTGATGACAGAGTTAGGGAGCCCTGCCATTAAGGTGCTGCTATAGAGTAGCAGTGGCTCTGTGGTGGAGACACTCACAAGAACAGCCAGGACACATGGCCCCTGCACACAAATTTGGTTCCAAAGGCAGATGGTGGATCTGCAATGACCACAGAAGCCCAGAGCCCTGAACTTTACCTGTGTCTGAAGTGAGTATAAGAAAGCCCATTCTTGGTGAGTTATTAGCTGCTTATTATTTATATGTTACAAACACATATAGGTCCCGTGGATTTTTAAAATGGAGTTTTCATAACTTTTGTGCACTTTAATTGAACTTGCCAGAGATGTTGTGCAGCAGGTTAATATAAAGCTATAAGAAGTCAGCTGAGAAATCTTTCCACCTTGTCCTGCTGCTACAGTTGCTTTGGTAGATGATGGCATGTGCTGTTTTCACACTTGTGGGTTCACTTTAAAAATTATTTGTGTAGGGCTGGGGATTTAGCTCAGTGGTTCTGCCGCCTGCCTTGCAAGCACAGGATACCCAATTTGATCCCCAGTACCAAAAAAAGATTATTTGTGTACTTATCATCACCATTTAATTATTTTGTAGATAAACATTCATTTAATTTTCACAACAAACCTTTTTAATAAGTATCATTGTTATTTTATTATTATTATTATTTATGTTTATTGTTGAGTAACCTGCTCAAGATCACACAGGTTTCAGAGGTAGAGTTGTAGCCCAAACCTGAGAAAACATGTATTTAACCTTTATGCTAGCTATGTCTATAGATTATAAATAATACAGCCACCCCAGATGAAGTCTCAAAGTCCTTGACATATTAAACAAGGACTTTTCACTTTATAGGTACAATGCTGAAGAGAAATGTTGATGTCCACCAATTTTTAAACACTTTTACATTTATAGATTTTAAATTAAAGGTTGTTTTCTCAATTTGTTTTAATTGTTTCTCAATTTTGCTTTAAAATTTGCTATATGAGTAGCCACAATGGGGGCTTTGGAAAAAAATGTCCAAATATGTTTTGTTATTGAGCAGGCTGACCCCCTCATGGCAATACAGGAAAGAGTTTCCTTTCCTTCTTGTCCCATTGAGTTCTTTGATAATGTGAACAATAGCACAGTGGGAGGGTGTAACGGAGAAAGCTGCTCATATATAGCAGCTTGAAAGCAGAAAGTTGGGAAGAGATATATCCTTCCAGGTAACACCCACTCCCAGTGACCTGCTGCCCCCCCTCCTAATGGCACATTTTGGGCATTAAATATAGCACCCTGGTGACCCAACCACTGTCTAAAAGGCCTACCTCTGAGTGCATGCAAGTTTTTGCAATCACTCTTGATGCAATGATAACAGTGGATTAATCTACTAATGAAGTTACAGCCTTCATGACCTAATCACTTCTAAGCATTGCTGCATTGAGGATCAAGACCAAATACATGAGTCTTTGGGGACACATCATATTTAAACTATAACATGAGACAAGCTGAAAAATTCTAACAATAAACTAGCCTCATGTACGAGCGTCCCTACTTAAGCGCTCTTTAGCCATGTTTCAAAATATTTGATTATTTGAATACTAGCGATGTTTTTGGTTTTGATCAGCCTATAATACAATGTAAATTAATTCAAAAGAAAAATTGCATATCTTGCCACATAGGTAGGACTTCATAAAGTCACTGCACAGAATGAAAAGAACTGTATCACTCACTTAGGAGGCCACTGTCCAACAAGGATCTGGCAGGGTTAGATCAGTTGACAACTGAAGAAGAGAAATTTGACAAGGATGATGAAACTTGGAAGAGAATGATTTCAATATAAAAGTATTAAGAAAAGACCTTGTGAAACATGAGAAAATCCTTGAATATATTTGCAAAGAAAAATGAGTCTCTTTTTAGTTTGCAATGAAAGTCAAATGTGAAAAATGTCAAGCTGTACTATCAGCTAACTTTGTTGGAAAAAGTTATCACCCTCCAAAAAGCAATTAATAAGCAATTCCTGCTTTAGCCTAAGAATGATCACAGTAGATGCAATTATAGCCTAAAAATTTAAATGCAAAATAAAACTCATTTTCATAACATTAGCTTCACTTCAAGATAAGATCCAAATCAAATTTTTTATTTTCTATTTACTATAAAATATTGGTTCCCATTTTGTGCAGACTCACTGTTAAGTAGATCTTTCCTAGAACCAATTATTCTTGGATAATGAGGGCTTTCTGTACTTTATGCGGATAGAGCAAAGGCTGAATGGGGTTAGCAAGCTAGATTGCATGCTCATTTCCGCTTCAGTAAAAAATGATTCTAAGGACATCAGAGATTGGAATGCAATAAGTTGAATTACTTTCTACCTTGCTTCATATTTAAGATTTACGTTCTCATGATCAGTTTGGATGAAAGCCTTTCAGTCCTGTAGATATATGTTGATGCTGACAGTCCTTTATTTGGGAGAAACTCAGAAAAGACTCAGTTGTCTAGAATAACCCTGGTGAAGTTGAGACTTTGGCTAGAGATGTCCTTTCCTTAGAAAATTCTAAAATTAAAAAGCTTGCATTGCCACATACAGAGAAGTATGAATTAAGCAAAGCCTTGGAAAAACATCCTCTTTTTCTTTGTCCCATAAAAACTCCTATTAAGTTCTTACATGCCATGGGTACTACTGAAAATTACCATGAAGTAGTTTCCTTGACATAAATTAGATAATTTACTTGCTTATGGATGGGTCATGACGTTATTTTTCTTGCAAATGACTCAATAAGGGCAATTATTTTTTAAACGTGTCTTACAAATGATTTATTATAAATAAATTCAATGTCCAAAAAGCACTGTGTCTCTTTCAAAAACTAACCCTTCCTGTAGGTTTTATTTTTTTCTCCTGTACAAACTGTACAATGACCTTAGTAGCTGAGGAAGTATAAGAAAAGTGACTAATGCTAAAGGTTACTCCTTAGTTCAGATATTTTCTTACTTGGATTGAGCCCCATTGAAATGAAGCAAATGTATCTAAGAAAGAGCAAAGATTGTATTTACATTTCAACACGAGAATGTGAAAGCTTTTTCATATGGGCACGGGCAGCTTTTTTCTTAGTCATTTTTCCCCCTCTTGGCTGCTAAGGTGAAATGTGACTGACATATCAGTAGCACTTTTCTTAAAAGGTTATAGCCAAAAATATAATCTTTGCTTTTGCTGAGCATGAGCAGTTTGAGTTACATAATGGCAAGTCATGCCGCCTTGGACATCTGTCCAAAGAACCCAAGCTTGTTTCTTCAGTGTCAGAATCTTTTTTCTTTCATGTTGAACCAAGTTACATTGGAGGGATGGGAGGCAAAGTTACTTAAAATAATATCATCTACAAGGAATCCTTAATTTAGAAGACAAACACTTAAACTAAATGAATGGCAAAATTGTCACTGGTCCCCACTGAAATATTAGTAATATAGTATTAAAGTATCTTAATATCAACTTCCTCCCAATAATTTCAACATCAGTTTGCCAGTCTGCCCATTTTCTTTCTCTGTTACCAATCTATTGTAGTCTTGATTTTCCTTCTTCCTCAACCTATGGCCCATTGGAATATCCCTGGAAGGAGGATAGAGCAATGGGAAGTAAAACTTGAATTTGTCAATCTCGATAGTTGTTTGCAATTCTAATTTAAAAGCTGAATTTAAAAATGTAGATAGATTTAGGGATGTTTTTATGCATTTCAATTATTTGTATCATTCCAGTTGAGTTTCCTTTTTGTGTAACCTCTTGCTCCCAGGGTTAAGAAGAAAATATACCAATAACTTTGGTTTTTTAATCAAAAATTAAATTAAATCTAACTCTGATAGAAAACTTACTTGTAATCATTATTGGGATTTGATTTTTCTATTTTTCACTATAATTCCCAACTGCCAGCCAAGGTGCTTTGAGGGCTTCTGTGGTCTTACACAAACCAGAGTGTTGGGGAAGATCCACTGCACTATGGCCACTGTTAATAATATAATTATCTAAGACCTCAGGCGCTTTCGAAGCTGCTTCAGAGTTTTGATGCTGCCCTTGGGCAAGGCACATGGCACACTGGACCAGCCATTCGAGCTGGATCCTCACTCTTGCTCTGCAGAAGGCCTGCACCCTCCATCCATTGACAAAAGGAATAATCTAACTACTACTTTTTCTCATTAATCATTCTCTCATGTCCCTTATCTTCTCCCCTGCTCCCAAACTGGGTACCTATCTATCCTTTCTTTGTCAAAATATCTCAATTACATTTTTTTTCAAAAGCAAAGCCAGAAAGATAGATTGCCCTCAGGAAACTTCCACTAGATTTTGAAACATAAAGTGCCCTGAGAAGAAAAATCCCAAAGCCAATCTCTCTTCTTAAAACTTCAAGATAAATTGCAAGAAGTAGGAAGATGAATGCAGAATATAAAATTGCAGTGGAGAAAAAGCTATCAATCATTTAAAATTCAGTTGTTTTTGAGGAAACTGACCTCAGATTGTGGAAAAAGATTGTTTGTGTCAACATGATTGTTGTATTTCTTCATCTCCTACTCAAAAAAGAATCTCTATCTTTGATATTTAAATTTTGGCCTCAAAATAAATTTCACCAACATTCAATGCTTTGTTAAGGATGAGCCAATAGAATACATGTTCTGCCAAAATGATCAAGTGCAGATCTTTGGACCCTTTTCAAGACTAATACTCTCTGCAGCATTGGTGACTTTTCATGGTTTAGTAGTCCATCCACCTTGGAGCCCTACAAGACCTAGTCAATGGCAAGTATTTTTCCCATCAATTACTAGTTAATAATTCCATCCACATCAGCCTTTTCACTCTTTTCTCAAGCTCTACCATATCCCTTCTTTCTGGGTGTCCTCATTTCTGGGATGAGGCAGGGAGGGCCATTGGGTTATGTACCTGATTGGTCCCTGACTGCCCCCAGATTATCTTTCAATGACTGTTTATTGCTGCAAGAATCACTGTCATAGTCCTTTCATGGATAAGTCTGAGTCCTGGAGAAATAAAAATAAATTTGGAGTTCTTATCTTTAGATGTTTAGTCCAGTTTGCCTAATTCACTATGGGCTACATAGCTGTAGTAGTCCGTTTTGTGGACTAAATGTCACACACTAGATAATTTATAAATAAATGAAATTATTCCTTAATTTCTAGAGGCTGGAAAGTTCAAGGTCCAAGACCAAGGCTAACACCTTCATGAGTCTCATCTTAAGGCAGAAAGTTGAAAGGTAGAAGAATGTGAGGGAACGAGAGGAGGATGAACTCATTTTTACAACAGCCCATTCTTGTGGTAACCGTTACATTCTTCTTGTTAATAACATTAATCCATTCCCAAAGACAGAGCCCTCACGACCTAATCACCTCCTCCCAACCTCCTTCTCCTAACATTGTTGCATTGGAAAGAAAGTTTCCAACCCATAAACTCTGGAGAACACAGTCAGGGTGTAGCACTAGGTGCAGGTCTTCTCTAGTTTTCCACCAGGAGACATCACACTTCTGTGTCTCATTTTCCTGACTGAGAGCTCACCTCTACTCTGCACCCCCCTTCTTAACGGTTCATCTTCTTTTGTGCATTTAGGATTATTTTTTATTAACATTATAAACCTGTACATCAGCTGTTGGAAATCCTAGACGGGGCATTTTAATCAAGCAAGTTATAACCAGGATGACCTTACAAATCCTCCAAATGGACTCCCATTAAGAGTGAAAGAGGAGCTATGGTTGATACCAGGACAAGAGTTGGGCAGAACCACCATTGGCAGCCTGAAGTGATGGTCACCTTAGTGATGACAAACACTCTGAGTACCACTGCAGTGGCCAGTTTTCCTTTTGTTTTTAAAGTCTGATCTCAATTTTCCTTTAAGCCTCTTTTTCTGCGGATGATTGAAAAAAATAATAATTTAGCTATTTGAGAATTGCTTAATTGAGCTTTACAACTTAGCCCTATCTCTAGAGGGGAATACTCGAGTGACTCTTAGAGCCCATATTTTCTTCTTCCCTTCTGGTAACCTTGGAGATCAAAGGCAGGTGGAGGTATAAAGGCGGAGTCTTTTCCTGAAGACTGTGCACTACGTGTGGATCATTTTACCTAAGAGTAACTTGACAGTCCTTGCTGTTCCTGATTTTGGTTGATGGGCCACTCAATGCTTTAGTCATTTGATGTGGAACTCTGTCCTACCCAATGGCCACAGTGAAATATCTCCTTGTTTGTTGTCAGCATTGTAATGGTCCCATAGTCACCTCTCCTGCTACTTTGGCCCCACCCTGCATCACTGAGTGCTGCAGTTCCTCTGACGCCCACCCTTACTCAGAATCAGGTTGACTCAAGAAAGTTTACCTCCAACCCTTTCTTCCAGTCCACTTGACTTCTTCAGTAATGCCTGGAAAATCTGTCTACCCCTGCATATCCTTCTAGGGGGTGGGAGAATGTCTGGACTTCTCAGGCACCAGCCGTGGACTCTGAGTGGAAAGGGTGCATGGAGCAGTGTTGCCTCTTGAATTGGTAAATTCAAGGTATACTACTCTTCTCTTTTTGCTCTATCAATTACCTAGCTTACTATACTATAGAATATACCTCATTTAACTTATATTCCTCATAGGAACCTTATAGAGCAGGTACTGTTAACATCCTCAGATTTTAGATGAAGAAAAAGACATAGGAAATGATTAATCCATCCGAAATCACCCACTAATTGAGGGACAGAGCCAGGATTTGGTTCAGGAAGCCTGGTTCTGGATCTTTACTCTAAGCCCCCATGCAGAGAGAAAGTTCTTAGCTTTGAGATAAAAAATATGGTTATTCAGCAAGAATTTTCTTTTTTAAATAAATAATTTCAGTGTTAAAAATTCTTCTGATGTGAATTCTTGACACTCAATAATTTAGGGAACATATATTATGCCCTTTACTTTCTAAATTTATTTTTTCATAATAATTAAAATGACAATGACAATAAATCTATTATTATGGTGCCTTTATACTTTACTGATATAATAAAAAATGTTAGTTCTTCAGAATTAAACTGCTGACTTGTACTGTTTCTTCCTTTGATGGGTTTAATTGATTGGATGTTAGTAAATATTGGAACAGTTTTTAGTGCTTAATTATATATTTTTAAAATGAAAAATCTTCTCAAAAACTTTCTTTTACCCTCTCTTTTGTCTTTTCCTTCCTTAACAAAGCACTTATTTATTTCAGATACAGAGAAATTACTCACTCTGTTCTCAATGTTCCCTTTACATCCATAATTTAATCTTGTACTAATTCCAAAGAATAATTGTGCAATTTTGTGCTCTTCTGAAAAATACATCTCATTCATTCTTAAAGCCTTGCAAACAATATTTCTCCACAATGTTCCCTTTTCTAGGCTTTTTTTTCTTTTAAAATTATCTTTCTGCTTTTGATCCAAAATTAGTCCCTCTCCCAAACCTGTATATTTAAATTTTTTTGACTTATTTTTGAACGACTGAGTTTTATTTCTATCATCCCCCCAACCCCCGTTTTTGGAGTTGTTTTGGTGATTCAATTGCTGGCTTCAAATGCATAGTTCCCAGAGTTTTACTGCTATTGACCATAAAATTCTACCCAGTCACTGGGCTGTGAAAAAAGCAGATGCAAAATTGCTCCTACTGCCTGCTGCCCAGCTGCCCAGCACAACAGCCAGAGGCAGAGGAGGCAGATTCTGCCCACGTTCCTTAGATTTAGGAGCTTGTTCAGTCATCTATGGGGCCACCACATAATTTCTAATCAACAGCCACCTACAGCCTCTTACTTGTTAAATAAAAGTAATTTCATTTTCATTCTATTTGAACTTCCACATTGCTACTAAGTGTTGCTAAGCACAATATGTTTTACTTTTTAATAGATTTTTAGTTAATTATTTAAAACTAATAGTTCATAAATTAAAATAAATAATTTTATTAATTATAATTTAGGAGCCAATTACAATTAATTTCATCCTAATTAAATTAGTGAATTTAATTAGGATAAAATTAATTATTGCACTGACCTCACAAGTACAGTGATGCCTACAGGATTTGTGCTAGGTACATAGCAGTTGCTTTCCTTTTTTAAAAATTTTATTTTATTTTTTTATTAAAGATTGCAAACATACATGACAACAAGAAATGAAGACACTAAATAAAAATTTCAAATATACATACATATGACAGCAAAAAAGGATATGCAATAAACAAAAATTTATGCAACACAGACTGATAATTGAAATAAATTATTAGTTTGATATGATCTTCAAACATTATATGTTCTTTCTCATTTTCTTTTCATATAATATTTTTGAAATAATGTAATTGCAAATAAAACAAAATTACATATTGTAGTTGAGAAACTGTCCTCAAAATTTTATGATTTATAAACTCCTTGGTTTTATTAATTTGATAAATATATGCTTGTTGATTGTATCACTTACATTTTCTAACAAAACTTCCCACAGAAAAGAAATATACTTATATTTGAAATCCAAAAGCAACTAAGAGTTCACATTTTTAAGATTAGATCTTTCTTTTTCTATTATATCCTATACTTATTTTTATTATATATTTGTAAGCATAATGATAGAATTTAACACCAATACATATGTAATATTCTTCCCAAACAAATGACTATGAACTAAATCAAGCATGTAATTTAGAGAAATCATAAGGTTGTCAGAGAAACTATCAATATGCCAAACGTGCAAAATCCTACCACATTCATGACCATGTTTCTGATTTAATAGTGCATACATATTTGTAAAAACATACCCCCTTCACATATACACAGTGCATATTTTCTGTAATACAATATATACCGTGGTATAATAAAACAGTGCAGTGATGTATGGAATGTTTGTGATTTGTGTGATTTGAGAAAAAACAAATAACACCTTTGAGTTGGTAAATTTGTAATATGTACCAGATACTAAATGATATTAATGATTTAATATTCATTTAAGTATAGTTATAAAATTTACTTAAAAATTAATATGCATTATCAATAAAAATAGGTACAAAAATATATTGATAACATAATAAAATTTGTCTTAACAAATTTCCAACCAAACAAGCTGTAGTGACAGAAAAGGAAGTTTGTAGAAGGCAGAGATGAAAGAGGAAAATGATGGATGGACCTTAATACTTTTCGTACTACTCATATATACAGATTACATAAATTCTCAAATAAAAAAAGCAAATATAATGAGAACCAAAATAACTCATCAATTTGGTAGACCAAAATATAAAGACAAAGATTAATATATTGATAAATTTTAAAAATATGAAATGCAAAGCCTGAGATTTAGCTCAGTAGTGCTGCACCTACCTAGCCAGAACAATGTGCTGAGTTTAATCCCCAGAATCAAGGGAAGAAAAAGAAAAAAGAAGAAAAGAAAAAAGAAGCATATGTGCTTTCTAACATACTCAATAGATTAAAAATAAATTATTTGTTATCTCTTCCTCTTGAATTGTTCCTTTCGCAGAGATGTAGTGACCTTCTTTGTCTCTTTCAATCAGTTTAGGTTTGAAACTTTCTTTGTCTGTGAATAAGATCGCTAACCCTGCTTTTTTTCTGGGCTCTTGTTACATGAAAAAGTTTTCTGTCCTTTCACTTTCCGTCTTCTTTTTGCACTAAGTGTGTCTTGTATACAGAATATTATTGAATTTTGCTTCTTAATCCATTCTGCCGGTTTATTTCTCTTGATTGGTGAATTGAGGCCATTGATATTGATGGTTATTACTGATATGTACTAACTTATTGTTGTCATGGTTTTTTTGCCTTCTCCTTTTAGTTTCTTACCTTGCCTATTTAATTTGCTCTGTTGCACCTCATTGTGTTGTTACTTTCATTGTCTTTTTCTAGGATATTGTTTAGAATTCCTTGTAGTGCTGGTTTGGTTTTCATGAAGTTTCTCAGGTGTTCTTTATCATGATAGTATCTTATTTCCCCATCCATTTTGAAAGAAAGTTTTGCAGGATACATCAGTCTAGGTTGGAGGTTGTTTTCTTTTAGGACTTGAAATGTCTCATTCCAGGCTCTCCTTAATCTAAGGGTTTGTACTGAAAAGTCTGCTGTGATTCTGATGGGCTTTCCTTTGCATGTAATTTGTTTCTTATCTCTTACTGCTTGTAGTATCTTGTTCTTCTATTGGGTTTCTGGGATCTTGATTATTACATGCCTAGGTGTAGATTTTTTTTTTATCACAGCTAGTTGGAGTCCTATATGCCTCACTTATCTGTATGTCAAATTCTTCCCCTCTGGGAAGTTTTCTATAATTAATTCTGTGAACAGCTTTTTAAAGTCATTTGCATTTTCTCCTGCTACTTCTTGAATTCTCATCAGTCTTATGTTATTCTTCTTTGTATCATCTAAGAATTGTTGGCTCAATTTCTTATGATCCCCTACTATTTTTAAGAGACCTCTCTTTCCACGGTCACTGACTGCAATTTTATCTTCTATATCTGAGATTCTATCTTCGGACTCTTTTATTCTTTTGTGAACAATCTCAATGGAGTTTTTAATCTGGATATCTGTTCAAATCTGTCCTATGGATTCCATTTCTTTCTTGTATTGGGCATTTATTGTTTCCAATTCTTTCTTATGCTGGGCATTCATGGCTTCTATCATGGTCCTGAGCTCATCTATTTTCTTCTCAGTTTCTGTTTTAGAGTCTTGAATTATAACTTTCATTTTGCTCATCATCTCTATGATTATCTGGGAAATTACTTCTGTTTTAAATTTCACTAGAGCCTGATTGATCGGTTTTGTTACTTCCTGTGCTTTGAGTTCAGGGTGTCCTGATGACTCACTGTCAGGTTTTTCATCCTCATCTGCCCCACTATTTGCCATTGGTGAACTGGAAGTCTTTCCCTGTATCTTGCTTAAGTGTTTTCTCATTTTTACTATTGTCAGGTTGTCCTTAGTTTAACCTTTAGGTTATTACTTAAATCTTTCTAATATAGTTGGGCTTCAGCCCATAGGTCTCTAATGACTCATAGACATTCGCATTTTCATAATACTGAAGAAAGCAGCTCATTGAATCAATCACAATCATTTATCCTAATTGATACAACCACAATGTGATGAAGCACAATTTGCAAATTGACCACTTGTGGTAGTCATCAGTCTCTCACCTTCAAACCATGTGAATTAAATTATAATCAAGAAGCAATCCAAAATATGTTTACAGTGAACAAACTTTTCAAAAAGGATATTTACCATTTAGAATGGGGGTTTAAGACAGAGTTAAGACAATTGGAGTAGATAAGTAAAAGAATTAGAGAAGGTTTCATATGAAGCCAGAAGATGTAGAATGACCAGACAATCATCAGGAAACTATTAAATTCAAAAGGGACAAACAAAATAGAAGTATAATAACCCTTGAGTGAGGTAGAATGACATAAGAAAACAACATAAAGAAAAGAGAAAAAAATAATAAAAGAAGAAATCTGAGTTAGGGCAGGAGCAGAAACAGAAAGGGAGATGAGGGATAATATAGTGGAGCAAAAGTCTGAGTTGGAGAAAGAGGGCAGAAAAAGAAAAAAAAGAATTTGCAGAGTGGAATAAAAAAAAGAAAAAATGAGTTTGAAGGGCCTCTTTCAGACTATATCACTGTTGTCATAACATACAATATGTACCATGTGCAGAGCCAAGTCCCCTGATCACAGCTTGCTGGTAGCAGAACCCCACAACACAGACTGACTTTGGGCTGCAAGGCCCAGACTGAGTTCCCCGACCTCCTAAAGGGTTGAACTCCACTCAGTCCTACTACAGATTTCCCCCACCCCTTCTTTAAAGATGTTCAAAGTTGAAAGTGCTGGAAAATACCCTTTATGATCACCTCTGCCTCTACAGAGTAGGTCTAAAGGCTGGCACAATCAGGAGGTATGAAAGCGAGAGGGGGGTTGGGGGAGTTCAAGGGTGCCCGCTGCTACCCTTGTGGAGCTGAAGATGGCAGTGGCAGTGCCGGCAGGGGAGGGCCCGGCCGAGCAGGCCCTCTGGCGCTGAAGATGGTGGGCCCTGTCGCAGTGGCTTTGCTTTTAAAACAAGTTACATCAACATGCTAATCGTTGGCTGGAATTTGGAGATCTGGGGCAGTGAATAGGAGAAGCATTACATGAAAAGAAGAGAGTGATACAAAAGGCAATATCCTGGGTAAGAAAGTAAAAGATTGCCTATCTTGTCCAACAGAGTTGATACCCAAGGGAATCTTTTATGGTAAAGATCTAAAAAGCCCCCCAAAAGTCTCAAGTACCTGATCAGAAGTGGCACATCATGGGGGGTCATGATCAAGAAGAGCACATTCTTGTTCCTAGCTCATGGATCCTCCCTTTTCCCTTCTCTTTCTGCTTTCTGGCTGCCATGGTTTGAGCAGATTTCCTTTAGTAAGCCCTTCTACCTTGTTATTTCTGTCTTAGAGACAACTGACCATGGACTGAACCTACTGGAAACTATTAGCCAAATAAATCTTTCCTACTTTAAATTGTGATGTTTGGTATTTTGTCCCAGTAATAGGAAACTGAATAATGCAGGGGCCAAACAGAGAAATAATTTGTGTGATAAATGTGTCTATCTCTTTTGTGCTGCTGTAAAGGAATGTTATAGACCAGTTAGTATATGATGCACAGAAATGTATTTGTTGATGATGCTTGCTGGCATGTAGTGAGGGCCTTCTAGTTGGCACAAGAGGGAACAATCCATTCCTATTAAAATGACATTAGTCTGCTCTGCTCTGCTCATGTGGAGCTCTCATGACCTAAACATCTCTGAAATGTCACTCTCCAAATATGGTCAAATGGCAATTAAATTTCAACATGAGTTCTCAAAGAGACAGACATTTCCACCATAGCAGTATGTAATGGAGTAGACTCCATATAATACTAACAGCTAACACATGCACTTATCTTTTTATTCAATTCACAAGTCTCACCTCAAGAAAAATCAGGCCTGTAATTTAATTCATACAGGGTTAACATAGAGCCTGTGCCTCAAAATCTGTGCTCACCTGCCCTGGTTTACAGCAATCAGGAGGTCTTTACCTGGTCTGGGTCACCCACTGTGCTAGGGGAAAATAGACTTTGTGCATGCTCTATCTGACTCTGCAGTCCTCTATGTCAGGGGTTTCTAACTCCTAGGCCAAGGACCAGAACCAGTCCATGGCCTGTTAGGAACTGGACAACAGAGTGAGGGGGAAGCAGGCAAAGCTTCCTCTGTATTTGCAGTCACCCTTCCTAGCTCAAAACACCACCTGAGCTCCACCTACTGTCTGATCAGCAGAGGCACTAGATTCTCATAGGAGCACAACACCTACTGCGAACTGCACCTGTCAGGGATCTACCTTGCATCCTCCTCAGAATCATCTCTAAACTACCTTCCCAACCTTGTCTATAGAAAAATTGTCTTCCGTGGAACCAGTCCCTGGTACCCAAAGGGTTGCAAGAAATCTACTGAGATTAAGACAAAGATACACAGAAAAGGGCTGCTGTTGTTAATGTCCACAGAACCTGTGTAGAATAGGTTATTGCCTTAGCTTCTATCTATAGTTTCAATGAAGATGATTTTTAAAAGAGTTATTTTTGTTTTTGCCTGTGTCAAGTCACTTTAGAATCTCATTTTATTGTGTTGTATTTGTTATTTTCATTTATTTTGAGTGTATATTTTATTTTTCTTCCTGACTACTTATTTTCCTGCTTTTTGTATATTTGGTCAAATTTACTACAAGATAGAGATGTTCTTAGCATCTTTTCCATGCTTTTTGGACCCATTGTGTATCTCCATGCATTTAACACTAAAACTCCTTTTTCTTTTCCAATTTAAAAGTATTTTATTAATTTTATTTTGTATTAATTTATTTATTAATTATACAGAACAATGGCTTCTCTGTGGTATTTCATACATATATAAGATACTCTGATCATAAGCATATAATTCCAACAGCTCCCTCTGGTTCCTTTCTTCATCTCTTTCTTCATCTTCATTTCTTCATTTCTTCCTTCCACTTTCAAGTCATTTTTCCCCTAGATTTCACATATTAGAAAAACCATGCAATTCTGATCTGAGTCTGGTTTATTAACTTAACACGATGATCTCCAGTTCTACCCATTTTATTGCAAATGACAAAATTTCATCATCTTTACAGCTGACTAATGTGCCATCACACATGCATGTGTACCACATTTTTTCGTTCACTTATCTGTTGATGAGCACGTAGGCTGACTCCACATTTTGGCTGCTGTGAGCCCTGCTACAGTAAATATGGTTATACAGATATCCCACAGCATGCTGCCTTTAATTCCTGCAGGTATATGCCAAGGAATAATATGTAGTATATTAGTAATAATATGTAGTATATAGTAGTTCTATTTTTAGTTTTTTGAAGAATCTCCATGTTGATTTCCATAATGACTGTACTAACTTACTGTTCTATCAGCTATCTAGAGGGGCTCCTTTCCCCTGAATTCTTGGCAGCATTTATTGTTTTTGTTGTTGTTGTTGTTGTTGTTTTTTAGAGTAGGAAAAATTCATTGAGGGAAAGAAAGCTTCTGTCTAAGACAGAAAGGAGACTAGAAAGTGGGTTGCCCACCCACCCCACTTCTCCAAGATGTTTTATACAGCAAAGCCATGTGGGGAGGTGGGTACAAAGAGGGACAAAACTATAAGATCCAATGGAAAATTACAAGATGGGCATGAGGTTGGGCAAAACAATGACTAACCAATAAGATTACAAGTATAGATACCCAGGTAATATTGATTAAGTCGGGGTCAAATGGGGGAGCAAGTCACATAACAAGCATAAAAGGATTTTCAGTAAGGGTGGGGGTCAAGGATATTTCCTGGAAAGGCTGGGCTGACTTGGCCTCCCACCCAGGTGATTGATACCTATTTAGAATATCGATCACTGCTCTTTATCTCCAGGGGAAGCACAAGGGAATAATAGTTTCTCTCCTTTTACAATTCTGGCCACAGTGAATGTGTCTTGATTGTCCTCCATGTTGGCTCCTTGCTGTGTTGACTTCTGGAGGGTGGCCGTGTCTAACTGCCTATAAGATATCTAATTAAATTACCTATCTTCAATATTTCTCCCTCTGAAGAAGTACCCCTAACTGCTGTGAGGGAACAGAGGGTGAAGACAGCTGTGGATGCTTCGAGCTGAAGAGGGTCGTGCTTGTGATCAGCAGTTAGAGTTACACTACAGAGGGTCTATCTAAAGGCCTTCCATAGGCACCTGGCATTGTCACCTTGGTAGATGTATAGCTTTTAAATCTGAAGGAGAAAAAGCCAAAGAAAAAGTTAAAAATGCATGGGCCAAATTATAAGGTCAGCAGGATTGCTATGAATATAGCTCACAAAGAGGATAGAGAAGGTCCAGGGGACTTCAGAATCTAACATAAAAGTTGTATAGTTTAGCAGTTATAAGCTGTTTACAAGGTCGATCTGGTGGATCCCAGTAAAATAAGTCTAGCACATTTGTAATTGGTTCCATTTGTATAACTGCTTGGAGTTTGGCAGCCTCTAGGCAAGAATAAATAAAACTTTTAAGAAACTAGAGTATGCATAATCAAAGCATGAGCATACTAGAATAAAAGGGCAGGTTGGGGAGAAAGTCACACTTAGAAATTTGAATAGTGACTGAACCTGCTGGTATTAGATTCTTTCATTGATAGATGTTATCTATAAGTCTCATACTTTGTCACAAGTTTGAAGAACAAAAAACTATCTGAGCTCTTATAGGTTTTACCATAGTTTTTTCCTAATGATCCATAGCCATGGTCAGCTACTGGTAGAGCTGAAAACTGCCAGAAGGGGTCAGTGACTGGAGCCCCTTTTTATATCTAGCATTATTACTGCGGCATTATTTTATACCTCTTTTGGTTATTATTTTCTGCTGGTTGTTTAAGACCAAGTTAAAGTGAGACCTGTGTCAATCAACATGAACCTCTTGCTATTTATCAAGGTCAGTTAAGTCTCAAGCATTATTTTGGAACCATGCATAGACCCTCTCAGCTCCTCTCTCAGTGTCAGCCATCAAGATGGGTCACGGTCTTTTTGTATTCCTGATGAGAGCTTTTCTGACTAGGATGAGATGGAATATTAATGTAGTTTTGATTTGCATTTCCCTGATGGATAAAGATGTTGACTATTTTTTCATATACTTATTACCCATTTGTACTTCTTTTGAGAGATATTTGTACAGTTCACTTATCCATTTATTGACTGGATTATTTGTTCTTTTGGTGTTAAGTTTTAAAATTCTTTATATATTTGGATTTAATCCTGTATTTGAAGAGTAGCCTGCAAAGATTTCTCTCCCATGCTGTAGGCTGTCTCTTAACTGTGTTGTTTCCTTTGTGTGCAGAGACTTTTAAAATTGATGCGGTTCCACTTGTCAATTCTTACTATTTCCTTACCTATTGAAGTCCCCCTATTCAAGAACTCATTGCCTATGCCTATGCCATGAAGTGTAGCCTCTAAGTTTTCTTCTCAGTTTCAAAATTTCAAGTCCTATCCTTAGATCTTTGATCCATTTTGAGTTGGTTGTTGTGCACATGATGAGCAATCAAGTTTCAATCATCTACATATGGATATTGTTTCTCCAGCTCCCTTTGTTAAAGAGGCTGTCTTTTCTTCAAAAATATGCTTTCCCCTCTGTATTTTTAGAAAATAAATAACTTTTGATTGACTCATTGTAAAAAAAAATGCTTTGTCTCTTATCAAGAAACAGATAGTTGCAGCTGCATGGGCTTATTTCTTTGTGCTTATTCTATTCCATTGGGTGACTTTTCTAAAAGTATCATGGCATTTTTATTATATAGTTATCTGTTTCCATGGAATATCTCTGCCATTATGTGTCTATTCCTTGGTTTTATGCAACAAGTTATCACTTTGCTCATATAGGTCTCATACATGTTTCTTAGATATATACTGAAATGTCTCATTTTTAGTGTTAATGTTAATGACATATTTTATTTTAAATTCCAGTTGCTCATTGCTAGCACATGAGAAAGTAATTAACTTTTATAACTTAAACTTGTATCCTATAACCTTGGTATAATTGGTTATTAGGAAGGTATTGATATTGCTGATTTTTTTGCAACTTTATGTGTAGAAAATCATGCCATTTATGAGCACAATTTTACTTATTCCTTCCCAATCTGTATAACTTTTGTTTCCTTTTCTTGTCTTATTGCTTTAGTTAAGACTTGGAAGTCCTTATGATGTTAAATAGAATGGTGAAAGAAGGTATCTTTGCCTTGTTCTTAATATTAAAAGGAAAGTATATCATTTTTCAATGTGATATATATCAGCTGTAGGTTATTTGTACATGTTCTTTAACAATTTGGGGCTACTTGCCTTTATTCCTAGATTGTTGAGAGGTTTCATCATAAGTGGTTGTTGTGCTTTTTCAAATTTTTTTTCTGTATCCATTGATACAATCATATATTTTTTCTTCTTTAAGAACTTGTTGTGACTGATTATATTAATTAATTTTTGAACAGTGAACCAGCTTTGGATATCTGGAATAAACCTCATTTGGTCACAAATAGGTAATTTTGTACATTTTAAAATTTAATTTACTAATATTTTTTTTCAAAATGTTTGCATCTGAGAGATATTCATCCATTTTTCTTTCTTGTAGTGACTTTGTTGGTTTGGGGTATTGAAGCTATGAAGTCTCATAGAATAAGATAGGAAGAATTCTCTCAGTTTTTATTTTCTTCTTATCCTCTTTTTATTTTTGGACTTAGCCATGAGTCCAAAAAAGTGTCAGTAATACTAATCTAGGTCTGCCTCACACCATATGCTATGTCACATTGCATGTAAGAGAACAGAGACAATTATTAGCTTTTAATCATTTGTAGCCTTTGGTTTCAACACTATGGCATTAAAAATCCCATCGAAGCCAGAAGTGCCTTCTTCTTTTTTTTTTTTCCTTTTGGTACTAGGGATCGAACTCAGGTCCTTGTGCTTGCAAGGCAGGTGGTGGAACCACTGAGCTAAATCCAGAAGCGCCTTCTTATCAGCAATAACATAATGAAAAAAATTTTTGAAGTCATCTTTGCCTTGGATATTGTCCTGAGATTATCAATAAATGTTTATATGTTTGCATCATTATAAATCAAGCAAAATAGCTTTTAGAAAATGTCCATTATAGGGATAAGGCAAAACTGAAGAGATACCCACTCAGAATATAGCCAGTTTTAATAAGGAAAATTCCTATGAAAAAAACTACTTTTAAAATGCTTTGCACCAACAACATAAAAATAACTTCTGCAAGAAAAAACAAAAACAAAAAGCTTCTGACTTTAATTCCAAAACCATTGACAACACACTATACATAATAGTTTCTTTTGTGCAAAAGTAAGAGCAGGAGTACAAAGAGAACATTTATGAGAGCCAACATGATCAATTTGATGAAAATAACAGTTATAAACAGCAATCCAATTTTTTTCTGTCTAGAAAATCAGTGAACCCATAAGCATCTAATAAATCGGTCAATTATACATAGATGCCAGGCTCTACTAAAGATGTATTATTAGGTTTTGCAAATTAGTACTGTCTCAGAGATTTTATGACAGTGAGTTCCACTAATTAAAATGTCAGTATAAAACATTGTCTTTCATTCAAATAGCTAGTTCAGATTCACTCTCTCTAATGATGAACTATAATAATCAGATAGCGGACAAAGCCCTCATATTGGCAAACAACAACAAAAAACAGTAGATTTCTCAAAGAAAATTAAAGAGTGGTGAAGCACAACTGAGGTGGTCTTTGGCTCCACTGCCCACTGAAAACACCCAGAGCAACACCCAGGCTGTTTCCATGACAATGTCAAGATCCTGCCTACGTCTTGTCACTGAGGTTGTAGAGTTAGAATTGCTCTGCAGGAGAAATAAGATTTTTGAGGGGGAGGGAGTTTTATTGAGGATTGAACCCAAGGCTTTCTCACTGAGCTACATCCCCAGTCCCTTTTAATTTTTTTTGTTGTTGTTGTTACCACCAGGGATCAAACTCGGGACTTTGAGCTTGCGAGGCAGGCAGCGGCACCACTGAGCTAAATCCCCAGCCCTTAATTATTATTTTTTTTTTAATTTTGAGATAGTGTACTGGTAAATTGCATAGGCTGGCCTGGAGCTTTCAGCCCTCCTAGCTTAACTTCACTAGACACAGGGATTACAGGCAAGCACAAATGTGCCCATGAAGAATTTTTAAAACTTAAATAAATAATTTTAAATTGTATAATCCCAAATTTTAATAACTTTTGGTTAATTAATACTTTCATATTATTCATAGTTTATAATGATAAAAATAGGCCAATATCTTTAATACCTTTTAAAACCCCAACAACAATTGGTTATTATTTTAATATTTTTGAATTCGACACTAATGTTAAAATTTTATATTACTAACATTATTAATATTTTAAAGTTTTGTATTTCTAACTTGAAAAGTCAAGGCACATTTTAAAGCAATTCTTCCTCAGCCTCATTGCTTGAGATACTGTTTCCTATGCGACAAGTTCCCCTTTCTGTTCTGTAAGACAAACCTGGGCAGTGGCTTCCTGACTTTATAGTAGGGCTGCCTTAGGTTCCACTCACTGGCCACAAAATCCATGAGTCAGTCTGGGTTTCCAAGAAAAACCCCTTCATTGGAAGGGTGGTAAGCGATCCCAGCCATGACAGATCACACAACAATCTTCACATAAGACTTGCCCTGACTCCCATTTTTCACTTTGTTTCTATTGTCTTTCTCCATTTCTCTCAGCCCTGAGCAACAACAAAAAAGACACTTGTCTTTGGCTTCCTTCCTCATTCTGAAGGAAAACTCAGTTGAACATCAACAGCAATACTGATATTCAATAATGAGAGATACTGTGCTCAAAAGCTTGACTCCAGATCACAAGTGACTCTCTTTCCCTTACTGCTGTGGTTAACAGGTGCAATGGACTGAATGTCCCTACCACCACCACCTCCACCACCACAACCAGTCAGTGTTTGGCCTAAGTGTTAGTGCAGCTCTAAAGGGGCCTCTAAGTTTGGCTCTGGTCCTACAGAATTAGTGTCCTTAGAAGAGACACCATATAGCTCTCTCCCCATGTCTTTTCCTGCATGTTTGCATTGAGAGACCACATGAGGACACAGCGAAAAGATGGCCATCAACAAGCCAGGAAGACAGACTTTACCAGACACCTGAATCACTCAGAACCTTGATCATGGACTGTTGACCTCCAGAGCTGAAATAAAATTGATTTCTGTGGGTTAAGGTGACCAGTCTATAATATTTTGTTTTGGTGAGCCAAGCTGACAAGTATAATGGCAGAGCATTGCCGCAGGAAGGGAGACAACCCTCGCATAAGATTCTGTCTGTCAGACACTGATGATGTTACCCTGGCAGTCTTAGAAGCCTGTGATTTAAAAAAAAACCCATTTTATTGACCTTCATGTTTGGAACGAATGTGTTTTCCCTGAGTGTCTGGAAATCTTGAGGTAAGAGCATATTTAGAGAGACTCTTGGGGAATGACTACTCATGTGTCTGTTAGCTTATATGACAGAGGCTGCTCAAGCCTCAAGGCACAACTTTTGGGCAAAGTGATCATTGTCATAGAATCTCCCAGATGGGGCACAGATGTTCAGTGTCATTCCCCAAGGCTGGACAACCTGTGAGTGATCAGAGAAGAAACCACAGGAATCTGAAATATATTTCTCTATTTCTTCCTGATCCTTGAGTGCTACTTTTGGCAACAAAGGGGAGAATTTATGTTTCCTCTTATCAAAACCTGTGACTCTCCCTGACACCTTTCACCATCTCATTTCTTCATCTGTACCCTGTGTAAATAAGTTGTGAATGAATGACATCTTACCGTTAGAAGCAGATCAGTGGAAGTATTTGCAAGTAGTATGAGGGGAGAGGAATTTGCATGCATTGGGCTGACTGTGATTTATTCATTTCTGAGAGTAATCAGTGACATCTTTAATGATTCATTCTTCTTTTCTTGCCCTGGTTTTTCGTGCTTAGTGAGAATACTATTTTCTTCCATTTTTCACTCTTTTGTGTATTCAATCCTCCAAATGAACATTCTAAATAATATGTTTGACCATAAATGTATTTTGAGCTTATTAGGTATTGCTTCTGAAATGCAATGCAAAAAAAATTTAACTACTTGCATTGTTAAAGTCTATCAGTGGTGATGTTATTCTAACTATTCACTTTAAAATGAATTTTTCTAGAGGGCTAAAGTTAATCCTTTTCCATGGCTTTTCAAATAGTAAGTGAATAGGCAGGCACAACCTGTCCTGCCTTGGAATATAGGATTGGATCTGTGGGAAGGAAACTGTGCATAGATCCCTTGATTGGCCCCATAGCAGTTCAGTTAGTAGTGTAACTCCCCGTCAGTGACATGTTGGTAAATGCTTATTAGCTGGTGCTCTGGAAGATGTTTGACAATTTCTATGGTATAAATACCCCTACACAACCTATTTGCAGCCTCCGATATGGCTTCATTGAAAGTGGAGTTCTGAAGAGATGCATATAATTGACTTCATGGCTCCTGTACAATATGAAGACTGGATCTCGATACATCATACAAAGGGGAAATTGGTCTCTGCACTTGATCTCTAATAAGAGACTTATTTAGATGAATTCCTTGTCCCTTAAAATCAGACTTTGTGAGCTGTTTCTGTGTCCCTGATGCATGCACTAGCCCCTAACATGATGGTGAAAATATCACAAAGATTGAGAAATGCAGCAAAAGCTGAAAGTCCTCCTACACCCTCCTTCCCCTGGGCCACACCTCTTATCTTGCTTAGCTGAAGAACAGTATTTTACCATAGTGAACTGTCCCTACCATATCTATTCAGTGAACATCGACAAGTGCAATTTTCCACCTCAGTGGAAGATGGAATGACATTGATGAAATAGTGATATATTCAATTTGGTTTCTACAAAGAAAAAAAGAGTAAGACTTTCCATTATCTACTCATGTCAAACATGAGAAAAATGTTTCTCCTATCCGGCATATTGCAATCCAGTGGTCAGCGGTTGGGACAGGGACAGCGGTTTTCTTAGCAGGCAGCTTTGCACTGTGGTTTCAGGGATTGATCCTGCTTCTCCAGCTTCATGCCTCATTTTCCAGCATTCAATCAAGTTCTTTGGGCTGCTCAGTTTCTTTTGTAAAACTCCTTTGTTGCTAAGTCGAAAAACTTTGGGTTTTACTGGCAAATAAGAATAATTCAGGTTTTCAGGCTAGACAGCTTTAGTTCAAATTCCAGATGCCTCAGCTACTGGTTTGAGCCTTTAGGCAAATTCCTCTCCACAACTCTGGTTCCTCACCTGTAAAAGGGGAATAATACTTCCCGTGGAGTTAATATGAGGCTTAAATGAACTAAGGCATACAAAACCCTTAGAATCATGCCTGACTCATGGCAAGGCCTCAATAACTGTTAGCTATTATCATCAAGCTGAGAAAATTTTAGCAAAAAATGATTGACGTTAGCCAATTCCAAATACAAAGGAGAAATAAACAGCCAGTAAGCCATTGCTTTTTATGGCACATATTTAACATTTTTTCAGACATAGAAAACCTCTTCATCATATAATAGCTTCAAACTTGGTGCAAAACAGAGAATATGTGTTTAATTTTTCCATGGTAATCAGCAGTTTAGAAGTTGATCACTCTTTAAATCCAGCATCTGTTAATGTTTAAAGCAATTCATAGTTTTCCTCAGAGCACATGATTTTGGATAAAGACAAAAAGAAACAAAAGTGCCAAAATGGGCTCATAGCTGGATTCAGGGAAATAAAATTATTTGAAGAAAAAAAATTTTTTTTTTTTAGTACTGGGGATCGAACTCAGGACCTTACACTTGTGAAGCAGGCAACTAAATCCCTGGCCCCTGAAGAAAATCTTTATATGTACTGTATATGTACTCATTCAGTTTCATGTTAACAAAACATTTTATTATCCTCAAAAATTCTCTGATATTTGCCTTTTCAATTCTGGAATGACTATGCTAATTTTAACATTACATTCTTTTTCTCGGTAAAATGTATTGTTTTGTTTTAGCATTCTGAAATTTCTTTTGTTTTTTTTTTTGGAATCATTTGTTTAATGTTGCCAACATGTCTAATGCATGGATAATTTAAATAACTGTAGCCTTTTAATTTTACTTCTTTTGTTTTTTGGGTTTTTTTTTTTTTTTTTTTTTTTTTTTTTTTTTTTTCAACGGACAACGGAAAAACAGGAAGGAGGGAAATCTCTCTCATTTGCAAAAGCAGATTTTACAATTGCAAAGTTGGCTAGTGGCTTTTCTAGAGAGAATCCACTTATTCATTTAACAAATAGGCACAGAGCATAAACAAGAACGGGGCTAGACTGGCTGTCAGGGGTGTCATGATGGACAAGGCATGACCTCATACTCCAAGAACTTCCGGTATCCTAGGCAGGGAGACAAGGAAACAAGCAGTCCCTGTGCTCTTCAACTAGGGGCAAATTCATGGTTCTATGAGAGCTGAGTAGGGGGTGCCTAACTAACCCCAAATGTGGGAAGCAGTACAGGGTTCTCAGGGGATGTGGCATTTAACTGAGACTTATACAATAAATAAGATTTATCCTACCGAATAATGTTTTTTATTAAATCATGCTTGTGGAAAGGTACATAATCAAAATATATAATACTATACATTTATTTTATTAATATTTGTTAAAAGACCATCTCAATTTTAAAGTATAAACATTTCATTTCTTTCAACAGGTAGGATGTAAATTTAGCAGGTTTCCAAATTGAGAATTTTTATATGTATCTACAGAAGAAATTGTATCCCTTATTCCACTTAAATTTTATTTTTATTCATCATTGGGATCTTGTACCTGTACATGATATATCATGCTTCTTATTTTCACCCCATTCCCCTGCCCTCCCTTCAACCCCTCTCCCCCTCCCTATTTACAAAGAATTTGTTTCCATTTTTTCCTTTTCTCATATTTTTCTTTCCCTTCCCCTACCCCTACCCCACTTCCTCTTCCCTTTCCCTTCCCCTTTGCACTTTTTCTATCCTAAAATCCTTTTTTTTTTTTTTGGTACCGGGATTGAACTTGGGACCTTGCAATTTCAAAGCAGGCAGCAACACCACTGAGCTAATCCTCAGCCCCTTAGGATACTTTTTATACTTGTCTTGTTCAGACAACCATTTTTAAAAACACCATACACTAAGTGAGTTAAACAGCAAACATTTTTCACAGTTCTAGTGTCTGGATGTCCAATATCAGGGCACCAGCATGGTCAAGTTCTTCATGAGGACTTTCTTTCAGGCTTGTAGATGCCTTCTAGTTGTGTCCCCACAAGGGGAATAAGGGAAGACTGGTTTCTTCATGCTCTTTATGGGCAACGGTCTACTATGTGGCTTACAGCCTTAGGACCTTATTTGAACTTTATTCCTCCCAAGGCCCTATTACCAATACTAACATAGAAAAAAATATAATTCCAGACCTGTTAGATGTCAAATATGCCAAGTTCATGGTCTCACAACACTAAGGAATGAAGCTGTCAACCAAAGGAAGAATTTGGGGGAGTTTTGCTGGAAATAAGGGGAAGAATAGCTCCTTCTTTTCCAGGAGGGGTCCTGAATGGACTGCCACTGAGGCCCTTTGTCAGGGCTAATTTATATAGCAAAATCACAATGGGAATACAATGTGGATCAGACTACAATTAACCTATAGGAATACAACTATAGACACTTATCTAATATTGATCCAGTAGGGAAATGAGTCCCACATAGCAAAAGTATATTGAAAGAACAAAGGCATTTTGGGGAAGGGAAGAGAGCATGGGTCCAGATGCTCTTGTCACCTACCTCTGTGCCTGATGCCTATCTGGGACAGGTGGTGTTAATTACAGTATAATTTCAAGTTGCTGTTTTATCTTGTAGGCCTGACTATTGCCTCACCATCCTGAGACTTGGCATTCTTCAAATATAACTTTAGCCACAATTCTGTTGTCTCTATTTGTGTGTATGTGTGTGTGTGTGTGTGTGTTGATTTCCTTGAGGGCTCAGTCCCTCTCTGATTATATATTACAGTAATACCTTAGCTCACAAATGCTTCTGTTTGTGAGAAATTCAGTTCACAAATAGAAGTGTTCAGCAAAAATTTGCTTCTATTCATCAGCTCTGCAACAGGTGATAAACACAACAGTGGCCATCTTCTCCCCACAAATATGAAGCCAACCATCTTTCCCACTCTGACACATGGTCATAGCTCCCTCTAGTCAAGATCACAGTTGCAGATAGACCTGTGCACACACTTACTATGAGGCTTTTTCATGTGCTTTTTATTATAGTACTGTACAGTATTATTCAATCCAGCATGGCACCAAAGAAAGCACAGAGCAAGGATGGTGGTAAAAGAACGCACAGTGGTAAAGAAGGTGATAAGAATGTTCAGGGCGATATTTAAGGTAATATGAAAGTACAGAGAAAGAATGGTAAGAAGGAGGTTTGAAGAAAATAACCCTTGAATTGAAGAAAGAAATTATAGAAAAGCATGAGCATACTATTCATGTGACCGATCTGTCCTTGGAGTACAAGATGGAGTGGTCAACATTCTCAACTATTTTGAAGAATAAAGAGGTCATCAAAGAAGCTGATAGCTAAAAGGAGTAACAACGTTAATCAAGCAGAGGACAAATGTGCTGGAAGAGGTGGAAAAACTTTTGTTAGTGTGGTTGAATGGGAAACAGCTAGTAGATGATAGTGTTAGTGAAGCTATGATCCGTGAAAAAGCCAGGAAACTGCACAGTGATTTACTGCAGGAAAACCCCTCGACAAGTGAAACAAGTGATGAATTTAAAGGCAGTAGAGGGTAGCTTGATAAATTCTACAAGAGAAGTGGCACCCATAGTGTGAAAAAACATAATGAGGCTTCCAGTTCTGATAAGGCTATTGTAGAAATCTACAAGATAGAATTTTCAGAATTCATGAAGGGAGAGCAATATGTCATTCAACTATGATGAAACAGGGCTCTGCTGGGAGACATCAAACAGAACCTATGTTATGAAGGAAGAAAAGGCATTGCCAGGGCACATGTCCTTGAAGGAGACTGACCCTTTTGCTGTGTGTGAACACAAGTGTTGATCTGAAGATTAAGCCACTACTGGTGTACCACTCCCAGGCCCCTCATGCATTCTTGGAATAGAACCTGAACAAGGGCATATTGTCTGACATGTGGAGGGCCAATGAAAAAGCTTAGGTCACAAGGCAATTGCTCATAGAATGGCTGCAGGAGGTGTTACCACCTACCATTATAATTGACAATGTGAAATAGTAAGAAAAGGGCTAAAGGTATAGGGGAAATGGGAAGGGTAGGGGAAAGGTAATGAGGGAAATGAAAAAATATGACCAAATGAAAAAATGGAAATAAAATGTTTGTAAATGGGGAGGGAAGGAGGGGTTGAAGAGAGAGCAGGAACTAGGGAAAAAAATGAGAACCGAAACCTGTCATGTAAAGGTACAAGATCTCAATAGTGAATGTAACTGTATTGTATACCTAGAATGTACCAATAAACTCAATGAGGAAAAAAGAAAAGAAACAACTTTTTGACAGCCAACTACCTGAAAGGTGCCTTCCTCAGATGGACAGTTTCCCGGCACACCCTCTAGCCTTGGTGGATGCTATGGATAGTGAGTATGATGCTTCTTCTGTAGCCCATGGGCAGGCAACTTCAAGAAGCTATAACAAAGGTGCTCTTTGCCAGGTGTTTTAATGTCACTGAAGACACAGACATCCTTGACTCTGAAAGAGTTCTGGAAGAAACATTTCAATGTCCTCCACTGCATCAATCTCTTGACAAAGCCTGGGGAGATGTCACACGTCAGACCTTAGACTCAGTGTGGAGGAAACTGTGACCGGGATGTGTGTCACTGAACGTTACTCTGCAGGGTCTGACGTACAGGTAGTGGAGGAGACTGTGTCCATTTGCAGGAGTATGGGTCTGGATGTCAATGGTGTAGACACACAGAAGCTGGAAATGGAAGAGCTTGCTGAACTCCAGAGTGAGCAGCAGAAGGCACTTTTTTGAGGGTCATTCCACTGAGGAAGAGGAAGACAGGGAGGAGGTTAGCATAATTCCATTATGGAAAATTATAAACTCCATTATGAAAAGATGAAGGATTTCCGTGAGAAATCACCACCCCAACAAAACTGTACCAAACAGAGTGTTGAATTTGATGAACAATAAATAATGTGGTCTCTCATTTCTGGAGGGTTATGTAGTTCAGGGGAAAAAAAAAAGTGACATTAGACAGACTTTTTGTCAAAACTAACCCTGCAACTAAGAGAAAAGAGGAAACCAATAAAGGAGATCATCCTGATGTCTTTATGGACAGGGACTCTCTCTCTGAACAACAACCCCTTCCCTATCCATCTTCCTGTCCATCATGCCAGAAGTCACCCCAAATAAGGCCAGCCTTCTCTCTCTTCATACAGCACTGGACTGCACTCTGTGTCATATTTCTGTGGTTAAAAAAGATACATATGGTTCAGAATATGTTTAGCTTGTTTACTGAACCTCATAGGGAAATTTGATTGGGTTTGCAACCAGTTCATTTTGTGACCAGAATTGTAGAATGAGTTAAGTTCAAAAGCCGAGGTACCACTGTATTTTCTATCAAACTTAACTGTCTATAATAATACTGTCCCATCACCTTGGAGATTAGGGCTTTAGCATATTCTTGGGGAAGAGATAAGCATGCAGTGCACAGAAATACTCTATTGCATAGTTAATCTAATATTTTATTTTTCCTATGTGAGAAATAGGTAATTCATTTTAATGAGAAGGTTCTCTGGTAATAAAACAAATTTATTAAGCTCAAATATGGAATTTTTAAGCTCAGTAAACATAATGAACTTTAAACTGAATTCTTTAACTCCCATTGAAAATTTTTATATAAAATGAAAGCATTTTAAAATTACAAATTAGTGATAAAAATATTTCCTGTTTTGGCTGAAGGTACATTTGCAACATATACAGTGGCTATTTGTAAAAACATAAGATCCATTGGGCAGTTTTGTGCCCTGCCTTATACTTGTTTTGAAATATAATATTGCATTCTTTTCAATCTGATGTCATGCCTGCGCTGCCAACTGATCCATTCTGCCTCTCTTTCTCCCCCTCTACACAATGCTTCCCAGGCCAAACGCCGTTCTAGGTCAGCCTCCCACTTGTAATTGGTTGAAGATATTCTTTCAGCTAGTCTGACTGCTGACATGTTATTCATAGCCACAAACCTCAGAAAGTACTCAACACTGCTCAGTAAACCCTAAGTTTCTCTGGTACATTTCTGAATCTTCTCCCTTCTGTTTAAAACACCCCTCACACCCCTTCCCTCCTCTCAGCTGATGACCCTGCCTTGTTTTTCACTGAGGTGACAGAAACAGTAGAAACAAATCTCACAATCTGAAATGCCAGTGTGAGGCCTGTAGTCTCTGCACCCTGAGAAGCTGAAGCAGAAAGATTTCAAGTTCAAGCCCAGCCTGGGTAACCTAGTGACTTAGTGGAATCTGGTCTGAAAATTTATTTTAAAACTGAGGGAGACGGGACTGCTGGGGATGTAGCTTAATGTGAAGGCACTGGGTTCAATTCCTGGTACAAATGATCTACTAGTCAGCAAAGAAATACATTTTAATTAATAAGAAATGCCAATGTAAGAAAATACAATACACTATTTTTTCTATGACTGAACTGCGTTTTACCTCTGACTCTCATTCCACTTAAGATGGGTAATATAATTCCATATTTCTTCACTCTGGAGTTTTTAAGTACTTTCAAACTCAGTCCGCTTAGGTCTCTTGTTCCTCCCATATTCCTCCAAGAGTGTCATTTAAAGTCTAGGGGCTTTGCAAAGTATCACCAGAAAGAGGCACCTGTGTTTGCACTGAAATCCTCTGAAAGAATGATCAGCATAGTAGCAATTTTGATCTAGAAATATTGTTTCTTGTGCAGAGAAACCAGAGTACTATAACCTGGATTCTTGCTCCCCCTAAAAGTCATATTGAAACTTAATCTACAGTCATAGGTTAAAGGTATTTGGAGGTGGAGCCTTTGGAGTAGATGCAGTCACAAGGATGGGGCCCCAGGTTTACATTAGTGGCTTCCTAAGAAGAGGAAAAGACCCATGCTAGCAAGTTTGCTCTCCATCTGGCCATGTGATTCTCTGTGCCAACCCAAGGCTCTGCAGAGTCCCCATGAGCAAGAAGGCCCTCACGGAGGGGCCAGATATTTAGCTCAGTGGCACCATGCCTGCCTCACAAGCTCAAGGTCCTGAGTTTGATCTCCAGTACAAAAAAAAAAAAAAAAAAAAAAAAAAAAAAAGAAGAAGGCCATCACTGGATGCTAGGCAAATGTGGGCAAGATGCCCTTGGATTTACCATGCCTCCAGAACTGTGAGCTAAGCAGATCTCTGTAAAATTACCCAGTCTGTAATATTTGGTCACACCAAGAGAAAACAAACTAACATCACGATAACGATGGGCTTATTTAATGTTTTCAGTATGAACTCTATTGTTTTATCCACACCACAAATCCAGGTGATCAAGAATGATATGGATGAAAAATTCAAATTTCACCTAATTATTAATTAGGTTTATTCTGAATTTCAAAGAAAAAAATCTAAGGTTAATATTACCGGGATTTTTAGCAACGAGGGAATGAAATACCCTGCTTTCTCATACTGGAGGTGAAACCCTTGCCTTGAGCTACAGCTCCAGTTTTGTCCCCCATGTTTTAATTTTGAGAACTATCCTTCCTAAGTTTCACAGGCTGGCCTGAAACTTGAGATTCTCCCGCCTAAACCTCCTATATAGTGGGATTACAAGTATGTCCCATCACACACAGCATCAAAATTATTTAAAATTTAGACTACCAGAACCTATGGTTATCACTTATTTTTTTGTTTTCTATTTCTCAGTCAGTGTTGACTTACACTTAAGAATACATTTTACCACTAGGCTTTGTATTGATATATGTCCCATAATTTTGGTTGTCTGAAATCCATTTTCCAGCTTCTCAAGAAAGAGCTCTTAGAAACAGTTATTTTCTCAAATCTTGAATTTTGGTAATATTTGTATGATCTTTAACTAGAAAGTCATTTTGGATAATTATATAATTCTTGTCACACATTTTCTTTTCTTGAATAGCTGAAATATATTTCTAGCATAGAGCAGTGCCGTTAAAATCTTTAAAGACAACCTGATTGTATTTTTCTTTTATAATCTGTTCAGAGTTATTATTTTTTCTTCTTAAAAGCTCAATCACTATTTTTTCAATATTGGTTATTCTGTGCTTTTTCAATATGTAGCATCAATTTTATTATTGATACAGAGGATTTTTAAAGAGTTTTTCCTTTCATTTTAAGGTAGTTCTTTTCTTTTTTGGTTTTTCTTTAAACATATACTTTTGTGTGTATTTAAAATATACAGCATGATGTCATAAGACATATGCTGCAAAATGATTACTATAATGGAATGTATTAACACATTATTATTTCATATAGTTCTGCTGTTCTTACTGCTTGCTCTGTTCCTTTAATTTGATTTTTTTGTTCAAGGTCTTCTATTATATTTTTCTATATCTTCTTTGCTTGCTTTTTATGCCAGTAAGTTTCTTTCTGATTTTTTTTTTTTTTTATCAGGGATTGAACTCAGGTCCTTCAGCTTATGAGGCAGGTGGTAGAACCACTGAGATAAATCCCTGGCCCTCTGATCTCTTTTTAATCTCTCCATTTTTTATTTTTGTAATTTTTTATTCTTCCTAGTCTTCAGTTTTAAAAAAATATTTATCTGTTCTGTTTATTCATTCTTATATTTCTTCTGGCTTAGATGATATTTTTTAAAATGCATTATTTTGTTTTATTTTTAATTCTTTCCCAAGTTCCTTTTCCTAATTTCTGAGTTTTTCTTCTAATTTATTCAGTTCTTTTAGATATTGTAAAATCTCTTTAATGCATTTTATATTTTTTGAAATATTAGTTTATATTATTTACCTATTTTGAGGGCATATCTACTTGGCATGATTTCATTATTGTTGGGAATGCTAGTCTACATTTTCTCTTTTGATTTTAATTCCTTTATTTTTCTCATTTTTACAAGAAATTAATATTTCGGAATTTAAGACTAACTTGTCCAGCTTCATGGATCTAAAAATCTCTTTTCCATTGTTTAATTATGTGTTTGAAAAGACAATGGCTTACCTTTTGAGTTTGCTTGGCTCTGTGTCCTTTTCCTATTTTTATCCAGACTTTATTTTCCCTTGCTTCTGTTAACTTTGTTCTGCTAGGTTTTGATTTGATTTCCAAGAGTTTCACCTCAGTGTGGGGTGGTGTCCTGAAGGAGCTTTGGCTTGTGAGTTTTGAGGGCTCACAGGCTAAGGCCATGTCCACAACTGAGGACTGTCACTGGGCTGCTACTACAGAGGGACACGATCCCAGATCCTGCAGCTGTTCTCAAGTAGATTTACCAGGCTTTGAAGCAATCGACTATGGTGATTTTCAAGTTCTTCATTCCATCACTTTGCACCATTGTTATTTTCTCCTTCATAAATGCTGACTTCACTCAGGTTCTTAGAATGGTCAGATTTGAACTCATTTATATTTTAAGGCTGATAAGGTTACCTTTCCCTTAGTCACATCGTAGATATTGTCTGTTGTTCTTTCTGGATGTTGTTACCCTAGTTGCTGTGTGCTTTTATAAGCAGATTATGGAAGATTGAAACACAGTACTTTCTCCTCACTTTCCTCTTCCTTTTCCTCCCTTTTTTTCCTTCCCATTTGAACATGTTCTTCTGATTTCCCAATGTCTATCTTCCATTTTGCTCCTTACTTACCCTTGGGGTTTCTCACACAAGAGAAACAATTATCTTCCCCAACTTTCCCCAATTTAACTCTTTATAGCGGTGACCAGAAGATGCTTCTCTACTGCTTAGTACATTGTAATGGCTTTGCTTCAAATATAGAATAAAAGATGAAGTCTTCACCATGACATAAAACTTCATACACAATGTAACTTCTCCCTACATCTCCAAACACATTTTATGCCCATTTTCTACCCATTTTCTCAATTCTTTTTATTACAAGTTCACTGATTTTTTTCTTGAACTAAAGTTTACTTTTACTTTAGGATTTCCCCCTTGCCATTCAATTTGTCTAGATAGTTTTTTTAACCCAGATCTTCTTGTGACTGAACCATATCCATCAATTAGCTCTTGATACAATTATGATTTCCTCAGAGTGCGTTTTCCTAACCATTTTCCAAACTATCATTTCCCTCCCCATTGCAGTTATTCTGTATTATATTTCCCTATTTGTTTCCTTCATAGCAGATCCCTAACATTATCCTATTTATTTATTTCGGTATTTATTGTCCTTATTCCTATAGTGGTATAGTGTATCCTTTTACGTACTTACTAGAATGCTCTTCAGAAATGAAGAATTTATTGCTTCAGCTACAGGAAGTATATACTGCCAAGGACACAGCTTTCAGTTCTGTTCATCAGAAATATCTCTCTCGTTGTTAGCTTTAGTTTGAAAGGGCTATTTCAACTTCAGAGTACCCTATGGAGTCAGTTGTAGCAAATCTCATTTGATACCTCAGCATACTTAGCCTCAGACATCAGTCACACCACTGCTGGCACCATGGGAGCATGAATAGAATAGGGACAGTCACAGTGGCAGCATCTGAAAAAGCCCTACAACATGGCTCATTCTATTTACCAAGGCTGGTCTAGCTTCCTCTGATGACAATTGTCTCAATTACCAGTAACAGAAAATAACACCTATTCCCCAGTACATTTTTCCAGAGTGTTATGTAAATGGTAAATTAGACCTTGTGTGGTATCATGTCTCCAGTGCTAGAATACATAGGCCTATAAACCAATTAGTGGGTGAAATCAAGGGTGGCCTGGCTTGTGCTACTCTCTGGGAATCAGTGCTTTTTGTCTCTACAATTCTGTGGTCTGTGGCTTTGGAGTTTCTGATTCACAAAGAGAAATGCTTTTACCAAAGGACATATCGATAGTTCCACTGTCCTATAAGCTACAGCTATTGTCTAGGCTTCACATGTCAAGTGAGTACTAGCAGAAAAGGAGTTACTGTTTTGACAGGAATAATGGTATCTGATCATCAGAAGATGACAATATGTTCTGGTGGCACAGGGTAAGCACTCCCATTCCAAAAAAGGAGGAAGAAGGAAATAGAAAAGAATAGGATCAAAATAAGACCAAATTCCAGAAGGGCAAACATTAAGCCCTGTGGCTCCATATATAGCATCTGGGCATATGGTGATGATAAGTTCCAGAATGTGGGGCATCTCCACCTCTGTGGCCTTTTTGGTTGCAGTCCACACAGCCTCCCTTTGGGCTGGCTTCAGTCAGTCTGCAGCTTTCCATGGCAGACATTCCATATTCCTGGCATCTTCAACTTACTGGTGTTTCCACTATAATTTTTAGCTTCATTCCCAGAGCTTCACATACTACCTTCCCAGGGATTCTTTGCCTGGCCTCTAGGCCTTTCTTTGAAATCTTAGTAGAAACTTCTCTGAATCTAAAACCCTTGCACTCTATATGCCAGTAAAACCAACATCATATGGACTTCACCAAGGTTTGCTATTAGCAGAAGCAGTAGCCAGGTCCCCTTGGACTATGGCTGCAGTGACTCCTGAGTGTCTGTTTACTTGAGCTAAATAGAATGAATTTAAAATAACCAATTCTCTAGGAGGACCTTCTCCTATTTGGAGCACAGGGACTCTCTTCTCAAATGAAAGGTTGATACTTTTATATCTTCAACCACCATTGGGTGGTCTTGCTGACTTCTGAGATGCTCTTAAGAGATTTTTCTTCTTTTCCTTGTACAAAGTACTTTGTATCCTCTTAATGGTGCTCATCAACAACAACACCTCCTTGGGCCCCAACTTAATACATGCTTCCTTTTGGGCCAAAATTTAAATTTTTCAAAAATTTCTTCTTACTTTTTGCCTTTAATTCTCACTATAAATCTACTTAATAGCAGCCTGCAGTACCCAGGCCACAGCCTGAATCTTGGACAACCTTGAAATTGTCCCCACCAGATAGATTAGTACACAATCCTTAATCTCAATCTCCTACAAAATATCAGGATATGGGCAAAATTCAAACAAATTATTTTTGTGAGTATAATACATGTGACCTCTAGTGTAATTGTCACTGGATCCCTTATTCTCAACTGAAACTTCCTGAGCCTGATCTTTTCTGTTCTCATTCCTATCAGTATTTTGATCTTCTAGGCTCCTGTCCAGAATCACCCACCAGTCTCTGCTAATGGCATCCTAAAGCTTCTCTAGCCTGTATTTCCCAACCATTCCAAACTCTTTCCAAACAAGTTTCAAAGTTCTACACTCATAGTCAGGAATAGTCACAGCAACAATCTCACTTCTCTGGTACCAATTTTCTGCATTAGTCAGCATTTCTGTTCCTGAGACATAATATTGGAAATGCACAAGGAAAAAGGAGAAAAAGTGGAATTTGGCTCATGGTTTCAGGGAATTCAGTCCATAGTTGGTGGCTCCAGGGGAGAAAGATTCATCACAGAAGAATGTGGTATAACAGAAATGATTGGTTCAGGGTGACCAGGAAGTAGAGCAGAGAAACTGTCAGAGAAGAAGGGGGCGATAATCATATGGAGTACCTAAAGCCATGCCTCCATGACCCAACCAAGCATACCCAAAAGTATACTTTACTAATTGCTTAGGTGTTTATTGGTCCAATCAAGTTAACACATCATGATTAACAGTCAGTCAGGGCAACTACATTCAGTGACTTTTCATTGCACATGTATAAAGGCCCATCTCTGCCCACTGAACATGGGACAGTTCTGTAGGGCCATCACAACTCAGAGGTACTCATATTTCTCCCTTTTTTTTTTTTTTTTTGTACTGGGGATCGAACTCGGGGCCTTGCACTTGCAAGACAGGTGGCGGAACCACTGAGCTAAGTCCCCGGCCCTTCCTCCCTTTTTTCTGCCTTATGCATAGGTTTTCATCCCAAAGCTACTCCCTAATGAAGTTCCTCTATGAAAAAAATCGCTGTTTCTGAGCCTGCTCCCAATGAACCTAACCTGTAATAATAAGTTCAGATTGCTCTTGGATTCATAAGGCAGAAATCCTACTACCAAGGAGGCATTTATATACCTCTAAATAAGTGGTGCATTTTCAGCATGATGGCTTCAAGAAACTAGGTTCCTCCTAACTTCCTCTTCTATTACTAATTGAATGTGGCTTTCATTTCATGTAGTATGTTTGCTCCACTTCTAGCTATTACTTCCATGTTCCAGGCTGGAAAAGCAAAATGCAAAGAAATATCTGAAATTTTATTTGAAAGAATAAATTTTATTTCCCATAATGCAACACTCTGCTATTTTTTTCTCTAAGGAAAGACTTGGAAGACAAGAAGCAAGTGGATTGCACTGCTGCGCTGTACTACATCAGGGCTCTAACAGTGAGGAATATGGCAAATCAGGTAACTGGAAAGCAATTAAGAATGTAGTCTTCCTTTCATAGCTTATACACTCCAGAAGGGCAGATATTTCACCTGTCTTCATGATCATATCCACAGTGTCTCAAATAATACCTGAGACTCAAACAGGGAACATATAGCTGATGAATGAATGAGTGAAGCACTTTTACTTTGGATGTATTTTTTTATTACCACATTATTTTTAAAATGTAATGATTAGGGAAAGGTGGATAGGGAGAGATGGGTCAATGTGTACAGAGTTATAGTCAGATAGGAGGAATAATTATTCAATTGCACAGTAGGGTGACTAAATGTTATGGCTTAGATCTAAAATGTACTCCAAAAGTTTCATGTGTTCAGAGGTAGGACTTTGAAAAGTGACAGGATCATGGGGGTGCTAAACTCATCAGTGAATTAGCCATTGATGAACTCAGAGCTAAATGTGGCACTAGGAGGTGTGGCCTGTTTAGAGGATGTAGGTCACTGGGGATGTGACCTAGAAGGTTGTATTCTTGCCTGTCCTGTTTATTTCTTCTGGCCCCCTTTCCTTCTCTCTGTTTCTGGACACCACAGCTGGACAAATTTCTTCTTCTATGCTTCTCTGCCCTGTCATTTCTGTGTTGGAGCTAGTAGGCTATAGACTGAAATCTTTGAAACTGTGAGTTAAATTAAACTTGTCCTTTAGTTGTAGCTGTCAGGTGTTTGGCCCCAGTGACAAGAAAGATGACTAATACATTGTGGTTTAACAACATGTTAGTGAATATTTTGAAATTGCAAAATGAGAAGATTTTGAGTGTTCTCACTACAAAGAAATGATAAATTTATGAGGTGATGAATGTACCAAGTATTCATCAATTATTGCACATTATACACATGCATTGAAACATTAAAGTCTTTCCATTTAGTATGTAGAATTATCATGTGCTGATTAAAACCAAAATTTAACCAAAAGGAAAAAAAAAAAAAAAAGAAAGAAAATACAGCATCAGAAGAATGTATGGTTTGACCATTCGAGAGGAAAGGAATATTCTAAACAGAAATTTGAGGTTTTTCTTTTGGTAAAGAAAATGAACTCATCTATTTTTTTGTCAGTTTCTGCTCTAGAGTCTCGAATCACGACTTCCATTTTGCTCACTATCTCTGTGGTTATCTGGGAAATTTTATCTGTTTTGAATTTTTCTAGAGCCTGATTGATCTGTTTTGTTACTTCCTGTGCTTTGAATTCAGGGTGTCCTGGTGGTTCACTATCGGCCTTTTCATCCTCATTTGCCCTACTGTTTGCCATTGGTGAACTGGAAGTCTGTCCTTGTGTCTTGCTTAAGTGCTTTCTCATTTTAATTTTTGTTGTCAGACTGTCCTTGGTTTAATCTCTGGATTATCACCCAAATCTTCCTGACATAGTTGCACCCTAGCTTCTGTGTCTCTAAAGACCCACAGACATTCTCATCTTCATAACATCAGAGAAAACAGCTCATCAAATCAACGGCAATGCTTTACCCCAACTGATACAATCAGCAACACATTAAGATCAAGCACAACTTGGACACTGACCACCTGTGGTAGTCACTAGTCTATCACCCTTAAATCATTTGAATTAAATTGAAATCATGAAGCAGTCCAGAACATGTCTGCAGTGAACAAACTTTTCAATATAGTATATTTACCATTTAATGGCTCAGACAGAGCGAGAATGCAAGACCCCTGATCTCAGTTAGCTGATGGCTAAACCCCCTGACGCTGACTGACCTCGGGCTGCAAGGCCCAGATTGAGTTCCCCATCCTTCTGAATGGTTGAACTCCACCATGTTCCATTACAGGTTTCCCACGCCCTTTCTTTAAAGATGTTCAAAGTTGGGAACTCAGAAAAATACCTTTGATGACCACCTCTGTCTTTGCAGAGTGGGTCCAAAGACTTGCACAGATAGGATGTCTGAGTGTGTGTGAGGGGGGTTATGGGGGTTCAGGGGCACCCGCGCTGCTACCTTCCCGGCATTTGAGCTATGGCTATTGGGTCGGGAGCAGGCGTGGTTCTCCTTCCTGTGGTGGATCTGGCTGGCCTACCTTCCCGGCGCTTGAACACACAGTACTAAATATGTAAGGTCATATCTACGTGGGTTTGATTACAGAAACTAATAAAATATTCTCTAAATAATGAAAATAAGAATAAGATAAGACTATAAGAGCGAGAAGCAATTTAAATATGTTCAGGGACCATTTTCATCTCCAGAATTAAGGATTATTTTGATGTTACATCATTGCCTTTTCTCTTTTACTTTCGTTTTTAGTTTTATTTTAGGATTCCCTATTTTTAATGTTCATACAGAGATTTCTTTAACTGAAATACCGAATAGTTTCTTTGGTGTGAAAAACTACAATAGTACACAGGACCCTAATGAGATAATTAATAATGTGAAATAGGAAGTAAAGGGCTAAAGGTGTAGGGAAAGTGGGAAGGGTGGGGGAAAGGAAATAAGGGAGAGGAAAAAAATATGAGAAACTGAAAAAATGGAAATAAAGTGTTTGTAAATGGGAAGGGGAGGAGGGGGTGAAGGGAGGGCAGGGACAAGGGGAAAAATGAGAATCAAGACCTATTATGTAAAGGTGCAGAATCCCAATGATGAATGTAATTGTATTGTATACCTAGATTGTAACAATAACCTCAATTAAAAGAAGAAAAAAAAAGAAAATGAAAATGCTAAAAAAAATAAAATAAAAGAGCCACTTAATTGGTTCTTTGTCATTCTTAAATGAAAATCATTGTAAGATTTAAAGCAAAAAAGACTACTGTTCAAAGCCTTTAAGCCTGAAAGCAGTGGTTATCTGACCTTATATCCCTAATACTAGCATGAGAGGTATCATGAACATTTGTCGAGTGGATGTTGGTAGGATAAGTGAATGAATGAGTGAATTAGAAGTGGTTTGGGAATTCTCATGTTTTGAAAGTTTAATTTGGTTAGAATGGGTCTTTTAAAGTTTCATATGTTGGAAGCTAAACTTCCCAATTCATATATTCATGATATTTGGAAATGGGGCTTTTGGAAGCTAACTAAAATAAGCTGAAGTCATGAAGATAGGGATTCTATGATGGCATCAGTGTCATTTTAAGAACAGGAAGAGAGATTTAAATTAGCACACTTGGTCTGTCTGGCCATGTGATGCCCTCTGCCATGTTATGATGCACTAGGAAAGGCCCTCACCAGTTGCCAAGCAGGTGCTAGCACTGCATTATTGAGGCCTTTAGAACCATGAGCCTATGAAACTTCTCCTGCTCTCAGGTGGTTTGTTATAACACAGAAAACAGACTAAGACATTATACTTATAGGTTAGACATGTAAATTGTTATACTAACATGTGTGAGGTGTGATTGAAAAATGTAGCATGGGTTTAAATCAAATAACATTATTACAGTAAAAGACACACTGGAAGTCCTCTTTCATGAATGTGTTTAGTTTTACTCTTATGGCTGCCTTGATGTACAGACAGTTCAAAATGCCTACCTTTCATGGTCATTCTGATTTTGGGTAACAACCTGAAGTCTTGTGTTGCCAGATTTGGTGAATAATGTGGATGAGGACACACTGTAATATTTTATGAGCCTGACTCACCCTTGGATGGCACTGAGCAGCAGCATTTATCATATATTTTGTGATATATTTATCATATCTTGTAAATATATATCATAAATATATATAAATATATCATATATTTGTCACATCTTGTAAAGATACTGATGAAAGAGGACTTCTAGAAGTGCTTCATAAAGTAGCAAGAATGATGGGATAAGGTTATTCAAAGCAAGGGGGTATATTCTAAGAGAGATTAATGGCAATATGTCTTTTACTGTAATAAAAATTTTAAAATTAAGTATTATCCATATTTTATGATTTTTCCTTGGATATAGCCCAAAGAATGCAAGAAATAAAAGCTAAGCAAATTCAAACAACTTTGTATTAATAGAATATTATTAAATGTTAATAGAAATATATTTTCATGAAGAGATAAGACTTCCTCACAATTTCCATATATTGCTCTAGTGATATAACAAGAAGAGTTAGTTAAAAGGGAAAGATGAAATCAGTTATTCAGGAAATTAATCTTCACTTTCAATATGCTCTCTTTTTTCTTTCTCACCTGTTACATAAAGAAGAAATATTAACTGCTGCTTTTGGATAAGGAGGGGGCAAAGCTAAGCTAAACTTTTATTTCTGAAGTAAGATCAGGATCATTTTATATCCTTGTTTTCTCTTCAGTGCCTTCTGTGTACAATGTATGTGACCAATTGAGGATAATACAAAAATGTCTCAACACAGCTTCTGCCTTCATGGGGCTCACAGAAAACTGAGGAAAATGCCAATTTCAAGGAAAATCTCAGATCAGTCAAAAACATGAGCATTTTCTTATAATAAGCAAAAAGAAAATATTTAAAATTTAAAATTAGTATCTCTCTTTCCTCTTGTTCATTTCCTCTCTTATCTCCTCCATCCACTCTAGGTTTCTCAATGCTAGGGTGGTATTTAATCAAAAGGCTCATTGTACTCAAGATTTGTGAGCTTTTGTGGGGGTACTTATTGGATCATAAAATCTCTAACTTCATCAAAGAGATTAATTCATTGATGAGTTTATAAGCTGAGGGAACAGAAGGTAAAGCCTAGTTGAAGAAAGTAGGTCACTGGGAGAGCATGCTTGAAAGACATAACTTCTCCTTGGGCCCTTCCTTTCTGGCTAACCTCTTCTCCCCCTTAGCTGTCCTGACATGAGCAATTCCCATACCATGACTTTCCACCATGAAATTCTGCCTCATCTCAGGCCATGGCAATGAAACAAGCCATCCATGGACTGAAACCAAAATAAACCTTTCCTATCCACATTGGTTTTTGAGTATGTTGTCATAGCTATGGAAACCTGACTAACATATTCTATGTCTTCTTACTACCCCTCAAAACTATTATAAAGAGAAATATAAACACTAAGAAAATCAGATGTGACATCAGTTGATCAAAACTCAAACAGAAATCTTTTAAAAATATGGTTTGTGTTGAGAGAAAATGCAGGGTGTAAGGGGGGAGGAACCTAGGGAAACTCAAAAATATTTCATTCTGTGTACTCAGTGCTTGAACTTTAAAAATATCACACCAAGAATAATCTGCAATAATACATAAGATCCTAATAAGATTACTGACATTTAGAAATGGGAAGAAAGGAGCTAAAGGTGTAGGGAAGGTGGGATGGGTAGGGGAAGGGTAAAAAGGGAAAAGAAAAAAATGTGAGATAATGAATAGATGAAAATAAAGTGTTTGTAGATGGGGAGGGGAGGAGGGGGTGATGGGAGGGCAGAGGTAAGGGGACAAAATGAGAATCAAGACTTGTCATGTAGAGGTACAAGATCCCAACAATGAATGTAACTGTACCGCATCCCTAAAATGTACCAATAAACTCAATTAAAGCTGAAAAAAAAAAAATCACACCAAGCATTTTTCAAAACCTTTTGTATTTCATAGGACTTAAATTTGTCTGCTTTCAAATCATTTAAATACCGTTTATAGATTGGTAAAACTTAGCTCACATCCAAGGGGGGAAAATCCATCTTATAAACTATTACTACTAAATTACAGGGAGCCAAATCCACATTTTGGAAACCTAACCTTGGAAGGATTTTTTGGATCAAGTTTTAAATTTGAAACCACAAAATTGAAGTGCGTTAAAACTTAAGAAAAGTCTAAATTTGTGAATGGTGTCAGTAGCTTTCCAGAAATCTATTTGAAAGCAAACTCAATATATTAAAACTTGCTGCATCACACTTTCTGGAGTGATGAATCTTGGACACATACTCAAATAAAATCTAAACTTGGCCTATAAGGTGTAGTTTTAGTAGAGCTCACTTGCCAGGAATGTGCAAAGTGCTATTGTGACAGGGGTTCCAGAAAGGTATTGACACAAAGAACCAAGGGGCACAGTGTGAAGGGTATAGGACCCCATGATTATCCAAAGGATAAGACTTAAGATCCTCTCCATTCCTGGAAAACAAAGGACCATTTTTTTTTTTTGGTCCTTTGCACATAATAAGTCAGGTGGGCAGAGCTTGCCTTGAAGAAGAGTGCAGAGACAATATTTAGGAATGTAAGGAGGGACTGTTGAGTATGTTTTGATGCTGATGACAGTTCTACTCCCTTTTCAACCAAGGCTAGAGTCCTAGGTAAACTGTGTGGTAAGGCGATCCTAGCAAAGAGCATGTGAACTAAACCTAACAGTTTCAGTGTCTCTGTGGAATGCAAAGGACATTGGACATCAGTGCTTTCTGTTCTTCATTACCACTAGACTTTTGCAATGCTTCCTTTCCACTGGTAAGAAGAAATATGTCTGTGAAGTAAGTGGGAATGAAGGAATCTGCCTTTTTTTTCACTTTGCAAGAAGTTTTTACTGATTTTTAAACATTATTTTTGTGTTTAATTGATACATAAAAATCACAACTTGTGCATATTAATGGACACCATGAAATGTATTGATACATGTATACACTGTGTAATAAACATGTCTATCTCTTAAAATATTTATGATTTCTTTATGGCGAAAACATTCAAGTCTTGCAGCTTTTTGAGATACACAGTGCAAAATCACTAACCATAGTCACCCTACAGTGCAAAACTGCACTAGGACTTCTTATTCCTATTAACTACAATTTACTACCCATGCTTTTCCTCATCCTTCTGTCTTTTCTATCCTCCCCAGCTTCCGGTAACATTTGTTCTTCTTTTCCATGAGATAAATATTTTTAGATTCCATGTATGAATGAGATCATGTGATACATGCCTTCTTTTCTTTTTCTTTTCTTTTTTTTTTGGGGGGGGTACCAGGGATCAAACTCAGGTCCTTGCCCTTGCAAGGCAGGCAGCGACATCACTGAGCTAAATCCCCAGCCCCAATACGTGTCTTTTTGTGCCCCATTTTTTTCATTAACACTTTAGTTTCCAGTTCCATCTATGTTATCAAAAGGAATTTCATTCTCTTTATGGCTGAATAGTGTCCTATTGTATATGTGCCACACTTTCTTTATCCCTTCACCAATCTATGGACTGTTAGGTTTTTGCACATTTCTTGGATATTGTGACCATATGAGTGCAAATATATCTTTGACATACTGCTTTCATATCCTTTGGATACATACCTAGAAGTGGGATTGCTGTATCATATAGTAATTTTATTTTTAATTTTTCAAGAGCTCTCTATATTATTTTCTATAGTGGCTGTACTACTTTACGCTCTCACCAGCAGTGTAAAAGTGTTCCCTTTTCTCTATATTCTCAGAAGCATTTTGTCTTTTGTATAATAACCATTCTATAGCAAGTTAATTCTAGGAAATAAAGACAAGGTAAGGGATATCACAAGCCCCAACTTGAAACTATACTACAAAAACGACTGTGATGAAAACAGCATGGTACTGGAAAAGAAATAGACCTGAGGACCAGTGGAACAGACTAGGAGATGCAGAAACAATTTCAGACACTCTCAGCCACCTAATCTTTGATAAAGGAGCCAAACACCCTCACTGGAGGAAAGATAGCCTCTTTAATAAATGGTGCTGGAAAAACTGGGTTTCAAATTTCCAAAGATTAAAATTAGACCTATGTCTCTCACCATGCACTAAACTAAAATCAAAATGGATTAAAAATCTAAATATTAAAACAGAAACACTAAATCAGCTGGAAGAGAGGTTAGGTAGAACTCTTGAAAACATTGGTGTAGGAAAAGATTTTATGGACAAAACCTCAGTTGCTTATGAACTGGCACAATCAACAAGTGGGATCTTCTTATTAAAAAGCTTCTTCACTGCAAGAGAAACCACAACAGTGTGAAGAGACAACCCACAATGTGGGAAATTATTTTTACCAGTTGTTCCTCAGACAGAGGTCTACTATCTAGAAGTTATAAAGAATTTTTTAAAAAGGAGAGCTCCCAATTTTAAAGACCCAAGCAGGGCATGGTGGTGCATGCCTGCAATCCCAGCACTCAGGAGGCTGAGGCAGGAGGATTGCTGTGAGTTCGAGAACAGCCTGGGCTACATGGTGAGTTCCAGGTCAGTCTCAACAACATAGTGAGACCCTGTCTCAAAAACAAAACAAACAAACAAACAAAAAACAAACCAAATTTAAAGACCCAATCCAAAAATGGGCATCTGAAATGAACAGACATTTCTCAGACAGAGTAGTAGAAATAGCAAATGAACATAAGAAAAAATGTTTGACATCACTGTTCATCTGAGTGATGCAAATGAAAACAATGCTGAGATTCCACCTCACCCCAGAAAGAATGGCTGCTATCATGAAGTCAACCAATAACAAACGCTGGTGGGGCTGTGGGGAGAAAGGAACCCTGCTCCACTGTTGGTGGGAGTGTAGACTTGTGGAAATCAATATGGAGATACCTCAAATAACTAGGATTGGAAATTCCATCTGACCCAGCTATTTCCCTGTTGGGTGTCTTCTCAAAAGAATTAAAAGAATCATACCACAGCGATATATGTGCACCCATGTTCATAGCAGCTCAGTTTAACATAGCTAAAACGTGGAAACAGCAAAATTGCCCATCAACAGGAGACTGGATAAAGAAAATGTCAGGTTTTTAAATATATAAAATGAAGAGCTACTCAGCCATAAAGAATGATAAATTAGAGACATTTATAGCTAAATGGATGGACATTGAGGCAATACTCTTAAGTGGAATAAATAGGACAAACGTGTAAATACCAAATAGTCTCTCTGGTGTGAGAAACTGAAACTGTAAAAAGAGACTAAAAGGTATAATAGATAATGTGAAATATGAAGAAAAGGGGCAATGGGGAAGGGGAAGTGGAAGGAGTAGGGGAAAGGAAAGAAAGGAATGGAATTAATGTGAGAAAATGAAAAAAATGGAAACAAAATCTTTGTAAATAGGGAGGGGTAGAGAGGTTGAAGGGAGAGCTGGGGAATGGGGAAAAAATAAGAAAATAGATTACGTAAAGGTGTAAATTTCCCATGATGGATGTCATTATATCGTATTCCTAAAATGTACCAATATAATTTTTTTCTTTTCGTACTTAGGACCTTGCACTTGTGAGGCAGGCAGTGGAACCACTGAGCTAAATCCCCAGCCCTAATTTTAAAAAATAACCATTATACTGGAGGAGATATCCGATTGCGATAATATCTGACAAGGGTTTGATTTGTATTTCTCTAGTAATTAGGGATGTTCAGCATTATTTTATTTACATATTGGCCATTTGTATATCTTATTTTGAGAAATGCCTATTTAGATTTAGTCTTCATTTTTAACTGGGCCTGTTGTTTCTTTGTGATTGAGTGTTTGGAGTTCCTTATGTATTCTGGATATTAACTCTGATACTCTGTCAGATGTATAGTTTGCAAATATTTCTCCCATTTTGTAGATTGTCTCTTCAGTCTGATTATTTTCTTTGCTGTGCAGAATTAGCAGTTTTTCTTTTAATTAATGTTATCAGTACATTTTAGATATACATAATGATAATATTCATTATAGAGAATTTGTATACTTCCTTCTTTTTATCCATTCCTCTCCCCTCCCTTCATCCCTTCTTATTTACAAAAGCTGTTTCCTTTTTTCCTTCTATTCTCTTTTCCCCCTTTCCCTTCCTCTTTCCCCAGTTCTCCTCCCCATTTGAACATTTTCTTTCTATTTCACAGTATCTATCATACATTTTGGTTCTTGGTATTTAAAAAAAAAAATCCCAGGATATTGATATATCTGAGAAATTGCAGAACCACTGTGTTAACAGTCACCTTACAAAGTCATGAGTTTTAATTCTTTTCAAGTTTATATTTAAATAACTTGGAGAAGAAAATACACCTTCACAATACTTTAGTAGAGTGAAAGTACTTACTGTGCTTCTGAGAACAGGAAATTAGATCCAAGAGGAAAGCCAACTGTGAGGAGAAAGCTTGACCACATAATCTGACTTCTTACCCAGGCTGTAGGTCACAGAACTAATTGCTCAGGACAAAGAATAATAAAGAGAAGAGCTTAGGAACAGAGGGAAGCTGAACAGCACAGGCCAAGAACATGAACGGAATCACCAAAGCAGATTCAAGTTAACTCCAATTTTCTGGGATGGAAATTGCCCACAGCTGTGGTCTCAGAGACTCACTGTGAACAACCCAGGAAGTCTTTTGCTTTTACTCCTCCTCCAGTGCTTCTGCTCTCCAGCTCTGGCTTTCCTGGAAAGCAAACTTTCTTCTTTTTCTTGTATAGTCCACGTGGAATATGGTATGTGGGGAAGGAGGATCACGCAATTTTATTCAACAGTAACTTATGCACAGAAAGCCTAAGGTTTTTTTCATGGGTTTTAATGAATACAGTCTTTCTCTTAAGCTCCCAAATCTCTGGCTAGCAGTAAAAAAGGAATAAAAGGAAAGCTTAGTTCAACATTTTATGTTGGCTATTAAATCAAATACTTCTGTTTCTCACGAAGACTTAATCTCCTTTGCTTCTCTGCCTAAGGTAAGATAAGGGTGTGAGCAGAGAAGGGAGTGTCAGGGTACTTGAGTAGGGTGTTCTCTGGTCAAGTCCTCGCCCTTTGATCTTGTGGGCACCCCGCTGGTCTCTCTAGCTGGAGACTGCAGCTGTTGAGCACGTGATCTGTCCTTCAGCTGGAGGTGTTCCTAGCACCACTCCCCTGGCTGACTCAGCCTTGCTTTGGCTCCTGCTGGCTGCGCACTCTCCAGCTATTTCCATGGTCTCCAGCCAGCCAGCTGACCTGGCATCCAGTCTCTACTGCAGGGTCACCTTGCCTTGTCCCAGCAGACCCCTTGCTGACCCATCCAGTGTCTACAAAACAGATTTGTTTCGTCCCATTCATGCTGCAATATTCCATAGTTACTTAATGTTATACATGCTTTTATTAGTAGTTACCCACACATGTTAATATGATTTAAATGTGTACTTTTCTATCAACAGTTAGAATTATCCATGAGCTATGTTCTCTTTCTTCAAAACTCCAAGACTCCATGTTTCTAGTATGCTTTTCTTCTGTCCCTCTCTTGGTTTATACTTTTCCTCAAATATTTTACATCTTCTGGCTTGTTCTGACTTGTGATATACTAGATCTCTTTAAAGTTGATTTAGAAATAAATGTGTTAAAGGAGGAAAGACATCAGACGTGACATAGCATAGATAATCCCCAGCTTGAATACAGTGAAGTAACTAAGAAGAATAACTTGGTAAAATAAAACAGTATATTATCTAAAATATCCAGTTTCCAATCTTAAAAACACTGGACAATTAAAGAAAGAACAACATACAGTTTAATAAAAGCGTTGGTGAAAACTGACAAAGTAGACTGAGATGTTGGATTTTAATATAAAGACTTCAAAGTAAATGTGTTTAAAGAGCTCATGGAAAATATGCTAACAGTGAATAAAAATAGGAGCTTTTATTAGAAAAATAGAAGCTATGAAAAAGACTAAATGGAAAACTGGGAGCTTAAAAGATACCATGATTAAAACTTAAAATGCATTAGATGAATTCAACTTTAGATTTCAGCAGTCAAAAGAAATTGTGAATTTGAATACAGTGTATATCAATAGATTACCCAACCTATGCAGAGGAAAAAAATTTAAAAAGGAAAGAAATGGAAGAAAAACAATCAGTATCAGACATATGTGGGGCAATTCCAAGTATTTCAACATGTATATAAAAGAGGCTCAGGTGGAAAAGAGAAAGAAAAAAAGATAGAAAATTTTCTGAAAAAAATAATTCCAAACTTACCAAATGTAGTGAAAATATTAACTTATAAATTAAGAAGCTCAAAGAATACAAAGTTGCTAAAGAAAACCACATGAAGAAGCATTATAGCCAAATTGTTCAAAGACTGCAGAAAATCTTGAAGTAGTAAAAGAAAAATTATAGATGACACACAGGGAATAAAAAGACAAGGAATAGCTGTCTTTTACAAGATCCCAATGATGAATGTAACTTTACTGTATACTTAAAAAGTGCCAAAAAACTCAATAAGATTTAAAAAAATAAAGTAGCTCATGTGTCAAAACAAGTAATCAAAAGAAAGAAATTTAAAATATCTGGAGTGAGATGAAAATAAAAACACAGTATATGAAAATTGTTAGATGTAACTAAGAGTGCTCAAGAAAAATTATAAATTTACATGACTATACTAGAATAGGAGATCTGATAACATAATCTAAGCTTTCACTTTAAACCACTAGAAAAGAGCAATAAACAGAAAGTAAGTATAAGAAATTTTTAAAACAATTAGAGTGGAAACTAATAAAATAGAAAGCAAGAAAAATCAATAAATGTTGAGTCAATAATTGTATAGTTTCTTAAAAATAAATTATTAATATTTGCTTGATTTGATCAAGAAAAAGATACAAATTGTCGTTATCAATAATGAAAAAAGGAACATTTCTACAAATGTCTCCAAAATGAAAAGGATACTAAAAAACTGTGAACAATTTTACAGCAATATTTTCTGCAATTTACTCGAAATGTACAAATCCTTAGTAAGACTAAAAGTAACCAAATTGATTCAAGAAGAAATAGAAAATCTGAAAAGATCTAGTGAAGAAACTCAATTACTAAGCAGATATAAATCCACTCTTGAATCCTATAAAACTGCTAAATAAATACTAATCTCACAAAAAATTACCATAGAAAGTGAAGAAAAATTCTAAATTCATGTTATGAGGTCAAGATTTCCCTAAAATGGTCAGAGTAGGATATCATAAGAAAAATCACTAACTACAGAGCAATATACTTAATAAATGTAGATGCAAAAATACTTAACAAAATATGAATGATTTGAAACTCATACAAAAAGTATGTAGGTTATGAACAAGTAGAGTTTATCACAGACATGCAAAGTTGGGATAATGTCCAAAAATCGACTAACATAATACATCATATCACCTTAGCAGTATGATATAGAAGGTCTTAATAAATAAAGCAAAAGAATTAAAGAAATTCCAATAACATTTAGAATTTTTAAAAAATAGGTTTCAACAAAATAAAAGTAAGTGGAGACATTTTTCATCCCATGAAGATCATCAGTGAGGCAACTATAGCTATCATCACACATTGTGGTAAAACACTAGATATTTTCTAAAAAAATGTGAGAAACAAAACAAAGACATTTATTCTTATCACTTCTGTTCAACACTGTATTGATAATTCTAGATAATGAAATAAAACAATAAAAATATAAAGCATCTAATCTTAAAAGGAAAATAACTTTATCTGTGAAAATAAGGTTTTATCTCAAAATATCACATGGGATTAACAAAACACTAATACAACTCAGAAATGAATTTAGGAGGTTTGTATACTAGTGACAAAATTAAAAAAATTAAATTTAAAATTCCCATTCATAGCTGTATTTCAAATGCTTAGAAATAAACTTAGAGAAATATTTCGAAGTATACTTACTAAAAGCAAAACAAACAAAAATCATTACTAAGAGAAATTAAAAATGACCTAAATAAATGAAGGCACCATGTTTATGAACTGAAAGATTCAATATTATTAAGATTATAATTCTTCTCAAATTAATATATAGATACACTCAATCCCTGTTTTAAAAAGGAGCAGACTTCTTTTGTGTGCAGAAATTGGTAAGGTGAGTCAATAATTTCTATGAAATGCAAAAGACCTAATATAGGTCTTAATATAGGTCCAAAACAAATTTTCAAAAAAAGAGAGAAAAGTTGCAGGGCAAGCAATACTTATCTTTTAAGACATGCTATAAAAATTAGCAATCAAAACTCCATGGTATTGGCATAGAAATAGATATATAGAACAATGAAAATCCAGGAAGAACTCCATGCGTGTATGATAAATTTGTCTACATAATTCAGGGGCAGAAAGGATAGGTTTTTTTCTTCAATAGATAGAACTAGAGTAAGTAAACATCATTATGAGGCAAAGTGAATGCACCATCCTCACTCCACAGACAAAAATTAATTCATAATGAATGATGGTCTATATGGGCTAAAGCTATACAACTTCTAGGAGAAAACAAGAAAATAAATATCTTTGTGAATTTTTGGGTTAGATAAAAGGTTTTTTTAAAGATAAGACACAATTGGACAGTGCCAGAGTTAAAATATATGCTTGTCAAAGAAAAAAAACATGGTTAAGAAAATGAAAAGACAAGCCATAGACTGTCAGAGAATATTTGTAAAACATACAGTTGAAAAAGAATATAAAAAGAACTGCTACAACTCAAAAAGAAGACTAAATCCTTAATTATAAAATGGAAAAGAGATTTAAATAGATACTTGGTGCTAGAATATATATAGGAAGCCAAAGCAAACATAAGGAAATATGTTCTGTATTACTGTATATTTAAGGACATGCAAATTAAAGCTATAACGATGTGCCTTTACACACCCACTAGAATAAAAAAAATTAAAGCTGTATGGTGGTTCTCATTAAATATAGAATTATCATATGATCTAGCAATTCTCTTCCCATGGATACACCAAAAAATTAAAAGCAGGTACTCAACAGTAATGCTCATAGAGCATTATTCACACTAGCCAAAAGGCAGAAACAACTAAAATGCCCATTAGTAGATGAGTGGATAAACGAAATGTAGTACATCCATACAATGGAATACTACTAAGCCTTAAAAAGAAATGAAATTCTGAGACATGCTAATGGGTGAATGCTAGTGAGATTTTGCTAAGTGAAATAAGCCATATACAGAAGGCCAAATATGCATGGTTACACTCATATGAGGTAAGCGCAGGTGAATTCACAGAGGCAAAAGGTGAAGTGTTCTTTGCTACAAGCTGAGGGAAAGAAGAATGGGGAGTTAGTGTTTTATGAGTATGGATTCCTTTGGGTAAGATGGAAAAGGTATAGAAATGGATTGTGGTGATGGTTGCGTAGCATCTTAAGTGTACTTAGTACCACAGAATTGTATGTTTAAAAATAGTTAAAATGTCAAGTTTCATGTTCAGTACATGTACCACAACTTTTTGGTACTTTTGGGAAACTTATTGGTGGGAATAAAGTCTCTTGTTGTGGCATCTATCTTATCAGTGAAATACGAAGCAGCTGAGAATGAAATCACAGGTAACAGCAGAGGTAGAAGCCTGATCAAGGAGAATGTAGTGAGGCATAATTATTTCAGAGAATAAGGCATGCGCAGAACGTGTCAGAAAGGACTCAGTTCAGAGAGGACTGCTGGACAGTATTTAGCCTGTTGGAGCATGGTGGCTCTGATTTCTAAATTGGTCTCAGCACCTGGGCTGCATTTTCCTGTAGCTCAGTTTGGTTACTTCAGTACAGGCGCAGAGCAGGTGTTCAGTGGGGTTTATTCACAGTGGGGGTTGTACTAGGGCATGGAGAACATGCTGCTTTAAGAGTAATGGCAAAATAGGGGTCTGATGTCAGACCCTGGAATTTAAACTAAGAAGAAAAATAAGGAAACCAGAAAGACAGTGATCTAGATTTTGTGGGCCAGAAACAAATACAATTTGGTGACCTTCCTAAAGATAAGAATACAAAATTACAAATACAGATTTAAGTATGAGTTAATAATGATTTAGAATAAAAAATAACGATAATAAAACATGAATTTATAAAGCTATTATATAGCATAAGGATATCAAAATTCAAAAAAGTACTTATTTTATCACTTTAATTATTTGAAATACCTCTATTTATTATTTTCTTTATATTGGCTGCATATCTTTTGATCACCTACCTGTTCATTTGACAACTATTATATAATAATTTTTAAATGCATGAAATAGAAAGATAACTCAGTCCCTCCATTACTGTGGATTACCATATATGTTCAATGATTGATATCTGGGATACAAAATCATGTGACTCCATAAGCACGTGTACATACTTTCTCTTTGTAATACAAAAACTGGTTTCTACTTTCGTGGTACAGGAACACTGATCAATTCTATTTTACATGTTTCTCATTATTTAAAAAAAGTCCCAGAGTATTTTACTATGTCTTGCAGTACTACCTACTCTCAAGAACATGTGGTGGGTTGTGGATGGGAATTGGCTAGAAAGGATAAATCCAAATCTCTGGGTCTCCCATTCAGGTAAATGGTTTCTTTGAGGTTTTGTTTCTGCTTCCTTGTGAGATTTAAGTTCCCTATTCAGGGCGTGAGTGAAGAAGTGAAAAGAAGGAAAATGCACGGGGAAAGAAAGCTACACTTTGCAATGTCACCCTGCACAAGTGAATAAAAATAGCTCATTCATATCAGATTTCAATGACTATGTAGTCCCCTTAGCAGTTATTGTGGGTGATGCCAAGGTTATAACATTCTCTCTTGGCGACTACCTCAGCCCATCATCTACTGCATTTTGTTTTATGAGAGCCATCAAAAGACGCACCCATTTCAAATGTCTGCATCACAGATTAACTTGATTTCTTCCTATTGAAATATCCCTTTGAAATCTTCCAGAAGGCTGGTTAAAGTAGAAATATTTTATCAGGAACTGACACAGAAATATGGTTTAATTTTTAAAAGTAAGCTGTCTTGTAATTTCCCTATTAGAAAACCATCCATTTGGGGTACTTATGAAATATGAGAGAAAATGTGTAATGGTAGAACTGCATCTGCAAAGTCAAGACCAGTAAGACAGTAAAATCATGTCAGGAAGAGCATAGGCTAGAAAATAAATCTTATTTTACAAATTAATTAGCTCTAAACACAAATCTTTATCATATGATCTTGTACTATTAGTTGCAAGGGAAGTAAAATTACTCATTAAATGGAAATTTAAGTAGAATTTTTTCACTCCAAAAATTTAAATCTATTAAGGTCAATCATTATTTAAGTAGGATATTTATTTGGATTGCTTGCCTTGGGCAAGTAAATTTTTGCTTTGGGGGTCTCTATTTTCTGTTCACTCTACCTGTTGTACCTTTCCCCAGGATTTTAATTCTCATATATTCAATTCAGCTCAGGGGCAATCCCTCTGAAATGCTTCTCCTGCCTACTCTCCTTAAAGAATACCTTCTAGCCACTTTCTGAGCCTTATTTTCCTGGTGGCACATGCTTACCATATGGTCTTTATATTTATCTACTTGTTTATCTCATGTTTATCTTTTCACTTTCTATGTACTCCACCAGGATACAAATTCTTTGAGGACAAGGCATTCTCTCTCTATTCTCTACTGTATTCCAGGGCTGAGCACAATGCATGGCACGTGGTAAAAACTCAGTAAATGCTTTTAGTGAATGAAAGAATGAATGTATCAGCTCTTCCTCTAGTTCTCTCAAGTTTCTGATTCAGTCATCCCACTGACAGTATCACATTCACCAGTCAACATCATGTGGCTTCCCTATCGTCTTTCTCAATATGTGAATTAATTATGGTATTAATTATGGTTATAATGCTAAACGGGACCCCCAAATACAGTGATTCTAGAAAGAAATTATTTTCTTTCTCCCTTTTTAAGGTTGTCTAGAGGGTTGTGGGCAATCCATTAAGAGGGCAGCTCTACCTTATGACGACCTTCAGGCATGCCTATTGCCTGTTCCTTTCACCAAGTTCTCTTTTTCATCAGACTACTGTCCTAATGTGCATGACTGAAGCTCTGCCGTGGCCATGTTCACATACCAGTTTAGTGGAAGCAGGGAAAGTGACTGGAAATGCACACCAACTATTCTAAAGCCACATCTAACAGACAGTATAAATCCCCTTTTCTTATAACCCACTGATTGGTGTTCACCAGCCACATGCCCACACCTAGTTGCGAAGGAGCCTGGGAAATATAGTCTACCTACCTGGCCGTGTGTCCATCCTGAACTTGGTGGTTTCTATTACTAAAAGAAAAATGAAAGAAAAAAAAAAGGGGTACAGGGAAGAAGTTAGCAGTCTCTGCCAAACATCACAGGAGCATTTAAAACAGTTTATCATCATCTTCTTGAAATACTTTTGTTCTCTTCTGGTTTTCCTGCTACCTCTTTGCCTATGCTTTGTCAAGTGCTTTTGCTGGCCTTAGCTCTTCTTTTACCTCACCATGTGGGTTTACTCCAAAGCTTTGTCCTGGACCATCCCTTATTCTCTCTATTTGATTTTATTTATCATTTTATATATGACAGAGATGGAATCTTTAAATTGATTTCTTTAGCCATGACCTTTCCCTGGAGCTCCAAACTCACATATCTAACTGCCTACTTTCCATCTGATTGTAACTCCTGGTTGCTTGGGCCACACCGTTCCTCACCCACATCTGGTCCTGCTTCAGTCTTCTGCATCTCAGGATATAGCTGCACCATCTTCCCAGTTGTTCTGGCAAAACCCTACCTGTAGTCCTCAGCCTAACTCCTCTTTGCTCTTATCTCATCCAGTGACAAAGCGTATGCCCTGAACCCCCCCATACATTCCAAATCTGTTAACTTTTCTCTGTAGTTATCATTACTATCCTGAGCAAAGCCAGCATTTTCCCTCTGCTGAGCTATTCATTTTCCTTCTTCCACTTTTGTTCCCCAGCAAACAAATCCACAGAGCAGCCTGAGAGCTCTTTTAAAATATGAACCAGATCATGCCAATTGTTCAACCTCTTCACTGTTTCCCATCACACAGAGGATCAAACCCAAACCCTTTCTTCTGGTTATCAGGCTCCACAGGGACTGGCATCACCTACGTTTCCAGCCTCAGCTCATGCCACCTGCCCTCTTGGTAAGCCCACACCCATCATGGTGGCACACAACAAGTTTACTTCCACTTTAGGGACTTGGTTGAAGTTGTGTTCACTGCATGGAAAACTGTGCTTCAGATCTTCCCCAGGGGCTCCATCTCATCCTTTAGGTCATATTTCAAGTGTCAGCTCCTCAGAAAAGCCTTCCCTGTCCACACAGCCATCAGCAGATTCTCTCTCAGTCATCACTTTTTTTTTGTCACATCCCTCTTACTTTTTCAAGGATATTTAACACAGCTTTGCACAACATATTTATCTATTGTCCATCTCTCCTTCTAGTGAAGGTAAATTACACATCAGTAATTTGTCTCGGTCCCCACTGTAAGTCCAGGTCAAGGCACACATTGGGTCCTTGATGAGGATCTGTTGAATGTATGCCTGAATATGGCTCCAATTTGGGAGTATCTTTAGCATCACAAAAATATTAAGAAAAATTCTTTATTTGTAGTGACACTCAAAGGCTTACTTCATACTTTAGTACCATAAAATCTGCCCTTTTCTTCTAACACAGAGTAAAAATCATATATTCATTTGCAAGTGCACTCAGTCATATCCTGGAAATTATAATACAGGGGACCTTAATCAAGTCCATGGTGCTCTTGAAGGCCAAGCATGGCTGAAATTACTTGTAAAAAGTATGTACATTATTTCTGGGAGATTGGCTCTTAGATTTGTCAGATTCTCAGTGGGATCAGTAGCCCAAATAAGTTATCTTAATTGCATAAAAAGTATTAGAGATTGATTTACAAGACCTATAAATGAATTCTCATGTTGTCAGTTACAAATAATGTCCATTTGTGCAGATTACGTGACTTATTTCGATTCTAGTTTCCTTACTGAAAAGTAATCTTTTCTATTTTTACTTACATGAACACACACTTCAAAAATATAGGTAATCATTTTTCTGTACCTCTTTGCCAGCATTGGTTATTGGTTGCTTTCTTCATGATAGCCATTCTTTCTGGAGTGAGATGGAATCTCAGCATGTTTTAATTTGCATCTCTCAAATGACCAGGGATGTTGGATATTTTTTCATGTATTTATTTATGTTTCTACTTCTTCGTCTGAGAAGTATTTGTCTCAGATGTGCAATTTTGGACTGGGTCTTTAACGTTGGGGGTATGATTTTTTGTTATACAACGGAGTACTACTCAGCCATAAAGAAGGATGAACTTAAGAAATTTATAAGTAAATGGATGTACCTTTTGATCAGACTCAAGTGAAATAAATCGAACACACACGTGTAAATATCACATGATTTCTGTGGTGTTACTTAGGAAGAAAATGTTCAAATGGGAAGGGGAACTAGGGAAGGAGAGGGGGAAAGGAAGGAAAGGAAAAGAAAAAAATGAGAAAAGAAGGAAAAGTGGAAACAAAGCTTTTGTAAGGAAGGAAGGAAGAGGAGGGAAGAGGGATTGAAAGGAGAATAGGGGAATGGGAAAAAAAGAGAAATGAAGCTTCGTCATGTACAGGTCATTCCCATAATGTGAACTTCGTGTATATCTAAAATATGTAATCACCACTCAATATTAGGTGCTCTAACGCATTTTATGGCAATGACAGTGACACTGTACCTAGAATATACTCAAGGAACTTGCCCAAGATTACACTGAACCTGGATAAGTTCTGGATCAAGTTCCATATTTCTCCCACCCTTCAACCCTTCAAACTTTCTCCTCTAGAATTTGCACTGGCATTATTCTTAGTCCATTTGCCCTGGATGAGGTAATTTTCTTGGATCACTTCACTGCAAGTACCATAGGGAAAAGCAGCTAGCTGGTTAAGGGGTTCTCCTGCCAGATAACATCTCATTCTGCATCAAGCACAAGTCCTATGAACCGGGAGTGTGGGTCTTATTATTCATCTTTGACAGAAGTGAAAAGTGAAGTGCAAAGAAGTCAAGTGGTTGACCTTCACTCAGAAGGCTACTAATTTTCAGAGCTAGAAGATTACACTGCCACTGTAATATTTTCTTAAATTTTCAATTAGGATGACATTGACAATCTTTATTTTGCTGGGGCTTTTGACTACAGTGCAGACACTCCACAGCTCAGTGTTTGGCTGTTCTTCAAATAGTTAAAGTACTTTGCAAACCTGGAGTAATATTTTTCTTTAAGAGGACATGAAGAAGCTATGTGACACACCCATTGAACAAAGACTAATGCCATTGCTAGGAAGGAAGGAAAAGAATCTCATCTCTACGATGACTTCAGCTTGTATGCATTAGCAGCAGATGATGCCCTCTGAAATGAGAAGAGTTCAGCTTACCATGAAAAGTTGATAAGGATTTTGTAAGTGAGGAATTTTATTTTCCTCATTGAGTTTATTGGTACATTTTAGGTATACAGTACAGTTACATTCATTATTGGGATCTTTTACCTTTACATGACAGGTCTTGATTCTCATTTTTTCCCCTTGTTCCTGCTCTCCCTCCCCCTTTACACTTTATTTCCATTTTTTCATTTTCTCCTCTTTCTTTTCCCTTATTCCCTTTCCCCTACCCTTCCCACTTTCCCTATACCTTTAGCCCCTTTCTTCCTATTTCACATTGTCAGCTATATTATTAGGATCTTATGTACCACTATAGTTTATTCACACTAGAGAAACTATTTGATATTTACACATGTGTGACTTATTTATTTCACTTAGGAGTATATCCTCCATATATAACCATTTTCCTATGAATGAATCTAATTTCTCATTCTTTATGGCTGAGTAATATTCCATTTTATAGAAAAACCACATCTTTATCCAGTTTCCAGCTGATGGGCAAATGGGCTATTTCCAACTTTTAGCTATTACAAACTGAGGAATTAAAGTCACTCAGAGATTCAACTCTACAGGTGCATGGCTTAGTAATAAAGTGACATGAAAGCAATTAGTATTTGGCCTGAAACACTTATATCCAGGCTGCTTATCCAAGTGTTCTGTGGTAGTTGACAAAAAATGGGGACAGTTTCCAGCAGAGCCTTTTAGGTGGCCAGTAATAATCACACTGGCCAGTCTTACGGACCAAATGTGAAGTGCAGTTTTCACTGAGGATACATTGAGTTAAAAGCTACATTTTCAGTTCTATAATTGCATGGGCATTTAAGTATATGAATATATTTATAAATATATTTATATTATTTAATATCTTATGATCATGGTCTATGAGTGTTTGGCTTTTATTGTTTTCCTATCCAAATGTACTTCTAGATTGGCTATTCTGACAGGTATTCTTTCAAGAGACTCTTCAGGAAGGGCCAACAGGCACGGAGCAATTCTCCAATTACTTTCTGCTTTAGTTGGCACATGGTTTGTTCACTCCAAACTCATGGTGAAATTTAGTTGCCACTGTGGAAGTGTTGGGACCTTTAGAAGATGCCCAGCTTGTTAAGGATTAATGCCATTCTCTTGTGAGTAAGTTGTCATTCTCCAGGGACTGGATTAGTTACAATGAGAATAGACTGTCTCTTTTCCTTTTGCATTCTCCTCCTCCTCGTCCTCCTCTTCTTCTTCTTTTTAGATTAGGAAGAATTTAGTGAGTGAAAGTCTAAAAGATACACAAGGGAGTCTGGTAAGTGGATTGCCCTCTTCCTTTTTTCTAACAGTACCTGATTTGTTTGTTTATTTGTTTTGGTTTTGGTTTTGGTACTGGGGATCGAACTTGGGACCTTACACTTGCAAGGCAGGCAGCAGAACCCCTGAGCTAAATTCCCAGCCCAGTATCTTGATTTGTTGACCAAACAGTTCTCTACTTCATCCAACAGAGTTGCCATGGAATAATTTTGGCTATCTCTAAAAAGCAAATCAATCTTCAAAGGATGAAGAAAGATATAGTCCCTCGAAGGAACTGCCAAAACCAAGGAAATTGAGAAACAAAAAGTCTGAAGGTACATAATGGAGATAATTTAGTTTGAATTATTTCCTTGAATTATTTTCCTAGTATTCTATTTTCTTTCCAGAACTTTTGCCAAAACTGACAAAAAAGCACTTTCAGGTTTTGGGGCCTGAACTGGACGATAGAGAAAGAGAGAGAGAAAGGTAAGTTGTTACATATATACATTCTTTACTTTTCCACTCCAGGTACAAATCTTGTGCAGGGGAGTTTGGAACCATAATTTTTGGGCTGCTATAGACTAAATATTTGTCTCTTCCCAATGTATATGTTAAAATCATGTGCTGGTATGAGGAAGTGAGGCTGTAGAAAGGTAATTAGTTAGGTTATGAGGGTGGAGACCACACTCATTGGGTTAGTGTCCTTTTAAGAAGAGAACATTACAGGTTGTTTTCTCTCTGCCATGTGAAGATATAAAGCAATTCTTTACCTTAAATTAGATCTACCACAACCTCGATCTTAGACTTTCCACTATCCAGAAATGTGAGAAAAAAAAATCCTTGTTATGTAAGCCACTAGGTCTGTGATAATTTTGTCCTAATAGCCTAGTCTGACTATGACAGGGGCATCCCCATCACAATGGGATTTGTTTGCACTTCCTTGGAACAGATGGGGGAATTATTAAGCCCCCTGCGGAATCACTGTATTAATCTAGTGCCAACCAGCCAGAGGTTAGAAGTGGTTCGAGAAAGGTTCTGAGCAGAAAAGGCCTCAGATAGCTCTCCAGTTGGCCTTGGGTAAGCAGACACACTAAGATCCAGAAATTGCTTGGGCCTCCAAAGGTGGGCAGGGCCCTTGGAAGGAGGCTAGCTGTCACTTGTGCTGGTCGAGTTGATTTTGCTGCAGAGGCTATTGAGCAAATGATCCTAAACAAGGAGCCCCATCATAACGGTGAGAGCCAGCGAGCAAAAGCAGAGTGTCATCAGCTGTGGACAGGACAGTAGGATGGTGTGTGCTTGTGTGTGTGTGTGTGTGTGTGTGTGTGTGTGTGTGTGTGGGGATTGTGCTGATGAGCCGCAGTGCCCTCACCTGTCTTTGCCAGACACTTAAACTTCCCTTGCAATGAATCATTTTGGGCAGGGGGATGAGGTACCACCTAGCAGGGAGTTTGTACCTTGAGTTTGACTCAGTAGTGACCCCAAAGAGATTAAGTGTATTCTGAAAGAGATTGCTTTCAGATGGAGATACTGAGCTAGATGAATTCTAGCCACCTCTAATCCCCTCTGTTAGAGGGAATGGACTCTGGAATAACTATGATTAGTTACAAAAATAAGGAAAGTTTCATATTTTAAGTAAGGGCCTTGAGATTGAAACAAATTTCCACAATTTGATGGGAAAAGCACCCATTTGGATTAATTTTTAAAACCCCATAAAATTACTTTATTTTCATGTCTTTTAGCTAAGGCAGATTAGCTGATTAGTCAATCAAATCACTCTTTTAATAGTGGCAAAAAAAATCTTGTGATGAATGAATATATTGGAATCATAATATTTGTGCCTAGCTACATGAAAAACATGAAATATGTATTATAATAGACCAGTAACACCCATTACATGAAGTTCATGCTGCAAAAGATTTCTTCAATGACTTATTGGGAATCATACATCTTTAGAGCTCCATATGGGTTCCCACTTTCCCAGACTTTTCTTGACCCCTGAAGTCTGACCTCTTGCTTCCCTGAGGCCATACTGTATATCTACACAGTCAACACAGAGGCCACACAAGCAAATATTTATCATGACTTCAGAGTTGTGCCAATCCAGGCTGAAATTAATTTCCCTATTTCATTATTTACTTTATTTAAAATATTTTTTAACTGAGTGAAACATGCTTATAGTCCCAGCAGCCATGAGGCTAGGGCAGAAGGATTGGTTGAGCCCAGGAGTTTGAGGCCAGCCAGGGAAACACAGAATAAACCTTAAAATATTGCTCTCAAATAAAAAAATCACTTTCATTTCTAAAGGGCAAAAGGTTTTAAGACAATGTTTTAATTGAGGGAAAATTATTCCTTTTGTAAATAATTTCAGCATCTCTAAAGATTTGAACGACTTCCGTATTTGTAGTACATAATAAACAATGTGGCCTTTAATTGTATACTACTTGTATTAGTCACTTTCCTGTCCCTGGGACAAAATATCCAATGCCTGCAACTTAAAGGAGGAAAGGTTTCTTTCTTTCTTTTTTTAAATTAAATTTATTGGTACGTTTTTAGGTATGTAATACAATTATATTCATCATTGGGATCTTGCACCTTTTTTTTGAGGGGTGGGGGGTAGCAGGGATCAAACTTGGGCCCCTGTGCTTGCGAGGTAGGTGACAGAAATACTGAGCTAAATCCCTGGCCCCTCTTGCACCTTTTTACATGATGTATCTTGGTTGTTATTTTTTCCCCATTCCGCTGTCCTCCCTTCACCCCTTCTACCCTTCCCTATTTACAAAGACTTTGTTTCCATGTTTTTCCTTTTGTCATATTCTTTTCCCTTCTTTCCTTTCCCCTCCCTACCCCTTCCATTTCCCCTACTCCTTTAGACCTTTTCTTCCCATTTCACAGTATCAGTTATACATTTTGATCCTTATTTACACTGTTAGTTTTTCACACCAGAGAAACTATTCGGTATTTACACATGTGTGTCCTATTTATTTCACTTAAGAGTATGGCCTCAGTGTGCATCCACTTAGCTACAAATGTGTAGTTGCTCATTCTTTATGGATGAATAGCTCTCCATTTTATTAAAAAAAACCCCACATTTTCCTTATTCAGTCTCCACTGATGGGCAATTAGGCTGTTTCCAAGTTTCAGCTATTACAAACTGTACCACTATAAACATGAGTGAGCACATATCGCTGTGATGTGATTTTTATAATTCTTTTGGGCAGATACCCAGCAGAGGAATAGCTGGGTCAAATGGGGCCTCTAATCCTAGCTGTCTGAGGTATCTCCATATTGATTTCCACTATGATTGCACCAGTCTGCACTCCCACCAACAGTGAAGGATTCCTATCTCCCACAACCCTGCCAGCATTTGTTATGGGTTAATTTCTTGATAGCAGCCATTCTTTCTGGGGTGAGGTGAAATCTCAGTGTTGTTTTCATCTGCACCTCTCGAATGACCAGTGATGTTGAACAGTTTTTTATATGTTTATTTGCTGCTTTTACTTCTTTATCTGTGAAACATCTATTCATTTCAAATGCCCATTTTAAAATTGTGTCTTTATATTTGGAGGGGCTGGTCTTTTTGAGTTCTTTATATGTTCTAGATAGTAGACCTTTGTCTGAGGAGCAGCTGGTAAACATTTTTTCCCACGTTGTAGGTTGTCTCAGCGCTGTTGGTGGTTTCTCTTTTAGTGCAGAAACTTTTTAATAAGATGAGATCCCAGTTGTTGATTCTTTGTGCTAGTTCCCATGCTACTGAGGATTTGTTCATAAAGTCTTTAAGAGGAGAAGTTTCTTTTGGCTGACAGTTTTCCCATGATTCAGTCCATGGTTGGCTGGCTCCAAGGCAGAAGGGGCACAGTGGAATGGGGTGGTGGAGGAGAGCTGCTCACTCTATGGCAGCCAGGAAGCAGAGAGCGGATCAGAGGAGAGGAGTAGGGCATAAGAATATCCTCTTCGAGGTCACCACCTCCCTGACACCCCCGCCCCCGCCACAGTGACCTGCCTCTCCCAACCAGGCTCCATCTCTGAACACAGGAAACTTTGGGGGTACATTTTACATCTACACCGTATTCTACCTTACATTATTGTCAGATATTTTTACTTAAAACAATTCTGTCTCCTTGGAAAAATTAGCCTTCCTTGCAGGCTAGACAGGTTCCTTCATACTTTTCTATTTGTCACAGCAATAAGCACCTAACAGTGCTGAATATTTATTCACTATGTGATTTAAAGGAACATCAGCTGGGCATGGTGGCTCACGCCTGTAATCCCAGCACTCAGGAGGCTGAGGCAGGAGGATCGCTGTGAGTTTGAGACCAGCCTGAGCTACATGCTGAGTTCCAGGTCAGTCTCACTACATAGTGAAACCCTGTCTCAAAAAACCAAAAAATAAAAATAAATAAAAATAAATAAATAATATGAAATAAAAAAATAAAGGAACATATTGACTTTATATTAATAGAAATTAAGAGCTTACAAAAACTTTTTATAAAGAAAAGATTGGGAAAATTAGATTCAATTTAGAACTTTTTACAAATGTGGCAAAAACAAATGTTCCACTCTCAACTGTAATTTTTCATATTTCTAGAGATTCAAAAATATAACTCAAACAATAATCTGTTCTGCTAAAATGCTATAATTCTGATGTATTAAGATACAAAATTATATTCATCAGCTTGTTCTTGCTGTGACAAAATACCTCAGGACATCAGCCTGAGGGAGGAAAGATTATTTTGGCTCACACTGTCAGAGGTTTTGGTCCAGAGTCAGCTGGCGTCACTTTGAGGCTCATGGTGAGGCAGAAACATCATGGCAGAAGGGTGTGGAGGGGAGAAGCTGCTCAGCTCTGGGCAGCTGGGAGGAGCAGGCTGTGCTGGCCAGCCTCCTCCTTCTGCTTCTGTTCATCCTAGTGGATAGTGCACCCACACTCAGAGTGGGTGTCCCCCTTCATTTTCTGTCCGCTATGCCAATCGTGCGGGAAACACCCCTCACAGATACCCCCATAAATGTGCTTTAGTCATTTCTTAGATGTTTCCCAATCCATTCAGTGACCCTCTCTCTTCCAAGGGCAGAACCCCACCTTGAATGTTCCACCACTACTTAATATCACCACATTGGGAACCAAGTTTCCATTACTTGGATGTTTGGGAGATGAACCACATCCAAACCATAGCATTTGCCTCAGAGCTCAGGGGTCTGTGAGCCTGGCACAGAGTAGAGACACTAAAGAACCTTTGGACACAACTCCATTTGTTTCCTGTGATTGGGGTTCCTCGTCCTTGGCAGTGGTGCAGCTGTACAAATCTCCAGGGCCCTTATTATCTCTTTAATGCATCTCTTTTTTTTTCTCATCTTTGCAAACTTTCTTATCAGTTCTCATTACTTTCTTGCCTGGTGGACTACTTCCCAACCATCAGTCCTACCCATCCTTTAATGCATTACTACCACCTCCCTTGGGAAACCTGTCCAGAACATGAGTTTCACAGGGAGCTCACATTTAGCAGGTATCCATTACTCTTATTGCCTGTTTCCTCCTCTGTGTAATGAGGGAAATAACAGCCAGAGATTGTTGTGAGGATTAAATGATTTAATACATGTCCAGCGAGCAGGAAATGCTACAACATATTAACATAATTTAGCTCTTATTATTACTTAGGAAACATTTGAGACTTTAAAGACTTTTTTTCTTTTTATTGAGTTTATGGGTACATCTTAGGTATACAGTGCAGTTACATTCATTACTGGGATCTTGTACGACAGGTCTTGGTTCTCATTTTTTCCCCTTGTTTAAAGTCTTTTTTGTTTAATGCTTTATCTCCTTGCTTGCTTGGTTTATGCACTTGTATCTAGATTCCTCAAGATGGAGGAAGATAATGGGGGCTCCTGGGTAGAGAGACCTTCCCATTCTTTAGTGTGGCTCTACTGGCACATGTCTGTTTGCACACTGAGGAGGACACCGAGAGTTTAACTCCATCCCTGAAGATGCATGGACCAAGTGCCACATTACAGGCAAGCAGCCAGGCTTTTGTTTTATTATTACAACCTCATACTCAATTCTAAGGCAGAGAACCAAATCAGAATGCCTTATAATTTGCCACGACTGCAATGTAGCATTAGCATTCTAACTCAAAAACTTTCCTGAGACAGCCTTACTTTCAGAGGAACAACAGAAGAAGTGAGTCTAAGAAAAAGCACAGTGGTTTTCCAATGCCACATCTCAGAGAGCTTAGTTTTCTAAGAGGTTGACTGCTTGAGTCCAGAAATAGCAACAGCCTTGACATGAGAAAGATTTCTGCCAAGAGGAATGGTCACACCAGGTAAAGCCATAAACAAATGAGATAAAATCATTGTCCTCACTGAGCATAGTGGTACATACCTGTAATCTCATCTACTTGGGAGGCTGAGGTGGGAGGGTTATGAGTTCTAGGCCGGGCTAAATAATTTAGCAAGACCATGTCTCAAAAATACAAATGGCTGGGGATTTAGCTCAGCGGTTCGGTGGCCTGCCTTGCAAGCGCAAGGACCCGAGTTCCATCCCAGGTACCAAAAACAAAAAACAAACAAAAAAACAAAAAGCAAAGAAACAAACAAACAAAAAAACCCCACAAAAAAACAAATGGCTGGGGATCTTGTGACAAATAGACAGGGAAGGAAGGGAGCAGAAAGGAAAACATAAAGAATTAAGATGTGTTGTGTACATGTACCTGGTTCCCACGGTGAGTGCAATCAGTATGCACGCCTTACCAAAATGTACTAATAAAACAGAATTTTCAAAAAGTGACTGGGGATGTAGCTCAGTGGTAGAGCACCTCTGGGTTCCATTCTTGGTATGAGGATGAGGGGTTGGAAGGCTGTGACTAAGAAGAGAAGTTAGAAGGAATAATACAAACTGATGGATATCCCTGAAGAGCCATCTGCTTCTTTCTTTTTTTTTAAACAATAGACATCTGATTTTGTTTCTTCTTCCTCTTCCTTTCCTCCACCCCACTTCTTCTTTCTTCTTCCCCTCTGCCACTTCCTCCTCTTCCTCTTCTTATTCCTCTTCTTTCTCTTCTCTCACTCTTGAACTTTTTTTCATGTGTCCAGCTAAAATCTGGATTTCCTAGCTCCCTTTCCCCATTACAACTAGACAAAGCTCTGGCCAGTAAGCAATAAGATAGAGTTTTAGTACTTTTTGTAACACAATTTACAAAGAACCTATTGTATTTAAGGGGGTCATCACATTTCCCCCACTGCCCACGCAGAACATAAACATAATAGCTGGTCCTCCAGTGGCCACCTCAGATCATAAAGCCATCTTTAGGATGGATGCTGCACACGGAGGATAGTGGAACAGAAAACTCAGACAGATCCATAATAGCATGGAAAACCACAACAACTCTGGACTGCTTGTTTGTGGACTCTTCACAAGAGGGAGAAATGAACATAAGCCACTGACATTTTTTAAAATAGTTATATATAGCTAAACCTAAAAGTAACTGAGAGCAATAATCCAGATGAGAGAAGATAGTGTCAAAGTGGTCAGTTTCTGATGTTTTTGAAAGTAGGGCTTATAGGGCCAGCAGCACAGCACCCGCCTGACAAGCATGAGGTCCTGAGTTTCATTCCTCATACAGAGGAAAAAAATAACAAAACGTAGGGCTTATAGATTTTGCAGGTGGTTTAGATACAGGAGTGAAGGAAAAAGAAAACAAAGGAAGACTATTAAGTTGTGGACTCAAGTGGCTTATAGTGCTATTTTTCAGGTAGATGCAGAAAGCTGGGGGGACATGAGGTTGGCATTGGGTAGAAACAAGTCCTAGTGTCTAAGTGTCAGAGTTACCCTTGACTAAAGCAAGGGCACAGTGAGAGTGGAAAACAAGGCAGAAAACCTGGTCATAGGCTGATGGGGAGCCAAGTGAGCTCCTGTCCTATTGCTTCTTATCCTCCATAATCTATGTGACAAAGCCAGCAGAGGGGACTGAAGGGATTAATGTCAAGGGTAGAGATGAAGAGAGAAAAGCTGTGAAATAGTGATTGTAGAGAGTGGGGTTTCCAGGCAGGGATGAGTGTCCTTTAAGCATAAGTCACTTGGCCATGCTGTGTGTTTTTGTATGATCCAGTCCAGTTGCAGAGTTGGGTTTAATAGAGCCCAAATTTAACCTGGCAAATACCCAAGCTTGTAAGATGAGAGAAATAAGGGAATGAGTAGAAGAAGGCATCAGAGTGATGTATCTGCAATCAAAACTGGATGAAGAAGGAAGCCAACACATCAGATAGGCAAAGGATGAAAGAATTGAAGATTCTTGAAAAGGATGAAAAATTGCTGGAATGAGGGCCCTAGAGGAGCTAAGCAGAAGGGTACAGTGTGATGATGGTCCAAGGCTTGAATGGCTGAACAGGAGACTTTGGAGGAGACCTGGTTTGTCATCAGTGAGGCCAGGTCAAAGCACTCCCTGAGGACAGGGCTGAGTGGCTCAGGTGAGAAAGGGGAAAAGTTACTGGGGAGAGAATAAACTGAGAAGTCTAAGATACTGGATGGAGGTCAAGGTATTGCACAAAACATATTAAATAATAATGAAAATAATAATGAAAGTGGCTTACAAATTCCTATAATTAATAGGTTCATTAACTGGTTCTATTTAGTAGTATAAATATTTTAAATTAAAAAGAACAAAAGTGATATTTATGGGGCTTTAAGAAACAAAGTTTTGCCCAAGAATCTGTTTGGCTTGGGTGAAAATATAAAGCATTTTTTCCCCATGTGAAACTTCTTTGTATCTTGATATCTTTTCTTTTTCCTTCTGTGAAGTTTTTCTAGGCAACTAATCTATTAACATAATCTTTCAAAAATTCACCTTTTTCCCCTTTTAAAACTCCCACATCACAGCTTGCTTCTTCTAAGCCAGACTGCATTTTTCACTGTACTTTAAAACTTTTATTCTCATATTTATTTATTTTCTCAGATGTTTGTTTCTTTTTATCTGGCTCCAGTCCCCTGTTCCTCAGATTTCTTTCCTTAGGAGAAAGAATGGGGTATTTCTCAGGGTATGCTGACAGAAGTGTCTTAGGTGGGACCTGTGAACACAGAGGGCCTTGCATACCTGTATCCTTCTTCCCTCCTGTGAGCATTCAGATCACAAGGCCAGGCCTCAGGAACAGGCCCAGTTTGTCAAAGGGGGTCTGTAAAGCATGAAAATTGGTCCCATAGCCTAGTCCCTCTTCATAAACTCAAAAGCTATTAATTGGGAGTCTGTTCTGGTCTCCTCATTGCACTGCTTAATGTAATTAACGTTAATGAGCGATGACAGGCTTACTTCTCTCAGGGACATTCACATTTCTAAAATGTGCACATTAACCCAGGTAAATGTCTGTTTCAGGAAATAAATGTGAAACTATTAATACTATTCATGATTTTTGTGATAGGAAAAAGAGGCCTTCCTTCTTTTGAGGTCTCAAAACAGCCTCCTTATCTCTCAGAAAACCATCCGGAAAAACATAGTCAGGAGCTTCTTGTGCAGTTCTGAGTGTGGGCGCGTGCCAAGCTGCCCACTTCATTTATGACCACGTCCATCTGGTCACCTATATGTCTTCTTCACGCATGTTCCAAATCAAGAAATGGAGACCTCATTCAGGGATCACGTTTAAACCAGACTATTTAATTGTAAAGTCTTGATCTCAGGATCCTGTTCTCTAATTGTTGGAGAAAATTCGTCATATATCCAAATTTACGCAGATTTTTTAGGACTAAAGTCTTATATTGTTGGCTCCTCTTTCTTTTTTTTTTTTTTTTTTTTTTTTTTTTGGTACCGGGGATTGAGCTCAAGTCCTTGCGCTTGCGAGGCAGGCCACCGAACCGCTGAGCTAAATCCCCGGCCCAGCTCCTCTTTTTTTAAACTCGGCTGGAAAATGCAGAACGAGCTGGGAGCCAGAGAAGAGAGGCACCAAAAATTGACGTTTCAGTTTCTCAGCGTGAGCTGGGTTAAACTGGTGGGAAGGCATCTTCCAACTGTATGCAAATACTGAGGCGGGCTCTGGCGTGGAGACAGTACCATGCAATGGTTAGTGTAGTGGGCTGGGGCATCAAACTGCAACTCCCTATCTAACTCCTCCCAGCTCTGTGACCTTGGGCAAGTCACAGAAGCCTCAGGTGACACAGCTTTTACCCACAGTGGTAAAAGTTTCTCAATTGAGGTTGTGGCTGATGAGAGTAGCCCTATGGTGAATATCTCACCGCACCGGAGGTTGTGCGTCTGTGAAGCTCAGCAGGTTCTCAGTTCCAGAAGTTTGCCCAGCGAGGGAAGAGAGGCAGCGATGAAGTAGGTATGCACCGAGACAGGGCTCTTTCCCCCTTCCTATCTTCTAGAGAAAGGCCCAGCGTTGGCTATGTTCTCCACCGCCGCCTCTCCGGTCGCTCAATATAGTTCAGAACCAGGAAGAAGAAAGCGTCCCCAGCTTTCTCCAGCAGCGGGGCGCTGAGCCTGGCCCCGCGGAGCAAGTCCAGTCATGTGTCTCCGCCGACTTGCTGTTTGCCATCTCGGCTAAGTCTTGGACCTGTTCCGAGGGCCCTTTATCGGCCTTTTGTAAACAGCTTGCTCGGGGTACACAAGGATAACCAAGTTTCTGAAATGAAAACACAAATACAGTAAACTCTGATGCCTCTCCCTGCCCGGGGCTGCTGACTAGAGGGAAGCCAACGGGCCCCAAGAGGTCGCTGGTGGCGCAGGAACTGAGGCCAGATGGTAGAGAAGGGGAAGGAGGAAGAAGAAGCAAAACGAAAAAACAAAACAAAACACACAAAAACACCCAGAAACTTTCTTCCTTGTTGGGGATAATCGCCCCCTCTCGCCCCGCGCAAGGTAGTAACGTGACACCGAGCGCGACGCGAGGACCCGCGCGGGGAGAGGGAGGGCGCAGCAGGAGAGAAGGCTGCGGAGCGCCCAAGGAAGAAAGGGGAGGAGGAGGAGGAGGAAAACGAGGAGGAGGAGGAGGAGGAGGCGAACCCCTGTCCAGGAGGTGGAGCGAGGGGACGGTGTCCG
>NW_022900926.1:34311126-34326855 GCF_012274545.1 Fukomys damarensis | reverse complement strand
CTGCTGCCCCTTCTGCGCTTCTCCCTCCGGGACTACGGTTTCTGCATGGCCACCCTGCTGGTCTTCTGCTTGGGCTCCCTCTTCTACCAGCTCAGCGGGGGACCCCCTCGCTTCCTGCTGGACCTGCGACAGTATTTGGGTAAGGACTGGCAGCAGACGCGAGCGCGGCGCGGGCTGTGCAAAGTTGTGCCCAGGGGAAGAGTGGGCGCCCCGGGCACTTCGGGTGCCGCCCCCGTCCCGACGCTCCCGCCCCAGGGGTGATACAACCCGACTGGGTCAGCGCTTCTTCCTCCCGCGCCCGGCTGTAGTCGATAGGGGTTACAGGGCCGGGCAGGTACCTCGGGGCAGAGCCGCACACCTGCCCCTGCTCGGCCACGCCACTTCAGTGCGCCAGTGTTTGTGAGTGCACGGGAGTGAGTGTTCTGGTCCGGGGAGAGGCAGCAGGAAGAGACAGTACCTTGCGTCGTTAGCTGCAGTACGGTCCGTCCCATCCCGCGCTCTGAGGCGTGCAGGTGGGTTTACCGCATCTTCCCGCAAGATCATTTCAAAGAACTCTACCCCCGCGAGTCCCTCTCCTGCCGCCAGGCTAAGGTGTCTGAACGCTGGCTTGTGCCTTGACAGCGCCTGCCCACCCCCACCGGCCGCACCGACCCCCAGGGGTCTGGGGCTTTCTGAAAATTTAAGTCATGCTGGCCAACAGTGTTTGCCTCTCCTGACCTGGTGATCCTCAGTGCTCTGGGTGTCTCAGGTCCGAACTTTTTTCCCTTGCTTTGCCTTTGTCTTGTCCAGAACAAGGCTGCTTATCTGTAGCAGAAATAAGGAAGAGATTGTAATGGGCGAAAACGGTGCTGGCTAAGGAAGGATGCAAATCTTTCACACGTCTGTGGCCAGAAGAGGTCGTACAGGGGTCCGGGGAGAAGCTGGGAGAGCTCCAGTTTCTTGGAAACTTCCGAGGTGATAAACCTGAGCTTAGTGGCAAACATCCAGCTTCTGCAGAGACCAGGTGTGGAAAAGCTACACCGAAAGTGCTGCAAACAAAATGGGCCGAATGACTTGGGGCAGCTGCAGACTTGTCACCTTCACCCCAAATGCCCCTTCATCGCAGAAGCCACAGGTTTAGGGAGCAGAACTTTTGGAAGGACAAACAAACAAACAAACCATATCAGCAAAGTAAGAAATGTGTTAGGACATTTGGAAATAGGAACACAGATAATAAATCATTTTTTCTATGTAAAGGTCAGATTTTAAACCTTACACTTTTATTCCAGTAAAAAATTTGGGCCTTTTGGCTTTGCAAGATACTTTAGGGAAAATTGAAGGAAAATATTGCCCATAACAAAAGTGTAACCCTTAGTATCTGGTTTTATAGAAAATCTAGCATAAGGGCATCGAATCTCTTGCATGTTTCCTGAGTTCTGTATTTTGAACTCTAGTTTTCAGACACCTGCTAGAGCCTCAAATAAAACTTGTCAGCATCAATAACAATCATTTAATTAGCACTGGGATGCAAAAGTTGAAGCTCAGGGGTCTTTCTCCATAAAATATGATGAAAATTTTTTGCAGATGCTGCTTTTGAGCAAATGTGGAGGCCAGTGATACAGGGGAACGTGTGCGAGTTGGGGCTGGAAGACATCTGTGTCTGCTGTCCAAGAGCTCTTGGCTTTGGGCAGGATACTCAAAGTTTGTGGCCTTTGTTGTTCATGGTAAAATTGGGGATTGGACTAGATATTTCTAAAACCTCTACCAAGCAACTAAAATTCTGTGATTATGATAACATTTTCAGGAGAAGGGAAAACCTAAAAGGAAAGAGCAAAGGCACCATAACGAGTAAAATCAAGATATTTCAATGCGTGTCACATTTCCCTTTTCACTGTGCATTTCAAAAAGTGAGGCCTGATCATTCGGGTGGACAGTTGGTAGAAGAGTGAATTGGTGATATTGACCTGGGGTCTAGGAAGACCCAAAAGAGGAATTCTGCTCCTGTTTGCTACTCTCTGATCTTTAAGTTTCTGAGTGACACACTGGATAAAAATAAGGTCAGTGCACACTGAAAATAGAATACCCTTGGCCAAATTTATTCTTTGTTGTTTTGTCACATCAATAAAATAATTATTCTGGGGAAAAGTGGGCGTTTGTTCTCTGGGATGTTCTAAAATATGCCCTGAATGATACCAGGCCACAATATCTGCAGAACTGTTTTTGTTTTTTTTTCCATTCTATTATTTTATTACACTCTATCCAAACAAAATTTGTGGTTACTAAGCACATCCTCTCAGTTTCCTTTGCTAGCCAGTTATTAAGGCAAATGTTTTTCTTAAGTATAAATTCATGTAAAGTCAGTATTTTCTAAATGAAATAATATTTATATCAAACTTTTTCTTTACAGGGTATAATTTCAATATATTTGGGGAGTACTATATATTTGACAGTAGCTATTCTACAATGTTTCTTTATATGATCTATAATTAGTGGTCAAATTAATGAATATCAAGTAGGTAATACAATATCTATGATATTAAATAGTTTCATGGGAAATCCAGAAGACATGGCATTTATGATGAAATCCAGCATTTGCTGTACAGGAACCAGTCAGTGCACATTCAGGGCCATCAGCCATGCATTGAAGTCTTTGTCTGTGAGCCAAAATAAAACTCTCTTTATTAGTTAGTTCATCTCAGGTATTTGTTGCAAGAACAAAAAGCTTACTAACACAGGTAGACACAAGCAAGGAAGGGAGGATTTAAATCCAACTCTGTCTGATTTCAGTGCCAATTGCAAAATGCTGTGGGCAGTTTAAAGCAGAAAATGGAAATATAGCTAAGATGTGAACGGGAATCTGAAGAGCAAATTGTCTAAAAGAGCATCATATTCGTTTCCAGAATTTCACTTTCCCTTTCTTCACACTTTTACTCTGACTGTCCTGAAGGACCACTTGTGAAGTGAAATAATTCAAGCAGCTGCTGTGTTCAAACATTGCCTGCCTGTATTAAAACCCACTGTGCTGTCTTCCTGTATTAGTGGACTGGACTCTGCCTGAGCCTCTCAGCAGCAAGGAGGTGATGTTTAGTGGAACTGCAACTTCCCTGGGCTTTCTCTTTCTTTGGCAGTTTTTCTGTGTCTGAGGAGTAGTTCTTCCCGTGTGTTGGAGCATTGCATCACCTGGGAATTTGCTGCAAATGCAAATTCTAAGGTCTCTTCCTAGACCTGTTGAATGAGTCTGGGCTTGAGGCCCAGCAGTCTGTGCTGTAAGCACACCTCCAGGTGATCCTGATGCAGCTTGTGTAGGAGAACCACTGTTCTGGAGTGTTGCTTTCAGGAGACTTCCCTAATATTTGAGAGAAGGTGGGGGTGGATAACTAGGAGAGTTAAAAAGGTCTAAACGTTAGTTTAAAGCTTGGACCTGTGGATTTATTTTTTAATTTCAACTTCTAAACTTGCATCTGCTTTTCTGCTTAAGCGCCATTGTTTCAAGAGAAGAACCAGCCAGCAGCTGCAGCCCCAGCTGGCCTTCGACTCTTTGAGGTTAGGAGAGGCATGGGAGGGGGTGAAGTGGGGCAAGTAGAAAGCAGAGTGTGGGAAAGGAAGAGACAGGAGACAGTGGTGATGCTTTCTCTTCCCCACAGCAACTAGTGCATCAAATTGGGGAAGGGCAGAGTCAATTTGGGGAAAGGCAGAATATGTGCTAAAGAACTTTCTTCTGCAACAAATTTGAAAAGAGGAAAGGAAGTAGGGGGAGGCAAAGGAGGCAGGGATAGTTGTTGTTTTAATCCCCCACCCCCATAGTTGGTGGAGGGAGAACACAGTCAGTGGAGCAAAGGGATAAATATAGTAAAGGCTATACTTAAACATCGGAGACCATCGTCTTTCCAATTCAGTGAAATTCATTTTTTGAAGCAGCAAACTTTGATTTGCTATGAAAAACAAACAAAAATCAAATAAAACATCCCCCCAGAAATTAGGTTGTAATGCAGGCCCACTGCCAGTAGTCACATTACTTATGGGCTATGGAAATATCAAAAACTTGGAATAACACTCATTAGATTGATATAAACAGAATAAGCCAGATGGCTCACTACTGATCTAGTACAACTGGCAGACGCTAATGATTTATCATCAAGCTTTAGATATGTGACTTAGTCTTTATGGGAACTAAATTCACTGGCTTGATCTTCACTAGAAATTATTGCCTTTCCATATTTAATTTATGGCATTTTAAATGGATACATAGTTATTTCATTCTCTAAATTGCCTATTTTTCTACCTATTGAAAATTTGGACTCAAAAAATAAAAGACATGTTATTTTACTGAATTTGATATTCTTCAAGCTTAAATAGATTTAAAGAAAAATGTGAAAATAGAAGTCCAGATCAGTAACAAAGCATTTTCTCTAAACTTTAAAGCCAAATTTTTATTTTTCTTCTGCCCATCACATACAGTTTAAATATAGTACTTTTGGCTGCACACAGGTAGGAAATGAATGCATAAAATATGATATTATCAATACAATTTGCTGACAGAAAAATGGTATTTTTGTTCATCGCTGCAAATTTATCTTGTTGGTTGGTTGGGGATGCACAGTAGCACTGTATTACAGGAAAGACAGAGAATGGCATTTAACTATGGCAGTCTATTCTGTAAACAGCGTGAATGGTGAAAAGCACTCTGACTTATAAACTATTTTAAATGTACAGTAGTCTCAGTCTGAATTGTTTAAAAGTACATATAAATATGAATTATCTGCACACTGTCTTCCTTCAAATTTCCTGTCATGGATCCAGGTTTAAGACAGTAGTTGGTTTGTTTTGGAGAAACTAGAAATAAAGTGGTCAAGCATTTTGAGTACCAAGAGAAACAGTATCTTTTGCTTCCCTAGAGGGAGTGTGAGGGAACACAAACAGTAGCTTGCCTTGCAGCTGTGCTATGTATCAGTGATGGATAGAAAAAGCATCTTATTTGATGGATCGAAGCTGCTAGAATTATTAGGAGTTATTGTTTACTTGCCCCAGCCCCCTGGCTGGTGGTGAAGGAAAGGAATGGTCATAAATGCATTGTGTCCCATCTACATTTATTTATATTATAGAAACTCACATCTAGATGCTTTTGTCACAAGCAAAGATAGAATCACTAACATTTCATTAAATTTTCTTATTTACAAAAGACAAAAGGATGTAGCAATTATTCTGCAGGCAGCTCCAAATGATATACTTTTCAGTATTGACACTTAGGGAGATATGATTCACATACCATATCATTCTCATTCATTTAAGGTTTTATAGGTTAATAGTTTTTACTGTATCCCTAGATATGTGTAACCATTATCACAGTCAATTTTAGAATATTTTTGTCACCACAAGGAAAAGCTCTGTGCCCTATATCTATATTTCATTAGTGTCCCAATCACCCCTGACCGAAGTAACCATTAATCTGCTCTCTTGACTCTATGAAATTTGTCCATTCTGCACTTTTCACAGAAATAAAACCATATAATGTGTAGTCTTTTTTGATTGGCTTCTTTCACTTGGCATTATGTTTTCAGGGTTCATTTTTATTACCGCATGTATCAGCACTTAGCTTCTTGTTAGGGCTGGATAATATTCCAGAATAATAGTTTTTATATGGAATAGTATAGAACAGAGTGGTGTGTGACAGACCACAACTTCTTTATCCATTTGTCCCATAATGGGCATTCCAGTTTTTTCCACCCTTTGGTTACTCCAAATGATGCTGTTATGAATGTTTGTGTGCGTGTTTTTGCTTGAACACTGTCTTCTGCTCTTTTAGGTATGTTACCTGTTCTTTTGGGTGTGACTCAGTGATTTCTGGATCGTATGGTAACTCTGTGTTTGACTGAGGAACGGCCAAACTATTTCCATAGTGGCTTCATCACTCTCATCCCTAATAGCAATGGATGAGAATTCCAGTTTCACAACATTCTTACCAACGTTTCTCATTTTCCATTCTAATGGGTATGAGGTGGTGTGTCATTTTGGTTGTGTTTTGCATTTTTCCCATCGGTTAGTGATGTTATTTACCACATGTTAACTAGGTCATTTGCATATCTTCTTTGGAAAATATGTAGTCAAATCTTTTGCTCATTTTTCAATTGGGTTGTATGATTTCTTTGTGTTGCAGTTGGGTTGTAAACCTTTTTTGTATATTCTAGGCAATGAAGTCTTATCAGACGTATTACTTTGCTATTAATTGTGGGATTGGGAAGGATAATGTTAACTTAAACATAATACTGTTATGTATTGTTCTTTATCATACATATGTACCTTTTCAAGGAACAAGAAATTCATTTTATACTTTAGCCATTTTAAAAGTGCTTACTATATGAGTATATAAAAAAAGCAAAATGAATTCCTAATGATTAACTGAAAACAAGAACCTCCCTAAAGTTTTTCATGATATAGCAGTCGATAACCTTAAATGATAAACATTGATGTTTTACTTTTAATTTTAATATATGATAATTCATGGATAGTTAGCACTTAGCACTAACCTATTTTAGAGATGTTTCAGACATTTACTCTAACTTACACAAGGATTATAATGTAGCCAATTTTGAATAGCAGATTCTATAGTACAGTGGATTCAGTATTTTATTTTTGCATTTATTCACTAGAATGGAGCTCAGTAGGATAAAATTTTTATACATTATGTTCCTTACACAATGTTCCATGAGGCTACAAAGGAAATCTTGAGTATTCTTGTAAAAATGTAATTCATAAGCAGTTAATTCATTTTGTATTCACATTGGGCTGTAATATGCAGGACAAATATGTTGTTGCCATATTTTCTGTATGTTTAGTAAGAAATTTCCATTTCTTTAGAAGAAATATTCATTTCTACAATTATTAGAATTTTTGATAGGTTTCAAACTTTAAATTATCAAAACAAGAAGCTTTAAAATGCATACAACTGGATACTACCTAGTAAAACTTTGGTTTAAATAATTTGTAGCATTCATATGAAAATTACCAGGGAGCAAGGTATAATGCAGTGTTGAAGCTTTTAATACTTTTTGTTTTGTCGCAGTTATTATATTAATTGTCTAACTTTCCAAAGATAGCCCCTGGTTCATTTGTCATTTCGTTTTTCTTGTCTCACTGCCTATCTTTTCTGCTAATGCATCTGTGCTGATTGTTTTGGAAACTGAAAATGCATTAGAAACTCCTGCAGTATTATTTTACCATCTCTTGTAATGTTTTGGTGTTCTGCATTGTATTCTGTTCGTGTGCAAGCTTCTTGAACGTATGTGGCTCATTCTGGACCTCCCACCTTTTCTTTCACACCTGCTCTGGGTGCTCTGCACAGGCCTCCAGGAAGAAGTTGTTAATTCAATATATTTGCTACTCAGAGCATCCTTTTCATAGGATTCCAGCATAAGACGGTTCATCGTGTACAAACCTGTTTGGTCTCTGAATTAAGTAGAGAATTTGGGAGGGATGCCAGGAAAGACTAGCTCAGTTGATATCTTCAGCCTCTTTATTCCTTGGTATTTGAAGCCAGCACACCAAACAAATTTAATAAAACCATATATGGCACAGAACTCTATAAACATTCCTTTTGGTGCTCAGAGATAATAGTCTACCTCCCACCTTTGGGAACTGGGAATTACATGTTAGAGCTCCCAATAATTAAAAATACCTGAGGACAATCTAACAATTTGGCTACATAGAACTAGAATGCAGACTTCTTGTTTCTTGTCATTTTACTGAATTATGCACTAGTCATTTTGAGAGTTTGTCAAAAGTGGTTTATTTCTGTGTCTAGGTCAATGTCTTTCTTGCTTAGGTAGCAATTTGTGTTAAATTAGCCTACACATTTCAAGTATGACTTGAGGTCTTTAAGGGTTTGGGAGACTGTGCAATGATGTGATTTTTGAATTGGTGACTAAATTTAATAGATTTTAGCCTAGAACCACAAAATGATCAGACTGTAAAATGCACCAACACTTTTATCCTTGTTTGGAGCAGAATATTGAAATTATATTAGGTCATAGATTTGTTACTTTTGGTTCATTTATTGATATAGTATTAGCTTTTTGGCTGGTTTTTGATTTTGTATTGCTGAGGAATGACCCTAGGGCCTCCATGCTAAGCCTGAACTTAACTACAGAGCTACAACAGACTTACTCTGGAGCTATAATAATCAGTTACATGTAACCGCATAGCATTTCTGGAACGGTACTGATTTGTTCTTAGTTCAGTGAGTACATACAACTCTCATAGTTTTGATGACTAGAAAAATGAAACTATTTTGAGACATACAAATTCCTACGTTCAGTTATTCAGCTGATACTCATTGAAGGCCTTCTGTGTGTCAGAAACATCAGGCCTAGAAATAATATAGGTTTTGGAGCAGAGATCTGGATGTGAATCACTGTGTTACCATTTATTAAATGGGAGAACATCAGCAATATTCTTAACTTCTCTGGATCCCTGGTATTTTGATACAGTGGGATTAATTATTGTTTTATGGGCTACTTCCTCTTCAGCTTATTCTTTGCTCCCCTGTGATTCTTTCTTCATTTAGCACATATAAACACATGCACATAAATACCCACACATGTGCATGCACTCACACATTCATACTAGTAAAAGTATGCAGATTCGCTTATGATTTGGCTTCCAAATGAAGGAACCAGTCTAACTCAGAAATGTGAAATTACATAACTAGTATTTTTGTGGTTTATCTTGTCACCCTTAATTGGCAAAGACTCTTCAGCAACTGATGAATTCCAGGCATTTGCCCTGTTAATTATATACATATGAACCTTCCTATTGCCTAGAAACAGTTTTTAAAGAACATATTCTTTGCACAGCCTGCCTTCTTCTGTTTTGAATTTATCCACAGTATTGGATCTCTACAGTTATAAAATAAAAAGAGCAGCACAGTGTAAAGACACTGGAGCTGACTCTCTGGAGTGGCTGGATGTGGGAGGGTTGGACTGATAACCCTTATGTTAAATCTGTTGAAAAACAATCATGATTCCAAGCCAACACTCAAATGAGCTTAGAACTTTTCCTGTTTGTGGTAGCAGCACAGCTCTTTCTTTCCTTGTCCCCATTGCCCTTTGTCACAGGTCAGATAACACAATGCCCCCAGGAGCAGAAGATATCCTTACCAAGTGCCTAGTGGACTTGTTTCTGCTTCCAGTTTTCAGCATCTTTGCCTTGCTTTGACCTGACCTGTGATCCTCTCATGGGTTTGGAGGCAGGTAAGAGTCATCATCTGGTGTAGCTCGTCACCCAACTCCTTGAGCAGATGAAAGCAAATGCTGATTTACATTACTTGATAAAAGCTAAATTTTGTTTAAGAGACTTGAAAACCATGACCTTGCCACTCCAGAACAGATTTTTTGCACGGACACAAAGGCTGTTGGACATGATGGCTTTCCCACTTGAAAAGCCGAACACTGGAAAAGCCATGCAGAGGGATGGGAGAGGTGCTGGGCCTGAGCTGAGAACTGATCAAGAATAGTTCAGTGGTCAGTATCCTCTTGTCATGAAGGCTTCCTAAACTTTAGTTCTTTCATCTCCAGAGCAAGGGGTTTAATTAAACCCATGGTTCTCACTGGCACCCTCAGTAGCAGTGTTTCCTCATAGGCTCCTCAGTGTAGGTTATGTTCCAGTGGCCAGGAGAAGGAGAAAGGGCATGGTTTTAGAGTTTTGCTTGTTGTTTTGTTTTTTTTTTAACTGTCTAGATGTGTCTATATACAACCCCAGGAAAAAGCACTTTTTTTTCTTTAGAGTCAAGAAGTACATATGTTCTGAGGTGACTTATATTTTTAAAATCTTGTGTTGAAAAAGGCAAAAAGTCATTTAACGGTAGCAACTGAAAAAGGAACATAGAAGGCTATTTTCCTTGGATCCAAACGTTATTTAAGACTGTAAGAGTCAAGTGGCTGTAGCAAGTAGAATACAAGGAAGCCATTTTAAGCCATTGTCTTCTAAGGTTTACTCACTTTAAAAAATTCTTTTGATGAAAATTAACAGTACTTTCCCCAACTCTGTTTGCCCATGCCTACTTGGATAGTAATAAGATAGAATCTTGTTTCAGAAATTGTGGTAAACAATATTTCTAGAAAGGCGGAGAAAAGAAGCAGAGTAAAACATGGATTCCAGAATTAAGATTCTCACAATGTCATAGGAAGAAAAGAGGGAATCAACTAGGGCTACGAAAACTGTTGTTCCAAGAGGATTTTCATCCTTTCTACCCATCCCGTTCTGTTGTTGATGGCTGTAGTGGCCAGGAGGGCTTGTACAGTGTGCCAAGTTCCTCCATATGACTTGCACCTATTTCTGCTCCTTCTTCCGGGAATTACATAGAATAGTCTTTTTGGCCTTTGGTCTTTTAAATAAATGAAGATAGAAGATGACTGTCTGCCTCCACTCCCAACATTTTTTGGGTATTGGTGATTGAACCCAGAGCCTTTCACACTGAGCTACACTCCTAGTCCATTGTATTTACTGTTTTGAAGAAGGTCTTTCTAAGTCACTAAATTGTCCAGGATGGGTTTCAACTTGCAGTCCTCTTTCCTCATCCTCTCAGAGTTCTGGAATTACAGTTGGGTACCACTGTTGTTTTCGTCCACAAGCCCACTCACGGAACAAGGTCCAGGGGCCAGGACTGGGAGGGCAAGGCAGAGAATCACCACGCAGACTCTGGGGAGGTTTCTGGAACACTTCTGCTTTATTCAGGAAATGCACAGGCTTATATAGGGTAAGGCAGGGGTGGAGCCAGGGTGGAGTCGGGAAATTCGGCACATCGTTATTGGCCACATGCTAGTTTTTGGATTGCATGTTTTAGGGGCTGAGGCGAATGGAGTCAGGACTTTAGAGGTTTTTGAGAGGAACCGTTTATTTTCTAAGGTCAGATCTCTACACACCCGAGGGGGTGGACTATTCAACCCTAACAGGCCTCAGAGTTTTCTCAGGAGAGATGGGTGTGGCCTTCCTGACTCAGCCAGACTTTAACCTGATCCTCAGTTCCCCCTTTTGTCTTTGACTCCAGATCTCAGCCAAAAGGACTACATTTTTATAATTCTGTTACTGGCACATCTGATTTTTAAAATAAAGAAAAGTAACAATATGCCAAACAAGGTTAATATATATGGGGATCCCAGTATCAATCCATGCATCCAACTGCTCAAATTATTCCATGCAGCCTGAATTTTTGACCAAATGATATCCCACACATTAATTAAAGTTACAACATCTAACGTCTGGGTATTAATTCTTCCCAAACCAAGTTTAATTGTATTTGTAAATTGAGTATGGCTGTGTGGACATCTTGAAATAGCAGGCGGTCTTTCTGAATGCTTGGGTAGTGTTTTTTGTTAGCTGGTTGACCACTGTTGTCGCCACTTGATTTTGTGAGGTGACTGTTGCCATTGTTGTGGCAGAAACAGCTGCCACCATGGACACGACGAGAGCAGTAAGGGCGGAAATTTCAAAATCTTTCGTACTGTGGAGATGAAGCATAAGATTAAAGCAGAGGATCTGAATTTTGTCATTCCATATGGAGATCAGCCGGGACCCAAGCAGCTGGAGGTGTTCTAGCAAAATATAAACTCCAAGTTTCTGTATGATTAAACAAAGAAGGATCAATACAAGGGGGAAAACGAACATGAAAGGGGAAGGCAGAACAAGATAGAGATGGGGGGTTAGGTACTTGCGGATTTGTCCAGGATAAAGTAGAGATTGAAGGCTCAGCGGCAAGGAGGCTGTTCCTGGGTGCGCAGCAGCTCCCCCCACTGGACTGCTCAGTGCCAGCAGCCACAGGCCAGGGACTGCGCAGCCCCCATGTCGCCGGCCTCAAGGGGTGCTCGCAACCCTCTGGGTGGAGGGGCTTGGTCCCTAAAGTGTCCCGGGGAGTGAGGCCGTGAGCCCCCGGGGTGACAGGATCTGCAGTGGGGACAGCAGAGGCTGGGGAAGACAAAAGGACCTTTGGCCACTGCATAGCTGTTGGGCTTGGCGGCCGACCAGGCTCCCCTCCAGCCTCAGCAGGCCCCGGAGCCTCGAAGGTGCAGATCTTCCACTCGGAAACTTTTTTGGAGCTCTCAGCTGTGCCGGGCCAGGACTTGGAGGAGGAGGCTGGACGGCCCGGAGGCTGAAGACCCAGAAGCCATGCTAAGGCTCAATGAAAGGATTGTTTTTCCTCATACAACAAGTAAGGTGGCAGCGCACAAGATGGAGGCCGCCATCTTGGACTGGAAAACGTAGGCTCATCTGGATTGACCATTATTACAGTGAGGAGGGATTTTAGTGGGGGCACTTCATCGACAGGAAGTGAGAGACCAGCGGACGGGGCTGACGCCTTTGGGGAAGAAGAAAGCAGAAGAGACAGCCCGCCTGCATCATCTTTTTAAAGAGGCTTTTTGTCCGCCATCTTTAGAGCACTCAGGAGCCCTACACCCTCCTGAGTTTGGGCTGGAAAGGCCTTGGACACCTTTACGGCATCGGGACTCTTTACTAAGGCGGTCTGTACCGGCAGTTCTTGACCCATGACATTACTCATAATAGGGATCCTTACCCGGAAATTCAATATTTGCCCAGTATACTCGAGTCCCCTGTTCGTGCGCCAATTGTTTTCGAGCCCGCTCACGGAATCACCACGCAGGCTCCAGGAGCTTTCTGGAACACTTTCCGCTTAATCAGGAAATGCACAGGCTTATATAGGATAAGGCGGGGGTGGAGCCAGGGTGGTACTATTGGATCGCTATTGGATCGGTTAAGGCAGGGGTGGAACCAGGGCGGAGTTGGGAAATTTGGCACATGTTAGTTTTTGGATTGCTTGTTTTAGGGGCTGAGGGGAATGGAGTCAGGACTTTAGAGGTTTTTAAGAGGAGCAGTTTATATGTCTAAGGTCAGATCTCTACACACCCGAGGGGGCGGATTATTCCAGCCCTGATAGGCCTCAGAGTTTTCTCAGGAGCGATGGGTGTGGCGTTCCTGACCCAGCCAGACGTTAATCTGATCCTCACACAACTACTTGAGCGCTACATAAATCTTATCTAGAAACCTTCCAGTAGTTTCTCTTCTGAAGTTATTTTCAGACACAGAAAGAAGGAAGGGAAAAATGACATTAAAGCAAAATCTCCTGAACAATAATACCCCCTAAAAACAAAGCCAAAACCCAGACTGGGGAAAGGTATTTCCCTAGGAAATATCACTAATATTAAGATACTAAAATTAACTGATAATAAAAGGTAACGTGAGATAAATGGTAAAGCATGTGAGTGGGCAATTCACAACTGGCTGCCACTGAACAGATGAAAAGATAAAATTGTTTTAATTTCCTCATTCATCAGAGCCTCTTTCTTCTTTGTATGACCCTTCCCTGGCCTGTAACTGAGGAAGATTCCAGTTGCTTTGGTGTGTGAGCCGAGGACTGTCACATGCAACCCTCCTCTAATCTGTCTTTGAGGATGCGTTACCATATCCGCCGCTGTTCTGCTTGTCAGTGAGCAGAGTCTGGCTTAGCTGGCCGGAGTCTCTTAGGTCCTCCCATCAAGTGTGGTTGAGTTATTGGAGCCACAGTTGTTCTGGATGATCTGTCCTCGGATACGACCACTGCGTGCTCTGAGGCCTGGCCAGATACAAGGAGCACCCCGCGTTCTGCTCTGTGTTCTTCTGCTGTGGATTTGGCCAAGTGTGACAGCATGGGATAGAAGGAACCAGGGCTATGCTTCGAATGCAGCGTCTTGCCTGGAAGTATTTTCTCACTATCTGAGAAAACAGTGGAAGTGACTCATCTGGTTGGCGTTTCACAGAAATGTGATTGTGGATCTCTTGCGATTTCATTCTGCTTTCGTGTCAGAATTCACCCGATGATGTGCCAGAAAAGTGTGTGTAAAATCACATACAGATTTAGACGCTTCAAGAGGAAGTTATTTTTACCGCAGGGAGAAAAAAACAGAAAGGGCCGAATGGTGGGGAAGACAAAGCAGGTCTGAGTGTGGAGGGCAGTCTCTGGTCAGCTGGGTCTGGCAGGCTTGTCCTTGCAGCCTTGCCAGACTGGCCTGGGCTTTTGCTGTGGCCGCCTCTTCGTGGGTCAAGTGAGGAGTCCCTGCTCAGAAGATCTGTCCGAAGGAGAAGAATGTTGACATAATCTCTGGGTGTGAAGCCAGCTGAAGCAGTGTGGGGTTAACATTGGCGACTCCTGGAAATGTGTGATGGGCTCTCCCAAGCATCTCAGAGAAGCAGCTCCCTGAACTAACAACTGCATAGGGTGTGGAGGTAAAGATGGGGGAAAAGATGCCAGAAAGCTATGCAAACAAAACCCAAATGGCGCAGTGTCTTGTACTTTGTGTTAGCAGATGACAGGATGCTTTTCTCGACTCTGAACACTGTTCTTGTTTGCCTGCTGAGCAGAGATCCAAGGCCTTATGGAGCCTGAAATGTTTGTGGTTATGTTCTTCTAGTCATGCTGTGAGAGGAAGAGGTTCCCAGAAAGCAGAGGAAAGGGAAGGCAGTATTGTTAGTAGCCTTCACCTGGATCTCTTATTTGCCCCTGTCACCTGAGCAAGGGCTATCTGGGGCTACCATGGGCTGATAATATTTTGAGTCTCACAAATTTGTAGCACAATGGTGAACTTTCCAAGTGCATTTGGTAGATAATTTATGCAGATGTCCTTATATTCTGCCCCTCCGCTCCTCATGGCTGGGGAGGAGGATGCGGTTTCCATGTGTCTGTATCTTGAGATACATGCGGTTGGTGGCACCCTGGCCTAGAGTGCATGTTTAGGCCTGTGGTTAGGGGAGCACCTTAGCTTGGTGAGGAGAACCTCCAAAACATCCTCGGGTTATTGTGCCGGCCTCTGTCTTTGTGCCTCATTTTGTTTTATGTCACAATGCGTTCAGGTGCCAAAATCTACTCCCTCATTATCAGATTTTTTTTTCTTATCCACGTTGTTGGAACGAGAGGTGACTTTTTTTGTTAATTTCAGAGTAAATCTTGCTCAGAGGCTTATGCTTCATTGAAGTCTCACATCAATGGGATTTACAGGATCAGAGACATGTGTTTTCCTATCACTTTCCTTTGCCTGCCCTCCTTCACATTTGGCTTGGCAGTCTTCCTCTCTTTCATCTGTCATCTCCTCCATCTGTGCTTTCATTCCTTCAACAAACGCTCATCAGGCACCAGTGATGTGATGGGTGCTGGAGATAGAGAAACTAATAATTGTTCTTAACCATGTGGGACTGCACTGTACTTGGGGCGACATAGGACTTAGGAAACCAGGTAATAAATGAGGAACAGGCAAAGTGATGGAGGAGGGAAGAAGTAGGGGTTGCTTTCTCTGGCTGTGGTTAGACTGATGATCTCTTCATTTAAGGTTCTGGTTATGTCTGTAGGTCAGGGTTCTCAAGCCCGACTCTGATCAGATAACCAGGAGACCTTTGGAAATTACTGATTTTCATTGCTTGGTCAAAGCCAAGCCTGGGCATTTGTACCTATTATAAGCTCCCCGGTGTAATTCTAGCATGCAAGCAAGGTAGACAGCCACTGTGGTAGGTAAAGGGCCAGAGAGTTGTGTATGTGTAGTAAGTCCTCTCACAGTACCATGTGGGCTGCTGTAGCTTAATCTATGTGACTTGTGATACATTAGCTCGCCCTTTCTCTACACCAGCATTTCTTAAACTTCAATCTGTGTTTTGATCACCTGGGCATTTGTTAAACTGCAGTTCTTGTTGCTTTTTTTTTTTTTTTTTTTTTTTTTT
>NW_022900926.1:34198024-34310919 GCF_012274545.1 Fukomys damarensis | reverse complement strand
TTTTTTTTTTTTTTTTTTTTTGTACCAGGGATCAAACTCTGGACCTTGTGCTTGTGAGGTAGGCGGCGGCGGAACCACTGAGCTAAATCCCCAGTCCAAACTGCAGATTCTTGTGAAGCATTTTGCAATGGGATCTGAGATTCTGCATTTCCCACAAAGTCCCAGGTTGCTGGTCCAAAGATCACACTCACGTTAGCAGGGGTCCATACCATAACAGTTGTGGGAAGCAGTTAATACTTGTAAGCAAACAAATGGCACAGGGATCGGTATAGCACATCACAGAGTTCTGTGCTATTCACGTTAATCATTTTACAAATAACTTTGCAATTTAATTTTCATTCACCAATATGGTTGTTTGGATTTAATAACATTAGTTTTTTCTTAAGTGAAAATTACACACTTGAATGATTCTGGGTTCAAGTGCCTGTTTTCATTCATCTCTGTAATCCACAGTATTGAAGTGCAGGCTGTTTTGAGGTTTGTGTATTTAGAGATTTTGATCTCAAGTCAAGTTCACTGGTAAAATAGGATATAAAGCAACTGCTCTTGGATATAAAGTTTTTTCAGATAGTTACTGCAGATTCTTGTGCTGTTTCAAGTTTTAGTGCTGAGGTGATTTACATCAGAATGCATCCCTAACACCCAGATAGACCAGATAAAGTTTTCTTTATAGCCAGAGCAAATAACTAGATGCAGATACTTACAGAAAATAATTAGAATGACTCAGTGTAATGCTTACGAAAGACAATTTTAAGAAATAATCAAAGCCATTAATACATGCTTGCTGTAGGAAATTGAGAAGTGGGGAGAAGCGCAAAGAAGAAAATCAGAAATGAGTTAAATCCTTTACTCATAGCTGCTGTGGTCTTGTTACATGCTTCTTCCATTCTACGGTGTCACAAGTGTCACTTCCTGTCTTTACATATTTTTCTACAACATTGGTTTTCATGGTGGTAATACATCCAGCGAGTGCACTGAATTCCTTTAACCGGGCCTTTTCATATTTAGCTTGCTTTCCATGTTTTTCCTGGTTGTAGATAAAGCTGTGGTGAGCATCATTACATTTTTGCAGATAGCTCTCTTTGTCTTGGGGTTCATTTCAATTTGGAATCCCCGGGGTAAGGTGTGTACCCACTTCAAAATTAATTTTAATACAAATTGTCATATTAATACAGGCATGTATATTTATTTCATTAGCGGTTTATAACATGCTTTGCTCATAACCTTGTAAACACCAGATCTTATCTTTTAAAAATTCCTTACCCACTTGATTGGTGAAAAATGATATTCTTATGCTTCAGCTCGTATTTGCTTGAGTATTAGTGAAACAGTTTAGCTGTATTTGTAGGAAACCTTCTTGTGGAAGTTAGAGTTTAAACTTCTTTCCTATTTTTCTTGCTATAGATGTGTTTCCCTTTCTTTTGTCATTTGTAAGAGTTTTTTAGGCAGGAAGGGATCAGACCATCACCATATGTGCAGATATAATTTTCTGTTTTTCACTTACTCCTTAGTTTTTAAAGTAGATTTCTCTTATTTTTCCTGTGCACAAATCACATTTTTTGCCATTATTATTTTTGTTTTGATTTTGTGCTCAAAAAGGGCCTACATCCTGATATCAAATACACATTCTCTGTGTTTTCCTTATAGTTCTGTTATTTTGCTTTTGCATTTACTTTAAAATCCTTTGCCATTCATTTTAGTGTAAAAGTAAATGAATTCAATGATTTTTTCAAGTCTACCTGGGGACAAGTATCCTTGGATGATAGTGTTCTTTAATGGTGAATTAATTTTTCACACGTTCAAACGAATTAACGTGACTCTGATTAGAGGATCGAAAGCCTTGTTTGCTGTTTGCTATTTGCTTGTGGTTTTGAGGGAGTGGAGGATGGAGCGTGGGTGTGCAGCCATCTGCCTCCTTTCTGGATCTCCATCTATTCCTGGGCCCCCTCTGCTGCCTCCTAGCTGTGCCTCCCCCAGTACAGATCTCCGGGTCTCCTACCCCCAGCCTTTGTTTTCTGGGAAGAGCCCCTGTGCCGACATCCTGGGTCCCACAGTCGCGGGTCCAGGCAGACGTGACTGCTTTCCTTGCCTGCTCGGCTGAGCTGCCTGAGTGGAGGGTGAGGCAGATTTATAGGTCCCAGTCTCTTGCATTCCTGTGGTGTCTTTCATGAAAACGGCCCTAGGCATCTTTGTGGAGCTTTGCACCTGCACCCCTGGGTGAGATTAACAGCAGCTCTGGGGGACATCTTGGAACAGGGACAGCACGCATTCTAACACTTTTCGTGAGTGACTAGATGATTGTCCCTGTGTGTGGTTATTCTTTTGAATGCTTATAAAATTCAAGCGATTACAATTTGGAATCATGGGTGTTTAAAGGCCAACATGGTAGACTAGTAGAACTATATTTTCTTTTTAGCAATTGACATTCTGTTCTGTGAATCTGCCTTTAACAGGCTGTTTAATATTACAGGAGGCAGTGTAATGTTCACAGAGCATTGGGCTTCAAATCAGAAGTCCTCTGTTTGAGTCCTGGCATTGCCACCATGCAGCTGTGTGACCTTGGGCAATTCACTTAACCTCTCTGAGTCTCCATTGGTACGTTAGAGGGACGCTTTCTGTTCAGGAACAACTGCCATCAGAGTATAAAGAGAGTGCTATCTGGCACTCTCCTGCCTGGGATACAGTGAAAGTTTGCATTTATAATATCAGCCAATACACATCATCAGTTTAAACATCCACACAGAAGTCTGACCAGAGCAGGTGGCAGACGCGAGTGTAGGAAGAATGTAGGAACCAGTGTGTGGCTTTCCCCCTCCCCTTCTTCCTTTCCCAAAGACTAAATAAAGATATTCTGTATATCCTAAAACCTCTGGCTGCTTTTCTTTAAATTGCAAACAATAGTGTGATGATTAAAAGTTCTGAAACATTTATCATGTAAGGTTTAAATTTAAATGTGTGGGTATTTTTTCAAAACTGAAAGAGTTGGTAATTGAAATTTTTCTACATGCTATGGGGAACACAGAGGAGGGAGCAAATTACAGACAAACAGTGACACTTGGGCTGGGTGTTGAAGCCTAAATAGAAGTTTTCCAGGTAGAGAATTGAGAAAAGAGCACTCTGCATGGGAGGAGTAACACGTGTCAAAGTGAGTCAGCGGCCAGAGTTTCGGCACCTTGGAGTCCACTGAGCAGTGCAAGGTGGTGGGCAGGAAAACATGGGGTGCAGCAGGGAAAGGAGGCTCCTGAGATCACAGGGTAGATCGCGAAGGAACACTCACGTGTTATCTTAACTAGAACCCAGTAGGGAAACCACTAAACTTGTTTAGAGCACAGAGATCGCGAATTTGTTCTTCGTAAACAAAGCTCTGAAAGTGAACTGGAGCCGGGGGAGCCTTCGTCCTCAGACGTGAAGGCCGCTCTATGGTTTGTGGACACCTTGTGCCTGTTATCCCTTCACGCTCCCAGTGGCAGTGTTGACTCCCTTCTGAGTGTGCTGGGCATCAGCCAGAGGGGCGATCTCACCTCCCACTCCTCTCGGGCCGGAGTGGTCATTTTTTGGAAGCAAATTTTATCAAAGTTCTGAGTATTTCTCTAACAAGTTTAATGAGAACTGACTTTCAAAGTAGCTTTAATCTTGATAAAGACAGTTTGACAGGATCAACCGTGCTTATCCTACAGGTATTTATTTAGCATAATAGAGTCTTGTGTTTGCCTCACTGCTGACACTTTTGTGTTATGGTAGCATTCTACAAGCCTGTGGTTTATTTCTGATTAGCTAAAGTAGAAAGAAAATCCTCACTGACTTTCTGATTAGGTTAGGATATTGACATATCTCGGATATGTTCGGATCATGGCCATAACTTTGATCCATCTGCTTTGTCATAGATTGAGTTGGTGTGTAGCCTTTGCCTTCTTGCTATTTAAAAATGCCTGTGCCCTGATACGATGGGTTTATTTTCACTGTGTCATTCCTGAAGACTCTTTACAAGCAGCATCAGTCACATCTTACCCCAAGTCCCATATGCTAGGGCTGCCTCCTTGCATCTGAACGTGGCTTCTGTGAAGCTGTTCCCAGAACCTGTGCTGCCACCTGCTCTGACCAGGTCTGAAACAAAATTCTCCAGCTTTGTTTTTCATCTTTGAAATTATAAATAGGTTTCCAAATATTCAATTTTAATAAAGCATAGTTGGGAATAGTGAGTCTAGGTCAGCCACAGAAAATTGAATTGATGGAAGAGGTGGGTGGATAGTCTTAAAATAATGACTACACTTTATGAATTTAAAGGCATCTATCTTTTTTCTCCCTAGTGTTCCTGAGGACTGAGCCCAGGGCCTTTGCACTGAGCTACATCTCCAGTCATTTTTAAGCTATTTATTTAAGTACAGGGTCTTGCTTGCTAAGTTGCCCAGGATGGTTTTAAACTTACAGTCCTCCCACCTCAGCCTCAGAGAGTGCTGGAATTACAGGTGTGTGACACCACACCTGGCTAAAAGCATCTATTATTTTACAGAGGAGATGAAGCAGAAAGGAGTTCAAATGGATGCTCCATGCCGCATGTGAGCCTGTCTGAAATAGCACAAATTTATTGGGTGTTTATCAAGGCACTTAGAACACGTGTCTGAAGTGAAAGCATTTTTACAGCTACGCTTTAAATTTATGTCTGAATTTGCTGGAGACCAAAGCAAAAGGGGAAGAAACTGTGCCCTGCTACCCTGTTACCATGGCCTAATCTAAGAAACATACTAGCTAATGGGGGACGAGTAGCTTCTCTTTTCCTACCTTAAAAAAGGCAGACATTTAACAGTTCTAAGTGTATTACAATGAACCACTTCATCTACAGTAATCTTTCCCTGGAAAAATGAAGGTGTGTTCTTCATTGGACTGTGCCAGACGTCACCCCTGGTGAAAACGAAGAGCCTAAAAACTTGCAGTTTAGCAATGGTCTTCCTTGGAGAGCTGAGCTGGACAGGACAGGTGTGTGGCTTCTCAGTGGTTCAATGTGTTAGAAAAAAGATAGAGCAGTGGTACTGGGCCTGACTGATGGTTTTGCTTACGTATCAGTTTCTTGAGCTTTATTCCTGGCAGGAGCAGGAGAGCAGTGAGTGGAGTGGTATTAAGTGCCTGAAAGACAGAAAGTCGATGGGAATCACACTTCCAGGTGGTGGATGATTAAGCAGCCATGAAACTGTCCCTTCACTTTCCCCTCTGGAGGCCCTTTGGGGTCTGCTGTCCTGGGGTGTATCTCCTAAGATGAGACTTCTGTCTGCTCGAAGTTGCCTGGACCACTAGTGTCCTCAGGAGTTCTCAGTAATCCTGTTGGGATTGCATCAACATCTGCTCCATCAGATGTCTTTCTTTTTCATAGAGATTGTACAACCATTTTTGTACTAGTTGTCCTAGAGAGAATGGAATTCATTTTACTGATGTTTCTTTTCTACCTTTATTAAATGTATTTTTCATTTTTCACAAAATGTTCTTTTCATTGCTCTTTTTCCAGTTCAGCTAACTTTCATAAAGCTTGCCATGTTTTGGGCACTCTTAGGTTCATGAGCTCACAAAAATGAAGAATTAAAAAAAAAAGTTTTAAGAAATAGTCTGCCAGGTGTGGTGGCGCATGCCTGTAATCCCAGCACTTGAGAGGCTGAGGCAAGAGGATTGCTGTGAGTTCAAGACCAGCCTGGGCTACGTAGTGAGTACCAGGTCAATCTCAACTACATAGTGAGACCCTGTCTCAAACAACAACAACAACAACAACAAAAAAAACAAAAACAAATAGCATCTGTTGTGTGATTAGTTATAAAGTGGGCTGTGATTTGGAGCTTAATTTTCTTTTCATTTTTTTCTCCTTTTAATTAGTACATGTTTATTGTACATAACAAATGCATTCATTGTGGGTAGTTGGTAGCGTATACAAAACATCTTAATTCTTTTTATATTCCCCTTCTCTTCCCCCTTTTGCATCTTTTAATTTCACTGATACTTTAAATATGAATTTGAAAGTGGTGATTTCTTTTCATGTTTGGAATAAGATGACACATATATGAAAAATAAATGAGATGAATGGGACCTACCAGAAAACTGTTTTACACCACATACCCCCTCATCATATTTATTTATTTAAAAATTTTTTTCCTCATTGAGTTTATTGGTACATTTTAGGAATACAGTAAAGTTACATTCATCACTGGGATCTTGTACCTTTCTTTACACGACAGGTCTTAGTTCTCATTTTTCCCCTTGTCCCTGCCCTCCCTTCACCCTTCCTCCCTCCCCCTTTACAAACACTTCATTTCCATTTCTTCACTTTCTCATATTTTTTCTTTTCCCTTATTTCCTTTCCCCTACCCTTCCCACTTTCCCTACACCTTTAGCACCTTTCTTCCTATTTCACATTGTCCATTATATCATTAGGATCTTATGTACTATTATAGTTTATTCACACCAGAGAAACTATTCAGTATTTACACATGTTTTATTACTATGCTATAAGAAAAGATGTGTTTTCAAGTCCTTTCCATTGGGTGGTATTCTGTTGAAACATTTTTATAGAACATCCGTATTTTTCTGGAGTTTTTTTACCTTAAGAAAGGGACACTGTAAGGGACAGTGAAGGAATAAATGTATGAAATTGCACCAAATGGCAGGTGTGATTCCTGATCAGAGAAGGGTTTTGTGTACCTAGAGGTGCCGAGCGCACAAAGACTGTCCAGGGGAATTGTCTGGGAGGCATCGATTTCCCAACTGTCAGCTGCCAGATTACTCTTTCTAAAATCGATCTCCCTGAGAACTTGGCCTGCTACCCTCTTTTTCCCCAGCTCCCCCCAACACCCAGTCCTCACTTTCTAAAAGGGTTTATTCCGACTCTATAGTGCTTTCTGCTGGAAGACTTCACAAGGCTAAAGCCTGGAAAGACAATGGCCAGGGACTGTAGCCAACCTCTTTGCAAGTCAGATGATTTCCATTCTTTGCTTTCAACAACAATAAAAGAGGATCTAATCAAGTTCTGTGTTTAGGCAGATCACCCACAGATTGTGATGGGCTTTAGACATTAGGCAGTGAATGATATTGGTGTAATAAAACTTTCATTTCTGTCAGTTGACATGAGTGAGGTTTCTCAGAGTTCCTATTTATTAGAGTGAAAAATAGAAATGAAATTGAGATAAGTAAAATTCAGTTACACAAACATTCACTCTGTGAACAGCACAACCCTACTCATTCAATAGTGCAGTTCTGTCAAATTTTACTTCTAATTTTTAAGTATTTGTTGCTTTGATTAATTATGAATCAATGGTAATCTTGATAATAGCCCATAGTAGGTATTTTAAATACTTCAGGGTATTCTGATCAACAGGAAAAATTAAAATAAATTTCAGTGTACATAATATATTTGTATAGATGTAGAGTGATAATATAATATTTGCAAACAAAAATTATTCTGTTAGTGTAAAAATCTGTGGAGGAAAAAGTGGAATGAAAATACAAGCTGCGAATTTCACAGAAAAATGAAGGAACTAAAGAAAGCTTATTATTTCTTTCTTTTCTTCACAATGCACTCACCTCTGACAAGGGCTTCCCAATACAGTACCGAAAATCAAGCAAATGTGCCTGTTACCTTCTCCTGTCCCTCTCCCAGCCTTTGTCTACCTGAGAAAACTGGTATTCTCTGTCTTGTATCTATTATTCTCAGTCAAGTGTTGCAGGGCTTGCATATTACACTAATTTGAGAGCTTTTTCTGGGAAAAAGAATAAAAAGTTACAAGTAAAAATTTCCCTCTCCAGTGCACTGTCAGCCATGCCATCTGAGAAGCTGTGTGAGGAAGGGGCAGTTATGGCAGAGAGAGACTGGTCCCAAACAGTAAGTAGTAGTTTATCTGTGCACATTTTACAAAAACATGTGACCAGATGAATTTATTGTTAAAATCTCTCCTGAGATTTAGGAAAGAGCATACACAAGCAAAGTTTCCTGAAGGTTATGCTTAAGTTTCAGCTATTTCACTGTGACAAAGTCTGTGTGTGTGTGTGTGTGTGTGTGTGTGTGTGTGTTTTGTATGAAGATACATACACAAGCATCCCTGAAAAGTATTGTATGGTAGATTTAGTTGATTTTAAGTTTATATGAAATACATTTTTGCTCATAACAACAGATACATCACTGGTATGTGTGTGTCTTTTGTGGGATACATGTATAAACTATATGGTGCAGTTTTATTTTTAATGTTGGTATATGTCAAAATCACAACTCTTTGGGTTTTTAAACATATAATGAAGAATTCTGGGTACCGACTTGAAATGTGTGAGGGTATATAGAGTTCCTCAAAATTTGTTCAGGGTTATACAAGCACAGAATTTTGGAGGGGTACCACGGTGCAGACCAGTCTTTGCTGTCGTAAACACTGAACTCTGTAGAGAGGGCACACTGCGGACTCCCAGAGGAGGATCTGAATCCTATGGGGTGTTCAGATGTTTCTGAGGGACAGAAACTGACCTGGTCACCAGAGGCATAGCAAGTCTTGGTACCTGAGAGCCCATGTGTCTCATCCTGCTTTCATTTTGCTTGCCGAGGAGGCTTGGAAAATGCTTCCTCCACCCTTCTCTACCTCCTTCCCCTTATGCCTCATCCTCTTCTTCTCCTTCAGCCTTACACTGCTCTGACTTACACCTGTAAGGTAAAAAATTTTTTAACTCATGTAGATTTCATATGCAGCCTTGTTTGATCCCATTTGGAGCATATGAGCCCTTCTAAATTGAACATTTCCCTACCCATCCTTAGCAAATACAGTCCTTTGGTGGCCAGTTTCTCAGAGGCAGCAGGGATGACACATGACTTCATTTCTTTGCCTATTTTTGTAGTAAAAATGACCTTCCAGCTTGGTGGTGGTGATGGTAGACAGAACTTATTTTGATCCTGCCAGCCCAGTTGGATGTTGTTTAACTATGCTGTCTGCCTCATTTCAATTGTTTGTGAACTCTGATGATGGAGAAGGGATTGTGTCTCACACATCTTTCTTTCTTTCTTTCTTTTTTTGGTCACAACACCTGGGTACTTAGCAAGGAAAATGGAATAGCAATAAAATCAAATTTTGTTGATTCTACATTATCTTGATGTGTTCATTTATGATAAATATTTGTCAAGTACCTATTTGTACCAAGGAACTTCAAAGGGCTAATGGTCTAATAGAAAGCAAAACAAAATATAACAAATGCTTATTGATTGCTTACTCTGGACTCAGCCCCTATGTCATTTCTTTTATTTGATCAAAAAATCTTATGGGTTATTAGTACTCACGTTTTACTGATGGACAAGCTGAGGTAGGAATTTGCTGGATAAACGAAGATAGATACAGGAGTTGGACCCAGGCAAACAGTGCAGACCACATACTCTTGACTGCTCTAGTGTCAGTCCCTGGAAGGAATGAAATTTGGCTATGCTTTTGACTTATTTGGAAAAGAACTCTAAATATTGGAGCTATTTGTCTGATGTCACAATTATCTACTCTTGATAAAATAGGAATTTTATTGCTGAGACTTGAGTAGGATAAGACATCTATCTTTTATTGTGCTTTTTAACTTGGAATTCAGAGCTGAAAAGTTTGTTACTTTACGTTTTGCATTTTTAAAAAGGTATATGAACGTCAGGGAATCGTTCTTTATTTTGACTGAATTAACAGTAAATTTACCTCATCTAAAAAAAAAAAAAAGGGCAAATGGAAAAGATAGATCTTCCTTTTGCGTAGCTGCGTAATGCCCTTTTGGGTTGGGACTGCTGCGAACTTCCTTTTGCGTAGCTGCGTAATGCCCTTTTGGGTTGGGACTGCTGCGACGCTGGCCTCAGGCCTAGAGCCCTGTTTCCAGCAGAGGTGGGCTGCTTTTCACTTGAGCACTTCAGGAACCTTCCAAGTTTTTTTTCTTGTAATATGACTGTGAGCTTACATTTTCCAACATGTTCAACCCTTTTCTCAGCAGAAGTGTCTGTGGTGGATTTTGGAGGGTGAGAATGTGGTCAGTGATGTAACAGAATTTCAGGGATTGGAAATAAAGCCGTTTTATTGTGACTACCAGTTTTTGGCAGAATCATTATAACTCTTCTGTGCATGTGGATAATGTTGAAGTGTTATGGTTTGATGAAATACAGTAAAACCTTGGCCTGGGAGCGTAATCCTTGCAGGAAGCACGCTTGTAATCCAAAATACTTGTAAATCTAAGCAAATTTCCTTGTAAGAAATAATGGAAATGCAGATGACTCATTCCACAGCCCCAAAATATTCACATAAAAGTGATTACAATAGTGTAATGTAATACAAAATAAGAAATAAAATACAAAATATAAAGAAAGATCAGCAAATTAACCTGCACTTGCCTTTGATAAGCCTTGGAGGCCAGTGTGAGAGAGATGAGAGAGGAAGGTTATTATGTAGGATGACATTCACTGTCACTAACGGAATCACTGCTGTCCATTGGCTCAATGGAATCTGTCTTTTCATAAAACTCTAACAAGGAACCTATCCAATGACACTTGCTTTTGCCTCCTTTTGAGGATTTTATAGATGTGTAACATTACATTGCCATTACACAGATGGCACTGCTATGGCCTTATTTGGGTGGTGCTTCTCTACAAAATTTTGCAGTTTCTCACATTTTGCACATCTCCCTAATTGCATTTGAAATAAGGGATTCCTCTGTCTTTTTCTCCTCCTCTTCGGTAGATGAGATCTCCTCCATGGCCTCTTCTGTTGTAAGAGGATCACCTACATTTTCACAACACTCCCCCCTCCCTGGAGGGGGGGAGACCAGGGGCTCTGTTGTGATCATGTGACATTTGGTGTCTTGTACTACTTGTATTGCAAGATGCCACTTGTTTATCAAGTTAAATTTTATGAGAAATGTTGGCTTGTCTTGAAGAACACTCGCAGAACAAGTTACTTGCAATCCAAGGTTTTACTGTGTAGTTGTTGGACTTGATCATTTTGAGAAGAATGCAGAAATGCAATTGTATAAACAAATGTTGGAAAACCTTAGTTATTTGGAATATCAGGCAAAGAAGGGATCAAAATGATGGAGTTTTCTAGAAATTGAAACTTTCATTCCTTAACCAACATACTTCCCTTTAACCATTTTGTTGGACATCTCTTTAAAATATTTTGTGTATTCTTTGCTTCTCAAATGGAACTATATTATTGTTTGATTTTTTTTAATGGCTCATAATCTCTAACTAAGGTATCATTATCCCTTGCGACAAGTTGTATTCTCTAGATCTGTCAGGACAGTGGGACTCGGGGCCCTGGGAATGCTTAGCCTTGGGAACTCTTGGCTGTCTCTGTTTTTCCTTTGGGGATTTTCCCTGCTCTCAGGCAGCAGGTAGTAGTAGCTTTTCCTTCCTGCTCACCGCTGCTTCTAACCAGTGAGTGGTGAATTCAGGCAGCAGGTAACTGTACACTGGAATTGTTTGCAAAGCAAGAGAGAATAGCTCTCTGTAGAGCACTAAATGCAAGACTGATGTTTGCAAACTTACTGCACTTAATATTGACTATTTTGGATGAATACCTGGACAGCTCATCAGAAGACTCTCTGCCTTTTTTTTCTCTACTCAGCTATTATTTCAATCTTACTGATTGATTGATTGATTGATTGATTGATTGTAGTACTGGGAATTGAACGTAGGGCCTTTGCTCTAAGCTACATCCCCAGCCTTTTTAAAGTTTGAGACAGGATTTCCCTCAGTTTTCCCAGGGCCAGGCTCAAACTTGGTAGTCCTCCTGCCTCAGCTTCCTAGAAGGCTCAATTTTTTTCTTTTCAGATAACTCAGGAAAAGTTGTTGAACTTACCTATTTTGTCTTTTAAACAGTACTTTCAGAAGTAAGGATAGGAGATTTTGCCCTTTGGAGATATATTTTCTGCTACATCAAATGATTTGACCGAAGGATTTAAAATTCTGAGGATCCAGGGCTAATCCAGCCCTGTAGATCCATGGGAAATAGAAAAGGCACTTCTGGGAGTAATGACACAGTGGTGGTTCTTCTGTGGGGAGGATACAGGTGCTGTGGCCACTGTATGGAGCATGGTCCTGGAAGGTCTCTGTGTCAGGTCAGGTGATGGCAGGAGACTCACATATTCCAGTTAGTCTGGAGGTTCTCAGTCCACCTGGGGCACCTCTTGGCTATAAAATAAGGCATTGTCAATGACAGTATGTTAACTTCAGAGCTGAAACCTAGGGCCTTCTGGTGATTTTTTGAGGATTATGAGGCCAGTCTAGGTGATGTGGGGCATCAGCCAGAGCTGTGGTCTTCTCAGGCCCTGCCCAAGTCCTGTCCCCTTGGTCCTGTCAGGATTTGTTAGCTGCAGCATATCTCCCACTCTCTTCCCTCTGCTCTCCATCTCTGGGGTGGGACAGCCTGGTATCTCTGCTTCTTGGCCCCTCTGTCTTTTTCTGCAAGGCCCACCCCACCACAGTACCCTGGTCTGAGGACTCAAGCACCAGCTGTCCTCACAACTGTGAGTACCTGGTGGATTTCTCTCTTTTTCTTCAGGATGACTAAGCTTTTACTTTACCAAAGAATGTCTCTTATGGAGCTTCTTTCCTTCTTTCATCTTATCTTATCTTTTCTTTTCTTTTTTCCCAGCCAGAAAATGCTACCTAAAACTTCCTGGAAAATGCTTCATCATTTCAGCAGCATCTCTGTGGTTGTGTTGACTCAGCACTTTGGACACATTTTTCAAGTATGGATGTCATACTTTTGTCACTACTATGAGGAAATAAAGACTTCAGAGGAAGCACTGAGTAATATTAAGTTTCATAGGGTGGGGGATTTATCTCAGTAGCCCTACATTTGCCTTGCAAACACAAGTTCCTGAATTCAATCCGTGGTACTGAAAAAGAAAATTTTTTTTCACCACAACTCTCTAAAAGAATATTTTGAGAGTTCCTGAGTATTTTCAGGGAAATTTGGATGCTGACGTCTGGACAGGGAAGTAGGAATGATAGAATTCATTCCTGGCTTCTGTCCCATTACTGAGAAATTAGAATTCTCACTCAGCCCCTTCTCTTCAACATGGTGAGGATGGAATGAAATTCAATACAAGTGAACACACTTGGAAAACTCACTAAGTGGGCTTTTAGAAAGTAGGCATCTTCATTACTAAAAAGACTAACAAGAGCTTTGAGATAAATGAGAACCTTTAGCTAAGTTTAGGAAGTAACAATTTGCTCTCTCCTTGGGCGATTTCAGTACACTTTAACATATCAAAATCTCCCGAGTCCTGCAGCAAAGAGATCTTATTTGATCCTGTTTAAATTAGTGTTTCTCAATGTTTTTCTATCTTCCTAGCCATGAACCACTGTGAGTGAAATTTTTGGAGGGCATATGGACTCTTGGAGAAAGACTTTGTGATATTTCTTTTGACTACTTATTTATTTACTGATTTTCAGGTTTATTCGAGACACAGGGGATGTCCAGATACTGATCTATAGATCAGTGAGGTATTATTGTATTTTTTTACAGACATATATGTATACACATACAAATACAGATGCACATGTACACACATAGATTTTGATGTCATATTTTCATTGTCTAGCAGAGCTTACATTTTTTTAACTTTTGAAAAGTTCTGTTAATTTTTTAATGGTACGTGTTTTTAGTACATAATAAATTTATTGTGGGCAGTTTGTACATATATGTAACACATCTAAATTCTTTTTTCCTTCCTTTCCCCTCCCATTCCTCCAACTCTTTTTCCCCTTCCTCTTTGCAAAAATTCTTATTTCCACTTCTTTTCTTCAATTTTCTTTTTAAAGATCAGTTTTCCCTTCCTCCCCTCCCCTCTTCCTCCGTCTTTTATTCCCTTTCCTGTTTGAAAAAAAAATCTCCCGACTTCTTATCTTTTATTTTGCTCTTTATTTTTATTTTGGGTTTTTCACATAAGAGAAACCATATGATATTTTAACTTGTATGTCTGATTTATTTCACTTAACATTATGGTCTCAAGGTGCATCTATTTACCCAAAAAACTACATTTTCTTTATCCATTCATCTGTTGATGGGCAATAAAGGCTATTTCCAAGAGTAAGCTATTATAAATTTTGCTGCTATAAACGTGCATATACATGTACTGTAAAATTCTGACTTTACCTCTTTCAGGAAGATACCTAGAAGGGGAGAAGCTGGGACAAGGGGAATTTCTATTTTTGTGCGTGTTTTTTTTTTTTTTGAGATATCTCCATACTGATTTCCACAGTGATTATACTAGCTTACATTCCCACTTAGTTTCTTTTCTCATTGCTAAGACAAAATATCTGACAGAGTTAAAGGAGGAAAGGTTTACTTTGGCTCACAGTTTGTAGAGGTTTTAGTACGTAGTTGGCTGGCTCCAAGGCAGGGTGGCATGGCAGAGGGCATTATAGAAGAGAAACATGGCAGGCAGAAGGTAACAAAGCAGTGAAATAGTGAAGCTGCAGCAGCAGCAGCAGCAGCACCGAGCACTGAAAGCAGCCCTCTTTCTGTCCTTTATAATTTCTCTCCAGGCTACATGCCTTAGGGCAGGTAATACTCACACCTAGGGTGGGCCTTCCCATTATCCACACCCCTAAATTGTACCAAACCAATCAGTGGACTAATTAGTAATCACACACCCTTCATCGCAGCATCACATACTCTAGATCCAACCATTTCTGAAGAGCCCCACATATAACTACAAGAAGCATTGGGGTGACATCTAGACACAAGCCATAACACCTACCAGCACTATAGGTACCTCCGCATATAACATCACCCGCATTTGTTATTCTTTGATTTCTTGATGATATTCTTTCTGGAGTGAGATTATACCTCAGTGTTATTTAAAATTGTATTTCTGTAAGGGCCAGGAAAGCTGAACTTATTTTCCATCTATTTACTAGCCATATGTACTTCCTTTTCTAAGAAGTCTATCCATTTCAGTTGCCCGTTTTTGATTGGATCTTTTATTTTGAAGGCTTTAATTTTTTTGAGTTCTTTATATATTCTAGATGTTAGTCCTCTGTCTGAAGAATAGCTGACAAAACTTTTTTCCCATTCTGTAGGTTGTCTCTTCACTCTTTTTGGTTGTTTCCTTTGATGTGCAGAAGCTTTTTAATTTGATATGATCTCATTTGTTGATTCTTAGTACCATTTCTTGTGACACTGGAATTCTGCTCAGAAGAGTCCTTGCTGATGCCTGTGTCTTTGTGAGTTTTACTTACTGCATCTTCCAGCAGATTGTTTCTGTTTTAAACTTTAGATCTTTGATCTGTTTTGATTTTAGTTTATACATGGTGAGCTATATAGGTCTAGACTAAATCTTGGAATATGAGTATACAATTTACCTCACTATTTATTAAAGAGGCCACCATTCCTCTAATTTTAGTATATGTGCTGCCAAAGCAAGCACAGCCACCATTCTTTTAGTGCATGTTTCTGGCCCCTTTTTTAAAGATCGAACAGCTGAATGTATTTGGGATTGTTTCTGTTTCCTCTGTTCTATTCCATTGATCCACATGTGTGTTTTTGTGCAGGTACCATGCTTTTGTTATCACTGTAGCTTTGTATTGTAACTTCAAATCTGGGATTGTGATGCTTTCTTCTTTGCTATTATTCTGGATCTCTTCTGATTCTGTATGAATTTTTGGATTCTTTTCTCTAGATCTGTGAGGAATGTTATAGATGTTTTGTTTGGGATTGCATTAAATATATATTTTAGTTCTGTACATATAACTATTTTGATTATATTGTTTCTGCCTATCTACGAACATGGGATATCTTTCCATTTTCTGACATTCTCTTCAATCTCCTTTTTCAGAGTGATGTAATTTCTGTTGTAGAGGTCTTTCACTTCCTTGGTTAGGCTAATTTCCAAGTATTTAATTTTTCTTGATGTTACTCTTAGTGGTATTGTTTTCCTAATTGCTTTCTAAGCAAGTTCATTATTAATATATACTAATGCTACTGATTTTTGTAGGTTGATTTTGTATCCTGCTACATTGCTGAATTTGGTTGTCAAATCTCAGCGTCTTTCAGTGAAATCTTTTTTATCTTGTATGTAGAGGATCATGTCACCCACAAATAATAATACTTTGACTTCTTCCTTTCCTATACATATTCCTTTTATTTCTTTCTCTTTCCTGATTGCAGAGCTCAAGTTCTAACCAACTTTGCAGAAAATATTTTTCTACTAGAGTCTTACTCACACCTTTTTTTACCTAAAGTAGTAGAACTATCATACTTTAAACAATTCTTTCTTAGTGAAAATCATGGTTACATTTTCTTCTCACAGAAAATGTCTTTGAAATTGTTGTTCCAACATTTATATTTAAAATTAGGGCTTAGGGTTTTAAGGATGGAGAAGGCTTTAGAGATGATTTTGTTTGGTGATCTCAACTCCCAAGCATGTTTTTAGCCTGATGAAGTGAATATACTTGGCAGTGGAAGCCTACAGAACTTGAAAAATGTGCATGTGTCCTTCAAACTTAATTATTAGTCCACCAGCATTGTAGTAGTAAAGTCCCTCTGCCACAGGTAAATGTGCCCCAGGGGACTTGGGGACAGAAACATGTTGCACTGCAGATGTCAAAGCCCACATTTTACAGATATGGAAGATAAGGCTGCAAGATTTAATGCAATTTTCAAAGTCAGAACCTGGCTTAGAATTAGACTGCTGGTTATTATTGCACTGCATTTCCCCCTAGTGTCAGCAGTTTCTGCATCATCATAATTTATGCCATATCAATGCTCCCATCTACCGTCATAGGCTTCATATTTTTAAAAATAGATTGGCTTTTATACATAAATAATTTATAAAAGAAACTTTATGTCCCTTTTCCATATGGAAATTTAACACCAGTTTCACTTGCTATAGGAAAAGGTAACTCTAAAAGTAAATGTAATAAAAAGATATGTTAAATTTTAACTAGAGTTGCTGTAAAAGATTCTGAGATAACGTGCTAAAAATAAGAGATTACCAAGTCATTCAAAATTTTAAAAATGTATCAGCCCCAGACTTTGACATTATGTTTTGTGTAACAGAATAATTGGAAGAGAATTGTGAAGGAAATAACATCCTCCTGATATAACTCCAGGCAGTGTTTGCCTATCTGAAATGGAAAAATTTCTGTTTGATTGTTCTCATTGCCACTAGTCCAGGAGGATGGAAAGCACACCAGGAGCCTTGGAGACAAAGTAAAGCTTTATTGAACACCAGTGGGCCAGTTTGGGTTCATACACAGAAGACTGGCCCCGTCCAGCATTTAGCAAAGGAGGGTATATTCTTGGGGAGGGGTAGGGTTCCAGATAAGGCACATCTGACATACATTTGTAGGTTACAGAGTTTGAATATTTGTTAGCAGGTGGGCTGTCATGGTATTGACTCACACGTGATGCTGGCAACATGGTTATAGGGTAATTTAGAATATGAGGCTTATTTGTATTCTGGTGAAATGATAAGAGACAAAGACATCCCTGAGCTCAGACATATATGAGGCAGGACATGTTGAATAAAGAAAACTTCAAGTAGGGAATTTGCCTGAAGTAAGTCCAGCTTGACCCATGGAGACAAAATTCCCCTTTCATATCCACATACTATCTAAAATCCCATTGCGATCCACCAGTGGGTAATCTGTGTCCTATATATTAGGAGCTGTCCCCCCAAATTGAAGATCATGTCAGGCAGGTATACCTTAGTTTAAATCCTGGCTGGTTATAAGATCATTTAGATTTATTTGATTGCAATCTGAATAGAACATTGGAAAGAAGATCAAGTGGGAAGTTGTATGTATACTGGCTATTTAAACTATTAATACTCAGCATTTGGTGGATGCCTACTCAATATTTGTGAAAAGAATGAAAGAATAATAAATAGGAGTCGGTAGACAGGAATGCAAGTTACTGAATTTTGTTTGAAGCACTTTGAAACATATTAGCATGAAGTGTAGAAGACCGGATAACAGCTGGTATAGTCATGAGATATTCAGTTTATTATGAAGCGCAAAGATGCATTTGTACACTAAGAAGCCATTGATCACAGTTTTGTTTGTTTGTTTTTGTATGTATGCATGTGTGTGGTGTTGCAGGTTAAAACCTCATGCATGCTAAGCAAGTACTATACTCTACCACTGAGCTACTTCCAGCCCTTCTAATTTTTTTCCATTGAGTTTATTGGTACTTTTTAAGCATACAGTAGTTACATTTATCATTGGGATTTTGTACCTTTACATGACAGATCTTGGTTCTCATTTTTTCCGCATACTCCTGACCTCCCTTCACCCTCACTTCTCTCCCCTATTTACAAAGACTTTGTTTCCATTTTTTCATTTTCTCATAGTTCTTCTTTTTCCTTATTTCCTTTCCCCCTACCCTTCCCACTTCCCCTACACCTTTAGGCCTTTTCTTCCTATTTCACATTGTCACTTATACATTTAAAATATTTGAAACTTTTGCTGAGTTGCCCAGGTTGGCCTGGAAATTTTGAGAAAGGGTCTTGCTATGTTATTCAGAATAGCCTTGATATATAGTCCACACTGGCCTTGAACTCATCGTGGTGATCCTCTTTTTTGTTGTTTTAGTTTTTTGAGACAGGGTCTCACTATGTAGTTGAGACTGACCTGGAACTCACTATGTAGCTCAGGGTGCTCTTGAGCTCACAGCAATCCTCCTGCCTCAGCCTCCTGAATGCTGGGATTATAGGCGTGCACCACCATACCCGGCTTCGTGGTGATCTTCTTGCTTCAAATTCCCAAGTGCTGAGATTATATGCATGTGCTACCACATCTGGCTAGACCATTGTCTTTTATAGCCTGTGTCACATGTCACCCGCCTCAAGAAGAGAATAGCAGCAAAGACCAAGATTTAAATTCTAGTTTTCCTGACCAATAGCTAGGTGATTTGCAGAGAATACATTATCTTTTGGGGACTTTTTTAGATCCAAAGCTGAAAACCCTACGAATAATGTGTATGCCAGAGACTGTTGTGAGGATTAAATAAGGCAATGCATAACGGAATCATTGTAGATGGACTAAAGTCCTATGTTCAGTTGTTTTAATTGAAATTATACCATTAAGATAGTAAATTGCCTTTCTGTAGAATGGTAGGGAATATTGCATTCTGATTATTTGAATTTTTGTACATTAGAAGTATAATAAGTGCTCTTTCAGTAGAAAAATTACACTAAAATTCCTTGACATCAAAGCTATACTAACATAAGATGTGATTTCAAGATGTTGCTGTATGTTTCATAACCAGCATTTGATCACTTGAGTAATATTGAAGATGTAGAAAAACATAGGAAAAATACTGACTCTAACAGGATGCCCTAAACCACAAACTGTAAAAAATAGTTCCTTAAAACACACATACTTATTATCAATTCCTTGAGTGTATAAAAAACACAAGTCAAGGAACTAAGTAGAATTATAGAATTTGCTTTTTATGGGGACATAATTTAATAAGATACACTTTATTTTGTCTTGTTCAGATGAAAAATTGCGCTAACTTCCAAAAATAATATACCACAATTAGAACTCAATCTTAAGATTTTTTTTTGCTTCATGTAAATTCTGCCTGCACAAATCTTGACAATTCAAATAGTGACAGTGTTATTTTTAAAGTTGTAACCAAACTTCTAATATTACATTGTAAATCTTTGTGAATATTCTTCCTATTACATCATTTTTTATAGCTTACCTTCCTGGATTTTAGACAAGTTTCCAAAAAAAGACACATTTACACTGTCAGTGAGTTATTCACCAGGATAAAGTTAAGTGCGGGGTTTGAACAACATAGATATGAGTACCTTTGGGAAAGGGTTATCCATGAAAAGATCATTAAAATGCATTATAAATTTCTTTTAAAGATACTGTTATTGTGCCGTTACATACTTCATAAAATTCTGCTTATGTCTACTGCACCATTTGCACACCCTTCATCTCACACAGTCATTTTCCGATACATCCAACGTGGATGGTTAATGGTAAGAAAGATGATCCAAGATGTTCATTTATAATATGTCTTAAGAGCTCTTTAAAAAAATGGTAAAATCCTTGAATGATGCCAGACATCTAGAATAAAACTGTCAAGAGAAATTCAATTACATTTGGCTGTCTGATTTAGTATCAACTGTTATTCCTTTATTAAAAATGTTCAGTAACCATCTCATCAGCATGATGTCTATAGCAAGTTATTTTTACTTAAAGGCTCAGCTCTAACATTTGAAGTGAGTGGTTGCAAATGCCAGTCCGGTTCAGGAAAATGCTGTGGTTGAAGGCTGGCCTATTTTCACATGGAGTCAGATTATTCAGGTCCTGTTTTGTGGTATTTATGTTGTAAATAATACACCCAGAGTCCATGTAGCTACCTATCTCTGCCAGCTAATGATACCTACTGCGTGTTGTATCAGATCCAGAGGCTTAATGTTTAAATGCTGAAGGAAGTGTTTTTGGTTTGCTACAAGTTTTGTTTGGTGTTCACTGTGCTGCTGAGAAAGAAGAATTTAAACTACCCGATCCTTGGTGTACTACATTTCTTTTTTCTTTCCTAGACACTCCATTATTTCTCCACTTGAATTTTACTAACCAGTTGAGCTGAATGATCTAGGATGCAATCACTACTCAACATGGGGTCTGTGAATTAGTGGTCTCGGCTTCACTTGTAAACTCATTAGAAATACAGAATTCCAGTCCACCCCCAGCCTATTGAATTGGAATCAGAAGCTAATGAAATCTGTTTGTGGAGTATGGACCGGTCATTCTTTTGGGTAGCAAGGATCTAGAATTCTTTTACAATCACACACACACTCACACAGGCCAGTTGCTGTATCTAGACTAGGACCTGTTTTTTTTTTTTTCCTCTCATTGAGTTTATTGGTACATTTTAGGTATACAGTACAGTTACATTCACCATTGGGATCTTGTACCTTTACATGACAGGTCTTGGTTCTCATTTTTTCCACTTGTCCCTGCCCTCCCTTCACCCCTTCCTCCCCTCCCCATTTACAAACACTTTATTTCCATTTTTTCATTTTCTCATTCTTTTTCTTTTCCCTTATTACCTTTCCCCTACCCTTCCCACATTCCCTACACCTTTAGCCCTTTTCTTCCTGTTTCACACTGTCAATGATCTCATTAGGATCTTATGTTAGGACCTGTTTTAATCAACTTTTTTTTTCTGACTTCACTACTCTTAATCCCTCAATGCAGTGATTCTCAACTGGGGCCATGGGGTTCTCCAGAGGACATTTGGCAAAGTCTGGAGATTTGGAGATTATTCCTGGCATTCACGTGGGCAGATGCCAGGGATGCTGCTAAATGTCCTGAACACACTGGACATCCCCTACAACAAAAAATGATCTAACCCCAAATGTCAGTAGTGCTGAAGTTGAGAAATCCTGCTCAGTGGATGAGTAAGCATTGGTTGTAGAGATGGAGGTGAAGTAAGGATTAAATATTGCACATCCATCATATTTTTCTAGGGTATGGATTCAATGTTTTAAACAATTTTCCACATTAAAACTATCATGTGATTATATGTATTTTTGTTACATATATTTCCCACTGTTCATGTTTACAAATATCTCACTCATGAGAAGTGTGTAGGATTGACTCAATGCTAGTATTTTCACTTATATGCTTCCTGGGGAAAAATGAGTTCTACTTGCTGTAATCTTGAGGTTGGTGGCAGTGCTGATCACTGGGCACTATGGAGAAACACAGTTAAACACAATACTCTTGTTGTTCTAGATATCATGACTTGGGAGTAATAAATCCTTCCTTTTGCCTCTGTCTAGATTAGCAATAAGGGGGAAATGTGAATCCACGGATCTCACACTAGGATCCTGTAGATATATTTCCTGTGTTTTTCTTGATAGTCTCATGTGTTAAATGAGGACCTGTATCAATCAGTAGAAAGCTCAATGAAGGATTGTTGAAAAATAAGTAACCTGCCAAACATCTTCAACACCATCTATAATGCTATATAGTTTAGTTTGTAGGTTCACTCCAGAATGTTGGAATAGAAATACCATTCTCAAGTAGTTAATCTAATCACTTTTACTGATGGAAAAGAGGACACCAGATGAAACAGCTTACAGACTCCTCAAAGGAATGAGACAAAAGTGCCTGAGAAAGACCACAAGAGCCTACAGAGTCAGCAGGAAGCTGAAAGGAGATGAATGTCTTGCTCTGCTTTCTTAAAATCTTACAGAATTTTAGGATGTTGGGATTAATTGTTGATGATGACTTAGAGAATACTGTTTCCATTTTTTAAAAAGGTTGACCCCTAATAAATTATCCTTATGCCAACCAAAATACATTCAGGTTGTTATGCTTCATAAACTACAAAAAGCAGGAGACTGTCACATTGTTTGTGCTGATCCCAGCCTGCTAGAACTCGATCTTCCTGCTCTGCTCTGCTCTGCCAAGGCCAGGCTTCCGTGATCACCAAAACCCAGGAGTTTCGTGGGCCTGTGAAATATGCAAACCACTAGGCCTCCCAGACACCTCTCACTGTGGGGTCAAGACATCTTTGAAAAAGCCTCCAAAAGAGAATGTGTGAGGACCATTTGGCCATACTCTGCTTCCCATGTGCCACTTTTTTGTGCCAGCCTGTGATTCAGGAGTCCAAATCTGCTGGAGCTCATACTCCAGGATACTGCTTGTGTCTCATATAGTGGGACTTTTTTTTCTCAATTTTTAAAGTTAGTATTGCTTTGGATACATAGCAACTACATTCCTTGTAGAGAATCAGTACATATACTGCATCTGGAGAGCCCTTTTACTTCCTCCTGCCTTCTCCTCTCTCTCCTCTTCCCTCATCCTCAGATCTTCTATCCTTTCAAAGAACTGATTCTTTGATTCATTGCTGCTTTGTATTGCTTTTTTTTTTGGGGGGGGTCTCAGCTTCATTAATTTCTGTTTGATCTTTACAATTTCTTCCCTTCTATTAGTTTCAGATTTGGATTGCTCTTGTCTTTCTAGGACCTTGAGATGCTTCATTAGTATTTATTTGGGATTGCTCTATTCTATGCTTTTCAATCTTATGGGAAACTTTATAGTTTGAATTCTTTACTTACTTTTCTGAGATCTGTTTTAAAAATTCAATTTGTGAGAGGAAAGAACCCAATGTGTGATGCAACATTGTTTGATTTTCTCTTGCTGTACTCTTCAAAAATTAATCTCATATAAATAAAAACTCTTAAACACATTTGTTGGAAACATAAATCAGCGACACTCCTTCCTAGAGTGATTTCTTATATACCTTTTGATATGGACAGTCTTATTTTTTCCTCTTTTTTCCCTTCCCTTCTCCTTCTCACAGTATTTTGTTATGTAGTCTGGCTTGATCTTGAGATCATTATGTAGCCCAGACTGGCTTTAAATTTGTAATCTTCTTGACTTAGCCTCCCAACTGCTGAAGTTATTGGCATGTATCACCACATTTGGCTTTGATACAGATACACTTTTGGGAGTTTATCTTAAGAAAATAATCATTTGATGTGGTTAAAGATGTAACTGTGGACATGTTTCTTACACTTTGATTATAATGATTTAATATAAACAACTAAATGTGTACCAAAGTAAGTGTTGGTTAAATAAGTCATTGTACATGCATGTTATGGGTTGTGATAGAGCACTTAGTAAAAATAAGATTATCATGATGAAGAATGATCCCTGTGCAGTTACTCTGCAAATCTAAGCAGTGGTTATATCTGGGCATTAGAATTATAAGCAGCCAATTTTTTCTTATTTGTATTTTTATACTACATTGAATAGTATTTTTTAATAATTTTTTAAAGTTACTAAACTGAAGATCGTGCAGGCAAAGCACGTATATTAGCATGCACAATTCATGTAAGTGCTTCATGAGTCTTCACAAGGTGGAAACACAGGTTTAGCCAGCACACAGCTCAAACAATATGCAAAGTATGATAAAAACATATAGTGAATGCTTAAATGTAAAAAACTTTATTATAGCAATAGGCACATTGCTATTAGTCTCCCTCAGAATACTCTCCCTGGCTTGAAGTGCACTTATCCCATGGTTCTGGCCACTTTTTGAAGCATTTCTGGAAGTCCTCTGTCATGGGTGTCTTTGGTTGCACTGTCATGCAGCCTTGATGTCCTGAAATGATTTAAAATGTTTGCTTTTCATGGTCATTTGACTTGGGGAAGAGCTAGAATTTGCACGGTGTCAGAGCCAGTGAATGAGGTGGATGAGGACACACCGTAAAGTTTTTATATGAGTCTGCTTTTCCATTGACTGGCACTTGGCTGCAGCAATTAACAGGAGTTGTGATTGCATCCATGAAGACAAAAGAGAATTTCCAGGACTACTTCAGAAAGTGGCCAGAGCAATGGGATAAGTGTGTTCAAAGAGAGAACAGAGGCTCTTCTGAGGGGGGCTAATGGCAATGAGTCTTTACCATATTAATTTTAGTTTAAACTTTCAAAGCTCTTTCAGGTGCTGTCTATTCACTAATACTCTTCTCCCCTCTCCCATCACTAATGGCAGAGGTTAGTGCTTTCACAACTTTATATAATGGCAATCATGTAAGTCTATGTCCTTTGGAATTTATGGCTTTTCTGTTCAAGTCTCTGTTGTGAACCATTCAGCCTACTGTGCATAGGCACAATTTGTTCACTTTCGTATTTCTGTAGCAGTCCATCATATACACGAGTCACTTTGTTCATCCGTTCTACTGCAGACAGACAGTATGGTTGTCTCCTGTTTGTTGTGTCTCTGGATAGTGCTGCTGCCACCCCTCCTCCAGCTGTCATCTGTGCACACTACCCAGCACTCAGGAGGCTGAGGCAGGAGGATCGCTGTGAGTTCAAGACCAGCCTGGGCTACACAGTGAGTTCCAGGTCAGTCTCAACTACATAGTGAGACCCTGTCTCAAAAAACCAAAAAACAAAAACAAAAAAAAAGATTTTCCCCAGATGCTTTGAACTCTCCTGGATTATTTGATGCTGTCATGTTTGAAACCCTTTTTTTAACCTCTGTTATGGTTAAAGTTATAGATTGGATATCAAGTAGACATTCAAGAAAATTCCGAGTCATTGTCAGCATGGGAGATGCTGCTGGTGCTGGACAAACCTCCTTTCTTAGAACAGTTTTAATTTATTAGACCTCCTGTGATTAAGAACAGGTGATAAATTTTTCCCCGAATAAATGCATTATTTGAATTGTGAGAGTATTGTTTTTTAAATTCAATGAACAGAAATTTATTTATAAGGGTGTTTTTGAGTAAAAAATGTTGGAGGGGTATGATGCAAAATCCAAAATCCTGTTGCACTTACTGCCAGTCATGGGTAAGAGATTTGAAGATATTACAGTTACCCTTTATTTATGTCAGTCTTTCACATTTAGAAGGGGAAAGAGCTGAACTGCTAGAAGGCCACCAAGGCCCACTGGCAGAAGATTCTGTTTCCTCAGACCTAGAACTCAACCAGAACATGAGGACATCTGACGATAACCAAAGTTTTCAGTGGAAGGACTTTCATTTGAAGGAAAGTTAATAAAAAGTGGAGCTTGTTTTTACCATGTTCTCCGCACTGCTCTGTTTCTTTTGTCCTTTTAAAGTCCTTTCGCTCTTTGAAGGCTTTCACTTGGCCACAGCTGCCTTTCCACATCCTAAGGAAAGGCTGTCAGTCATCCCGAATACAGGCCTGACTCATGCTGTTTTTAAATACTCAAGGATACTGGTGTGGATGCGAAGCTTGGCCAGCCTGCACTTTCTTGACTTGTGCTTCTGGTCAAATTGCTACAGATCGTTCCTATGATTTTCTGTAGCATAATTTGTCATTTTTTTGTAAAGGAAAAATAAATTTCAAAACTGTATGAAGGTATAGTAAGACTGCTGGAGCACACTGGGTGGAGACGGAGGTGGGGCCTGAGTTGGGGACTGAGTGAGGAAGACTAGAGGCTGCTGCTGTCTTGTGGTATGAATGCAGAGTAGGGGGAAGGGCTCAGCCTCTGGGCTCTGGGGGCCCTTGGATGGATCTCAGACACAGTTAACTCTTCCTGGCTGGTTAATTTTGAAAGCTGCCTCTCACTCTGCTCATGACCGCACTTGGATTATGGATGTATTTCTGATTTATGACACAAAGTGCCTCCTTGTTTGATTTCTTGGACTTGGTGTGAACATGTTTTCTTAAAAAAGTGGGTTTTGGGCAGGGCTCAAAACTCTGTGCTAGGTCTTAAGTTTTTCTCTACCAGAGATGGAAAAAAAAAAAAAAAAACCCTCACAGGGCTTGCTACACTTTACCAAGAGACTTTTGGAAAAACTATACCCTTAGGTAAAATGATTTTTGCAGGTGGTTTGTAGAATGGGTACAGATCTGGAATCTGTAGTTTGTTCTGTTGTACTGTATTCCGTCTTTGCTCAGATTATGCGTTTTTGCATTCTAATGGAGCTATAAAACCATGCCCTGGGCTTGATTTGTATAACTATTGTGTCAGGTGTGATAAATGCTAATGTAATAATATTGATTCATTCTTTCTGCCAAATCATTGTGGGCTGGTTAAAGTGATAAACAGCCATTAATTTTGTTTTACTTGCAGAGGTAATTTATTATAAGCAAAACAGAAGGTCAGCTCTTAACTCTACCTGCATATAGTATCAGGAAAATATTTATGGTTCAGACAACCTTGTGGAAGCCTAAAGTAGTTGTGGTTCAATCACTCGACAAACAAGACAGAACAACATGGTGGATAATTGCATGAATATTCCCACTGAGCTGCAGGCTCCCGTATATTTTTCACAACTCAAGACCCTGAACAGTGATTTGAAAACCCCTTATGCAGGAATAGGATTGAAATGAGAATCCATGTGGGACTTTGTTCTTTTCTTTGTTAATATCCATCCACACACATCTAGAAGGGAGGCAGGTTTTGCTTTAACAAAACAGAAACATTTTTTTCTTTTTTTTTCCCCAGTATTGAGAATCGAACTCAGGACCTTGGAAGGCAGGCACCATGCCACTGAGATAAATCCCTGGCCCCAGAAACATTTCTTGATAATTCTATATTAGTTGAAGTATTATTAATCAAATTATAGTTGAAGAGCTGGAAGGCAAGGAGTGAAGAATACTGATAATATCCTCCTAAGCTATGGAGTGGCACTCAGGACTCTTGTCTCCATGCAGAGCTGCTACTGGAAAATCAAAGTTGTTGGATTCCTTCTTCCTGCTCTGATGAGTAGAAAGTGAGATAAGTGTGTGCTCAGAATGCAGGGTAGGAAGGTGTTTAATGGTGAATGTGGGGAGGCAGACCTCCAGGTCAAGGTCGGAACTCAGCCCAGAAGACTACTCCGGTAGCAGTGGAGAGGGAAGGAGGGCCAGCCACACCCCAGCACCACTGCAGTCTGGTCTCCTACTGAAGTTTCTTTGATCTTCCACCTACCTTGCTTCTGCTCCATCCTGATGGACCGTGATACCTAACCTGTACTGGCTCTGTGACTTTTTCCACCTCCCATCTTGTGCTAGAGTTGTTTGTTTACAAGTCAGTCTCTCCTTCCTGCCATTGCCCCTCAGCTCGCTGATAGCCATGGCAGTCGTGTTCCCTGTGGCCTGTCAATCTTGTGGCATGGTTGTTAACCCAAAGTGGGCAGGGAACGGATTCCAGGCAGTTGGTGGTACATGTAAAACCCAATTTATGGTTCTTCCTTGTTTAAGAAAAGAATTTGCATCTCTCTTTACTAAAATAATTCCAGAAAAGATTTGTTGTAGTTGACCTCTTTTACCTATACTTTATACCTCCCTCACCCCTTCTCTATTTCTCTTACTCCTTCTTTCCCCCTTGCTTTTTTACCTGACGCCTTCCTTATCCTGTCTTCACCTCCTTTCCTCCTTCCCCTCTCCCTCTTCACAGTTTCTTTTCATCCTATTCCACTTGCTGTTTGTATTCTCATATTAGAAACTACCCAGAAACCCATAACGTTCATACTCAGTCCCTTACGTTGCCTATGTGTGGAATGTAGTTGGCATCCTTTTGATGGCTGGTAGTTTTCTTTTTGGCCTATATATGAACTTGAATTAGAAGGTAGCAGGGTGTTTCTGTCTGTCTCTGTGTTTGTTGGCAGCCAATGTATTTGACATTAAAACTGGCTCCAGGGTGAAGATGACAGCTCTCTACCCTCTGAAGAAGTTTCTTTTCTTTCCTAGCTTCCATGAAAGGTTGACTCAAATATGGATTTTAGGAAGAAGTTCTCCTGAAAATGCTGGGCTTTGGCATTAGAAACATTCAGACAAGGCTCTGATGCTTAGCAGCTCCATGGAGTTTTCTCATCTGAAAATCTGGCTTGGAAGCCAGGCTCGTAAGGACTTGTGAGGAGTCAGCAAAATGCCATTACTGCACTGCCTGACAGAGGCTTGTGTTACCATCAGCTTAAAAGGGGCCCTATTTTTTACTCTCCATTCAACTTCAGCTTTCTCCCCCACTGTTTACCCTTGACTAGAGCAAAGCATTGCAAATCTGTCCAACAATTTCTTTATTGCAGGAAAGAACTCCCTTTCTTCTTAAAGAGTTGGCCTTGATTCCCAGTTAGAAAGGGGCCTGGGCCTCAGAACCTGCTTTTACCACTCAGCTTCTTCCTTTTTGGCTTCTGTAAGAATTTCTCTCCACTGAGACATTTCGTATTTGCTTCTGGATGATGATCCAGAAGGTTTTGATCTGAGATCACTTACATTAATCCTTTATCGAAGGAATTCTTACACTCAGTGGTAGTGTAGATTTTGATGGAAGTCAGCTCTCAATTATGAAATCACTGATAAGACTTTTTAAAAAATTTCCTCTTAGAATTCATACTGAGACAAGCATCCTCCTGGTGTGAGATGTTGGGTCATCATCTGCCACCTTCATTAATGGTACGAGGATTGAGTATATGTTTGTTTACAACAGGCCACTTTGGAGTTCTTCAAAGGATATTTATGTCTTCTCTGATTCACAATCACAGAGACTGCCAAATACAAGAGTTGGCTTTTTCTCGTCTCCTTAACTGTTTGTTTTGGCAAACAGTGCAGCCTTCTCTCCCACCCTCTTCTGATTACAGCCAATTATTACATAACTTTTCAGATCAGAAGTGGATTTTATTTTTATTTTTGAAAGGCTGAGACACATGGCTCTAAAGGCATCCTCATGAACTCCTAAAACCGGAAGGGAATTCAAGAAGAAAACTATTCTACTTGCTTTCTTCCAGGAGGTTTACATTTAAATTATGTCAGAAACATAATGGTAAGTTGTTCAATTCTTAGCAACTAGAAGTCCATGTTCATTGTTTCCTTTAAAACCCAGTACAGATAGAAACATTCCAAATGACTGCATAGACCTTTTAGTGTAATTCAATGGAAAATGGCGTGCATTTCTGTGAATATAGAGGATCAGGAATGAAGCTGCCTTATCTGCTTTGTTCTCCTGGAAATGAAGCAGTAGAAAGAACACTTGGATTTTGAAAGCACCTGGATCTGGCTTTACTATGTATTGTTGTGTATAGATACGTGGGTGGTGGATTTCTTGCTCCTCAGGTATTTTGTAGTTTCAATTTGTGGACTCATCTTCAGTGGACTGTATTGGTGAAATTCCTTGTTGTCTGATTAAAGATATTTCTCTACAGAGAGGTTTATGTTTGCTTCTGTTTGGTGCTCCAGGTGTCTTTGATATAAGACCATTTTTGTGAACCCCTTATTGAGGAATTTCTTAACATTAAATGAGAGTAGATTTTACTTTGAAACAAAATACATTTCAAGGACTCTGTTTTACATGTTGCTGTGTTTTTAATGCTCCCCGCCCCCAAAATGTATTGGAATCTTAATCCTCAAGGCAACATTGCAGGGAGGTGGGGGCTAATGGAGACAATTAGATCATGAAGGGCCCAGCCTCATGAATGGATTAATCCAGTTACAAAGGGCTCGAGGCTGCAGTTTCAGTCTCCTGCTTTTCTCTCACACTCATATTCTTCTGTCTTCCACTATGTCTTCATGATGCAGCGAGAAGGTCCTCACCAGGTGTGTTCCCTGGACCTTGTACTTTCCAGCCTCATGAACTGTGAGCCAAAGGATTGTAGCTTATAAAGTACCTGGCCTGTGGTATTCTGTTACAGCAGAATGTGTTATGGAGCACAATATAGCTTGAGATTCATGGATCACTCTGTTCTGATCCCTCAGAACTTTTGGATCTCATAGTAAACCTTCCGCTATCTTTGGCTATTAAAATCCAAACTCCTAGATTCATAGCTTCATCAGCACCTGCTCATCACTTGTCTCCTATCCCTTTTTGGCCTCTGCGAATACCCCTCTCTTTCTGTGAGCTCAACCAGGCTTGCAAAATGATGTTTATTGGATTTTATCCAACATTTGTAGATGTTTTGTATTGGGAAAGTTTCTAGGCTGTCAGGTTGAATATATCTGTCAGGTTGAAGAGATGGAAGTTAAGTTGGAAGGTTTTCGTGAAAGTATCAGCTCCACTAATTTTTTCTCTGGATTTCACGAATGATTCCACTTCTGCAAGTTTTAGCTTCTCCTCTGTAATGGGAGAGAAGACATAAGTACAGGACACTTCACATACTTAAAGTTCACGAGAAAGCGTATTCACATTTAAAAACGGCCTGCTGTGTGTGCTCTCAATGCCCTGCCCTAGTGTCCTGTTTGGCAATGCCCCCTTCTCTAGCTCATGTGAGTGTAGCTGCCAAGGCTCACAGCTGCTTCTTCTCTGGAGAGCTGTGTTCAGGTTCTCATCTCAGACTGCTTCTCCAGAACTGTGTTTGCTTTCTATTCCTGTGACAAAATATTTGTGATAAATCAACTTAAAGAGAAAAGCTTTATTGTGGTTTACGGTTTCAGGTGTTTCAGTCCATGGTTGCTTGGCCCCAATCACTCTGGGCCTGTGGCGAGGCAGAATACTGTGGCAGGAACAAAGCTGCTCCTGGTGGCTGGGAATGGTGGAGAGGGGGAAACTGCTGGGGACAAAATACAGCCTTCAAAGGCGTGTCACCGGTGACCTACTAATGAGGCCCCACTTCCTAAAGTTTCTACTACCTTTCAGTAGCTCATTAAGCTATGAATTCATCAAGGGATAAGTCCATTGATGAGGTTTGAACCTTCGTAGTTCAATTACCTCCCACAGTTGCACTTTTGAGCCCTGCTGCAGTGGGTACCAAGTCTTCAAGACATGAGCTTTTGGAGGACATTTAAGATCAAACTATAACAGGAACCTAAACAAGATATCAACGAAATGTTATTTTACCCAGCAATCACAGTTCTTACAAACAGAAATTGCTTCAAAGCTTAGAATTTAATAAACCAGCAAGTGACAAATAAACCTCCAGCCATATTTTGGAATTATCTATTTTTTTTTAACCTATGATAACATAATGTATATATGAGTTTATTTAAAGTTCAGTGGAACTGTCTTTTGGTGGTTCTGGACATAAATGTGAGTAGGAATGATTATGGGGACAACCCAATTAAAAGTTAAAGGTTAAGGACTTTAGAGATCACTTTAATATATGCAGTGATATACTCTTCTGTGTCATGTGAGTTACAGAGAATTTTGCATACTTCTTGGCTCTAAACTACAGCCATATTTGTATGTGTTGAGTCTTAAGGGTGAGGATAGGAGGACATGTTGATATGTGGTCTCAAGTTTTGTGTTTAGGAAGCATGAAGAAACTCAATGACACCAAGATTTTCTCAGGAATTAAGATGTTCCTTGACTCAAATAAGCAAGAATGATTTTAGAAATGAAATTATGTAAGGGATTTTAGACCTCTGAGCAGAACGATGAACCCAAAAAGAGATTGCTTCAGATTCTTGCAAGAACAGATTCTGATTCAACCTCTCTGGACTTTATTATTCTCATCTATTACAGGATCATTTTTGTGTAGGGATTAAACATGCCCGTTGCATTTTCTGCTACAAGGCTCCCAATAAGTGATCATTATTTAATATTATTAATGACAATGGTGTGAAAATTTTCATTATTATCGTCATCATTGGGGACTGTAATTTGGGTTTTAGAATTCTGTGGAATATGATAACCAATAAACTTTAAATTACCCACTTTTCTAGTTAAAGGATTTTGTGCCAGAGAAGCTTGGTGCTCTGTAGATTCATAAATGAAAAAAAGTCTCCTTCCTGTTTTCCCTCTTCTCATCCATTTCTACTCCGCTTTATGTAAAGGGGAGAAACTTTGGGTATGGTATCAAACTGTGTGCAGCACCTGGCTCCCTGCTTTTGGTAGCATACTGAGATATTCTGAGGACTGGTTCTCTCTCTCCTGATTGGCCAGAGTCCAATTCATGTGTAGGCCGCACTCCTAACAAAGATGTGTACACACTTCTTAAACACCTCACCTTCAGGTTATTCCTTTTATCCAGCCCCACTGTTGACACATCGTATAAGCTACAATATTCTCTCCCCTAGATTAATGTAGTAGTCTTCTAACCAACTTAGCTATATCTACTCTTGTTTCTGGCTAAATATTCTCCACTCAGGAGTTGGAATGAATTTTTAAAAATATGAATCAATTCAAACATCCCAGACCTCATATCTCTTCCACTCTGCCTTCAAACCCTCAGTGAGTTTTCATAACCCCTGTAACTTTTTAGCGTGACTGAAGAGATCCTGACTGCCTCTCCTGCTTCCTCATCATTCTGGGCTTGGTGTCCCAACTCTAGCCACACTGACCTGTTTCATTTTCCCCTGCTCTGTCCTGCCATGGGTCCTTTGCACATGCAGAACCTGCTGTAGGAAGGTGCTATATGTTACTTGACCCCTACTTACCCTTCACCTGTCTGGGGAGTATTCCGTGAATCAAATTATACTATTAAGTTATTTTATAGCATGCCATTACCCCTCATTCCTTGATTGTATGCTTCATGAAGCCAAATAATTTTATTTTATTTTTCTCATTGAGTTTATTGGTACATTTTAGGTATACAGTACAGTTAGATTCATAGTTGGGGTCTTGTACCTTGACATGACAGGTCTTGGTTTTCATTTTTTCCCCTTGTCCCTGCCCTCCTCACTTCCCTATTTACAAACACTTTATTTCCATTTTTTCATTTTCTCATGTTTTTCTTTCCTTTTCCCTTATTACCTTTCCCCTGCCCTTCCCATATCCCCTACATCTTTAGCCCTTTTCTTCTTATTTCACATTGTCAGTTATCTCATTAGGATCTTATGTACCATTATAGTTTTTCACACCAGAGAAACTATTCAATATTTATACATGTGTGACTTATTTATTTCACTTAGGAGTATATCCTCAATATGTATCCATTTTCCTATGAATGACTCTAATTTCTCATTCTTTATGGCTGAGTAGTATTCCATTTTATAGAAAAACCACATCTTCTTTATCCAGTCTCCAAGTGATAAGCAAATGAGCTGTCTCCAAGTTTTAACTATTAAAACTTTGCTGCTATAAACATAGGTGCACATATATCACTGTGATGTGATTCTTTTAATTGAGGCCTAAGAATTTTAGATTTTGACCTTCATTGCATCATGCAAAAGCCTAGCATCATACAAAAGCACTCCCTCTGTGTTTGTTGGATGAATAAATTAAAAGAAATGAGGAAAATGCAAGAACTGAAGACAGGGCAGCTGCCCCCACTGGTTATATTCTTCATACAACTAAGTAGAAGTTTTCTCAGTCATTGTGACATCAGAAGGGATCAGGTGGAATGGATGATACAGAGCCTTATACATGATCACATCCCAGTCCGACATTGAGGGAGAGGTATTCTTTTTTTAAAATTATGTTCCTGAAAGATGATCTCTTAAAAATATCCCACTTGACCACTCAGCTTTGAGTCTTCTGCTACGTTTTCTGCTCTGTGTGTATGTGTGTGTGTGTGTGTGCGTGTGTGTGTGTTTATGTGTGTGTGTGTGTGTGTGTGTGTGTGTGTCACTTGATAGTGCCAGGTGAAACAAAATACCTAACAGCCTCAGCCTAATGGAAAAGTGATTTCTTTATTTATTTTTTTAAAGTGATTTATTTTGGCTTCTGGTTTCAGAGGGTTCAGACCATGGCCAGCTAGCTCTAAGGCAGAGATTTTATCGTGGAAAGGCATGTTGGAACAAAGCTACTTATCCCATGGGAGACAGAAGGGGGGGATAGAGTACATCTTTCTAGGTCATTTTCTCCTAGTAACCCACCTACAACCAGGCCCCAGGTCCTAACAGCACATTCAGCTATTGAACATACACCTCCTGTGGTCCAATGACCTATTAAAAACCCCAGTTTTGAACAACAGGAGATTTTTTCAGGGGACATTTTAGGTCAAAACCATAGCATTTTGTATGTGTATGTTAGCCATTCCCATTCCACCTAATTCTGGTTATCTCTGGAGACTACAGCACTACACACAAGGGTGAAGTGGACTGGTGCTGCTCTGCTCTTTGCTGGGCTCAGTTAATAAATACTCCATGTAAAAAAATGTATAAAATGCCTGTGGCATTGTCTCGTTGCACCCCTGAATAGGTGGAACATCCTGAAAATGGGTCTCAGAGAGGAAGGTCACAGCTGGAACTCTGTCATTTATTTTCTGATGAATTTAATAGTACTTGTCTTTGAGAATTTATTTGAGATATGCAAGAAATATGGTGATTTCATATTATTTTGAAAGCTGAGTTCAGGTTGTAAAAAAAGTATTTAACAAGAAATATATGAACATTTAATTTGCTTTCAGTTTTGTGTTTATATGTACATTTATATCTGTTTATAAAATGAAAATATACTTGCATATAAATGCAAATAAATGAAATTTTAGTTTTTGTGCATAATATTTTTCCAGTGTGTTTTCCCTGTATATCAAAGTATGTGTATATTTATTTCTTTGATTTCTACATGATCAAAATTCTCAGTAAGAGCTGGCATAAATATGTACATGAAATAGGTCATTCTGTATAGTTAAGGACTTCAAATTGTTTTCCCTACTTCATTTTGTGTAATTCCTACTTCATTTTGAAGGGTATTCTTTAATATTCCAAAGTTATTATGTAATTTGGTTATGTAAATGTCTCCATGAGATTCTGCAGAAGAAATACTTCAGTGTTTCTTACATCGTGTAGAAATGTTTGTAAATCATGTTAATTAGAAAAAGAATAGGAAGTGAATAATCTCCCTGCAGACTTGATTCATGATCAACTTTCCAAAGTCAACTGGAAAAAGCCTGGAGATGTTGGAAAATTAGTGGAATTTTATTTTGTTTTGTTTTCTTCTGAATATGTACTAAGGCATGGCAGAAAAGGAGACATTCTTGTCTTATAACTCTAGGTTTTAAAAGTCATTCAGTTGTAAGTGTAGATGAGAATAAAATGGTGAGAATTGAGGAGTAAGTTTCCCAGAAAAGAGGGTACCTTTTTTTTAAGGCTCTTCACAGGTTGGCAAGAAAATTGAAAGTTGATGTAATTTTCCAACACTATTCAGAATACAGGCTTTAAAGTTTCATTTAAAAAACCTTTTCATATTATTTCAGATCATAAATTTTAGATTTACTTTAGTCTGTTATGTCTTAAAAATGATGAATGCCCAGAATACCAAGATTAGGAAGGGGATTAGAATTATATTTAAACTTCAAAACATTTTTACTTTCTTATCTCTAAAGGAAAATTGTATGGTGCCAGCAAATGGAGACTTTTAACTACAGAATTCCTCTTTAGGTGTTCTTAAGCAACGTGGTTCCTTTTCCATTATCTTCACAGATGTCTTAAGCTTATTCAAGGAAAAAGAAATGAGGCTTCAAGTTTAGAGAACTGGGAGGAACAGTTTCCTTGCTGACATAAATATACATTTTCAGAAATCAAAGGGACAAGTTTTCCTCTTGTCTATATTTACAGTGTGATTGCTGCTTAGCTTGAAAGTAATGGTGCTTCATTAGAACCACGTTTATTCAAACTGAATTCTGAGGAGAATTCTGGAATTGATTAACCTTTTCACTGTTGGAGACTTGTTTTTTTTTTTCTCATTGAATTTATTGATACATTTTAGGCATACAGTACAGTTACATTCATCATTGGGATCTTGTACCATTACATGATAGGTCTTGGCTCTCAGTTTTTCCCCTTATCCCTTCCCTCCCTTCACCCCTTCCTCCCTTCTCTATTTACAAATACTTTATATCCATTTTTTCATTTTTTTCTTTTCCCTTATTACCTTTCCCCTACTCTTCCCACTTCCTCTACACCTTTAGCCCCTTTCTTCCTCTTTCACATTGTCAGTTATATCATTATGTACCATTATAGTTTTTCACACCAGAGAAACTATTTGGTATTTATATGTGTGTGACTTATTTATTTCACTTAGGAGTATATCAATATGTATCCATTTTCCTATGAATGACTCTTCTCATTCTTTATGGCTGAGTAGTACTCCATTTTATAGAAAAGCCTTCTCTTCACAGGCTCTTCACAGGTTGGTTCACAACCTTCTTTATCCAGTCTCCAAGTGATGGGCAAATGGGTTGTTTCCAAATTTTAGCTATTGCAAACTATGCTGCTATAAACATAGGTGCGCATATATCACTGTGATATGATTCTTTTAATTCTTTTGGAAAGATACCCAGCAGAGGAATAGCTGGGTCAAATGGAACCTCTAATCCCAGCTTGTTGAGGTATCTCCATATTGATTTTCACAGTGGTTGCACCAGTCTGCACTCCCACCAACAATGGAGAAGGGTTCCTTTCTCCCCACAACCTCAACTGTTGGGGACTTGTACTAAGTAAAACCAATATTTTGACATTTGTCCCATGGTTAGGTGGTTTTACAAGTTATTGCTATCCAAGCTTAGTCTTGAAATTAACAGGGGAAAGGATTGATTTTCTCACATTTCCCAAATTTATTTTTTATTCTTCCTTCTCTGTTAATCTCAATGCATTGAAAGTAGCTCAGTACTGGAGTTTCTAAGATGAGCAATTGAAAGAGCTTCTGCATGAGGGAAAATTCCTCTGTCGATGCCTAGAAGATACTTTTCTTATGGTCTGGCCAGTTCCTGTCATTACAGAGAGGCAAAGCAGTGACCTCTCCCTGATGAGCCCAGAGGGTGATTCCACAGTTGGAAGAAAGCTTCTGACGCTGCTTCTGCCAAGTTGCCTGCCTGGGCTGAAGGGACGCCATGTTCTTCTCTTTATTCTCACTTCCTTAGGTCTCAGAGCCATCGGGGAATGGAGGGAAACACGGGCCAGGAGGTAGCGATTTCAGTCCCAGCTCTCTACCAAACATGTGACAGATTAGCTGAACCTTTTTTTCTTTGGTGGGACAGGAATACAGGAGAATGGACTGTGTGTTTACCTGGTTTGTATGCAGTGAATGCTAGTCTCTTTCTTTTTTCCCTCTGGAATATCAGGAAGGATTCAGAACCAGGGGCTGGAGCAGCACGATGAACTAAGCCAGAGGCAGCTTAGGGTGAAATAGTGCACTGCACCAACCAGATGTGCTTATAGATATTTTTGGCCAGGGTTTTGGGTAAAGTTGGATGAGAAGAAAGAAGGAAAGTAAACATTTCTCCATTGAGAAACGTGTTGGGACCTGTAACCACTTGTGACCTGGAATATCTCTGAAAGGAACTGTGGAGTCACCTTGGATGATCATCATTTAAGAAGATGTCAGGTATGGAAATGGGTGCCATGGCGTCAGGGCTTCCCAGGAGACTGTGCATGGCCCTCTGAACCCACCTTCTACCTAAGAAGAAACCAATCAGGGAGAAGCAGTAAGATGCAGCCTGGGGTTCCCTGCCAGGACAGGAGCAGGGCTGATGCTGGTTGGGGTCAAAGTCATTAGAGTAGGGCTAAGATGTGTCAGGATGGATATCCTTGTTCTTCGGTGGCACAGTTCCAATGGTTGTGACAAGGGACAAGAGTAAGAAGCACTAGGGTGGCATCAGTGGTTGTCCACAAAGAATGGGGTGGCTTTTTGCCTAGTCCTGAGAGGAGAATGAATTTCCACCCTGCCCAGGGAGCAAGCACCCTTTATCTGACATGGGAAAGTCTGGGTGGGAGGGTTTCCTTTTCTGTCTCTTGTACCAAACTGCATTTCCCCAGTGTCAGAGCAGGATAGGTGTGGAATCAGGGCAGGTTTCCCCAGCAGCAAGATGGTTTTTGGTTGCTATTAAAGAAGCATTGGGACATGAGAAGGCACTGTGTTATCTGTGTGGGCTGAACATGTGTGCCCCTCTCTCCTATATTCATATGTCGAAGCCTCAACCCCCATTGAGATGATGGCAGGAGATGGGATCTGGGAGGTAGATTTAGATAAAGTGGTGAAGGTGGAACCCCCGTGATGAGATTAGTGCCTTTATGAGAAGAGAATGAGCTTGCTGTCCCCATCATATGAGGACACAGAGGGAAGGTGACCATCTGCACGCCAAGAAGTGGGCCTTCGCCAGCAACTGAGTATGCCAGCACCTTGATTTTGGTCATCCAGCATCAGGCCACTCAGTCTGTTAGGTTTTTGTTACAGTAGCCTGTGCTGACAAAGACACTGATCACCACCTGTACTTGTGCCCAGTCCAAAATGCAGATGGCTGCTTAGAGACCCCTGCTGACTGTGAAACCAGCAGTGACCACACCCTGAGGCAGCTCGCTCTGGCCTTGGCTCCATCTGCAGTTTCTCAGGAGCCTTCAGCAGAGGCAACTGGGAGCAGACTCATGTTGTGTGGGGGGGCCTCAGAGCTTGTTAAAATCAAGGGTGTTTTCTTTGCCCCTGCTTTTCTGGCTGGCCCCTTTCTCCCTTGCGCGAAGGTGAAACTGTACAGTATGTAAGGTTTGTACAGTATTTCCTCCCCTCAGAGGCTCTTGTCATCGTCTGGAATTTGATTCCCATTCGCTACCTCTTGACTTCAGCATTACAGTGAGCTCAAAAGATCTTGCTTTTGCTCCTTTTTCTTATGCGAGGGTGAAAGTGCCCTGCTCTTACCTTGTTAGACCCTAAATAGAAATGGACCCAGGAGATGGTGTTTAAAAAGCACAAGCTGGGAGCTAAGTATGCTGATTGCTTCTGCAGTGTCACCGTTTGCAGCAGGTCTCCTGGAACCCTGTAACTTGATGCATTTTTCTCTCTGCCTTCCATACACCCTGAGCATTTGTACAGGTGTGCAACAGTGACTCGCCGGCTTGGAAGACGCTGTATCTGCCGTGTTGTCCAAACCCACGTTTCAGGCTCACCTTCATCTTCACTGCCCTGTGGCATCCTTGCAACAACTGTCTTGACCTTTTAGTTAAATCTTTTTTCATCCAATGCTTTGTGTCTGTATGTCCATTCTTACTCCACCTTTGCTACTCTGTGTAAATTGGTGGCTGCCGTATGTCATGTACAGAAAAAGTTGATATTAATTTGATTGAGAAAGAATCTTCTCTACTGGATGATGGGTAGGCATCAGAGCGATCTTATCTGTTTTTCCCACAGTTTTTCAGTGTATCGCCAGAGTTAATTTGGGGTGCAACTGAGCTAAATGCGTCGTTAGCAGAGAAAACTCAGTAGCCAGATGCTACCCAGTCATTAAAACTCTTGAGCTCTGACCATCATATTGAGCATTATGGCTGACCAGCTTGGGGTTAAAAGGTTAGGAAAAGGGTGGACTGAGTTGCATTGTAATTTTGGCCTGCTGGGAATTATAGTTGCCTTTGGAAATTTTTTGTAAGCAGCCATAGATCAGGATTAGAATAAAGGCCATAAATAAGGTTCCCAAAAAAATGACCTTTCGACACTTCATTATATGGTTCATTATTGCCTGAAGTAGTAGGGCATTTTCTGAATTGATGTAAATAGTATTTAAGTTTGTCTTTTCCTATGAGTCATAAGTATTGTATGTAGAGATTTCCTTTTCTGTTACTTAAATAGATGACCACGGTCATTTGGTACATAGTTGCCATGCACATAATTACTCCATGTCTATTATTACAAAAACTGTGTGGGCAAAATCATCCCTGCTGTTTGGTTATGTCTGTCCTGACTGCCCTTCTGGTAGGCAGTGTGGGGTCAAAATAAGGGTGGCTCTAACCTTGACTTTTGAAGGTGAGTTCAACTCTATATTCTTTGTATAGTACCATATGGGAAATGACAGGGAGAAAAAGCAACTAAAAAAATAAACCAAATCCATAGAATTGTTATTTTTAACCTCAACCATTGCCAGTGAGCCTAACTCTGGGGTTAAACCACTTGTTTTCAACTAGTGTCTTCTCAGATATATCATCCTGAGTTTCAGGTCCTCAGCTAAGTTATGATTCTTAAAATGAAGTTGGAAGTGTTGTATACTGATTAACTCGATGGAGTTATGAAATAAATTTTGACCTATGTAGCATTGTCGAGCTCCTGCAAGCTGTCATTTTCAAATGGTATAAAGGGCACATCAGTTTATTAAAGACAGCATTTTCATGATTTTTACATTAGCCATCCATTGCCAAAATAATGCTATGTAACAGAAACACAAAAGCTCACCAACATACAGGAAGATGCATATTACTGCTCATGATCGGCAGGTCAGCTGGAATGTTCTTCTGGCCTCGGTGGAGGCTAAGGTACATGTTGTGACCCTTAGTTGGTTGGCCTGGATGTAGATCAGACAACTCTACCTGCAAAGCTGCAAGTCTTCACTTCCAAGAACATCTGTGGTAGCAAAGAAGCTATTAATGCAGCCACCATTCAAGGAAAGCAGAAATGCCCCCTGCCTTTTGGAGCTTAGGCAGGGCAGAACTTGCAGCTTTGTTTTTTAATTTGTGCATATCTACCAGCTAATCAGAGAGAAATCAGTTCCCTTAATAAGCAGAACTATAAGTTTCCTCTCAATATAGGATGTTAACTCACAGTGCTATTATCTTTATATCCTCAGCATTCACTCTTCACATTAAGTAGTACATTTATAATTTACACACCCAGACATTTTTCCTTATTTTTGTGAGTTCTGTATATTTTAAAGTAACCCAAGAAATGGTTAGGCGTATGTAGCAGTATAGTTCATTTGAAAAATTCTCAGTGATATTTGAGAAAATGTATACATGTACACTTTTTACATACTTCTTTAGTGTATATATTTGTGTTTTAGTTTTTTGAAGTCATCTTGTAGATAAATTTCTAAGGGAAAGTATAAAAATGCCTAATCTTAATATAATTATCTAGGAATTCATCAAGATAAATCATAATTAGCTTAGGAGTTTCTCAGTTGGGTGTTTCTTTTATAACAGTTACACTGTCTTGATGGTACCATGTACTGATTATCTTTTGCTTTCTAACAAATTATCCCAGGCTTAGCATGCTAAAGCAGTAAACACTGGTTACTTCATGCAGTTTCTCTAAGAGAGGAATCCAGGAGTGGCTTGGCAGAAGGACCTACTTCTCACTTATCTCATGTGGCGTTAGGCAGGAGGTTTAATATGTGGTTCAATGGATTTTGCCTGTTGGGTGAGGGAGTGGGAGAGAAGGAGGGAGAAAGAGAGGGGGAGGAGAGAAATGCAAACGGAAGCCAGGTTTCTCATAACCTGACCCTGGAAATGATATTCCCTCGGTCTGCCATGTCTGCTATTCCCACGGACCAACAACCTTGATGCCCTCCTGGGTGTAAGTGCCAGGAGTCAGGGATCATTGACAGGGTCATCTTGGAGCCCAGGTACTACCCATTGTTATAAAAATCTTTCCACAAATGGCTTGGTAGTTGGTGAATGAGAAGACAACACTGATTTTTGGCATATCCTCCTACTGTAGAATTACCAGATCATACAGATTAGCAATGTAATAACATTTTCATTTTAAAGCATTTATTTATATGTAAATATAAGATATTCTCGTACATATGCACACATGAGATATTTTATAAAGTTATTCTTGTTTTTAGTAGATATCTTACACTAATGTATTTATTATACATATATTAATACTTAAAACATTTCCTAATTCATGGAGTTTCTCGTGAATTTCCAGATGGTGCCCTCCATGGGCTGTGGTTTGGGAGAAGAAAGAAGAGAGAGGAAACTGAGAAAGCTCATCATCTGCCATAACCTTTTTAAAAAATTTAGTGTCTGGCTTCCATAAATTAGGCCACATTGCCTAATATGAGCCTAGTGTGAGCAGCTGTCATTCATAGTTCCTTGGATGGAAGAAACTTTTGTTGTCAAGTATCGTGCCCATTACATAATGAACATAGCCTCCATCACTTGTGCTCAGTTTCTACGGTGCTATCTTTACCATTTCTGAGGCAATGTAAAGCATGCTCTAGGGCTGGGGATTTAGTTCAGTGGTGCTGCCGCCTGCCTCACAAACACAGGGTCCTGACTTTGATCCCGGTACCCCCCCAAAAAAGACTCTAAAGGAGGCAGGCTCTAGACCAAGGCACTGAAAGAGTCATTCTATGTCTGACAAATTTTAAAGACTTTATTACAATCTGTGAACTAATTTAATGTTATAAATGAATACTCATATGTCTTATGAATTCACCCCTTTGCCATTTATGTGAGCTGATTCACTTTCATGTCTGTAAAAATGTTTTCAGCCCTTTCAGAAATCTGAATTCATTTACATGATGCACTTTCCATCATTTTAAAATTTAATAAATGTTTTTAACACCTTCCATGTTGTGGGCACTCAATAAATTGTCATCATCAAGTTAAATGATGGGGTAATGAGGAAGGACCTTGGTCCTTATAATAACAGAGTTTGCATTTATAATGAAGTCCAGCCACCAAGGGCATGAGGAGCTACCTGTGCCAGGAGTGTGTGGGGAAAGGCTGGTCTTTACAGTCGGCCATAAGGATTATGCTTCACAAATAAACCTGACTGTGCCTGGGTGGTCCTCTCACAACCCGCTTCTGCTTTGGGGGACTTAGAAGAGCTGCCAGAGTACCTAGAAAAGGTGTTTGATTTAAAAGGCAGCCCTCCACTTAGGCCTTCTTGTAGGGGCATGCGAGCAGGCCATGTTAGCAGCTGCATGGGAGGCTGAATCATTTAATAGCATTTGAAAAAACAAATTATACCAACAGGGACTTTGGGAAAGAAATTCTTGCAGATTTATGATACTCATTGCCTGATGGCTATGTGTGATGTCAGGGTTATGGCTCTGTAAGTGCCTGACCCTGCAGCGCTGCTGGTCAGCTTCTGGCTGCTCTAGGGATGGTATAGTTTGCTGCTGTCATTTGTAGACCTCAGGAAAAATCAAGATGATCGACAGATTTCCAGAATCTGCGTTGGGTCTTCATTTCCCTTTCTCACAAGGAAGACTTCCAGGACACAAAACACATGGAATCTGAATGGCTCTGCATTCTCTGTGACATGGCTCTTCACAGTTGTGGGGGGACTTCACTAGTGGGGAGCATCCAGGTTAGCCTGTGTGTTTTCTGCTTAGGAGTTGGTCAGTCTCTGCATGTGCAAAGCATACACTAAGCTGAGTGATTCTCCTAGTGACAGTTACATGGCTTTGTATATTATAGTGTGTGTATGTGAGTGATCATTGTGCATTCAGAGTTTGTAATAATAAAAGATTGAAAGGAACATAACCGTCCACAGAGGCATTTGTTCAATAAATGATGACATATCAGCACAGTGGAATACTACACAGCTACAAACAGGACTTATGGATAAAGAATAAACTTTAAGACTTGTCATGTAAAAAGCAAAGTGTAAAACAGTACATATTATGTATGCATTATGGTATGATGTGTTAATTATATTTAAAGGAAAAAAAGAACAAATACGTACTTGTTTGCTCAAATAGTTCATTTCTCTGGAAGCCCAAGCAAGAAGTACTATCAAGTACATCTAGACAGAAAAATGGTTGGATGCAGGATAGAAGTGGAAGGGATATTCTTTTATCTTGTAGCCTTCAGTGTCTTTTAAAACTTAAATTAACAAAAATGTGAAATTATAATGATATTTATATACAAAGAAAACAATGTTGTAACAAGGCTTGGGGGAAGTAAGACTTCAGATGCAGGTGACAAGTGACCCCTGAGAGGAAAAACACCCAACCTACCTTTTTAAAAAACCATTTTGTTGCCACTGCACATAGAGTGAGCACATGGTAGAGCCTCAGTACCATGCTGGTTACTGAAAAAAAATACCGTGTGGGAAATTACCTGTCATTTATATTTTGATGTATATATAATATTACATACTTAGAGATTAGCGTCACTTAATATGAAAATTACCTTGTCCAGAAAAAAAAGCCAAAACACAACAAAAAAACAAAAGGAATTCAGAATGAAAAGTTGTCTTGGTTGGCAGAAAAGGAGTTTGGGTTTCGTTTTTAATTTTTTTATTTTATTTTATTTTATTTTTATTTTTGGTACCGGGGATAGAACCCGGGTCCTTGTGCTTGCGAGGCAGGTGGCGGAACCACTGAGCTAAATCCCTGGCCCAGGAGTTTGGATTTGGATATATTAGTTTTATCAACAGTTCTAGACATTTTTCTGATTCCGTGTGAATCCTTGTCTTTGGATTTAAATAGTTGGCTGTATGAAATGAAATTACAGAATGAAAGAATTGCATTGCTAATTGGACACTCCCCATCTTTCTGTCTTCCTTTCTGGGACACTGCAATGGCTCTCTGTTAGGTCACAGACTCTGGGTTGGGAGAGTGATAGGGCACCATCATTCTGCATCACCTCCTTCTGGACTTTTAGGTGCTTTGATGTGGGCTAGCTGGGGTGTGAATAGGGTGTTTGAAATTATGTACTGTGTTGTTTTCTCATGGCTTTGTACACTTGAGTTAAAATGTTTGGGAGATGACCAGAATAATAAACTAATGAGTTGTCCGTAGCCCCCCATCCCCCCTTCATGGGTGCCAGCGAATCCAAAAGCAGAGTCAAAAAGGAAAGGGAAGGGGAATGCATGACAGTGGATATCAACATGATCTTTCAGGAGAAATGTGCCAAGACACCCAGGGAGACAAGTGGATTGTATAAAGTGGGGCATTCTTGCACCCACTTGAGGGGTGCTTCTCAGCCTGAAGAACAAAGCATAATTAAATTCCAACTTGAGTGTATGTTGCTGAAAGAAGATATAGTGTAAAAAGAAATGTCCTTTGTGACCCCAGAGTAGTGTGTCTTTACAAAGCCTGATGTGTTCAGTGAGTTAATGGCATTCCATACAGCTGCCTGTGTGTGTGATACAGCTAACTCCATTTAGAAACATAAGTTTTCTGAGAGAAAGAACCAAACAGAGCAAAACAATAGAGTAATGCTATGAAGTGCCTACACAGATGTGAAGAATGGATTATACAGTATTAAGTCATTACGGTTTATATTCAGCAGTTTACATTTAAGAAACCAAAGGCGAATCTGAATATGTGGTGTGGGAGAAACAGAACAGGATGTGGAATAATTTTCTTTTTGTATTTTTAAAAATTTAAACACATATCTAAACATTATGCTCATATATAGAGTAATAAATGTTCCTTGGGGTGATAGAGAATCTTTCTTTTGGGTTTACGTTTTGGATAATAGAGGTTTTCACCAAACCATCACCTTCACCAGATGCAAAATTTTAATTCCTGTCTTATCCTGAAGTCATGGCCCTTAAGATCTTAACTGTGATGCTGTAAGAGTTTACCAGGAAGCCTGTAAACTGACAGATTCATGAACCTTACTCCTGGGGATCCTAATGCAATATATTGGGGTTGGAGCCCAGAAATAAGAATAATCGCCAAACATGCTAGGAGATTTTGATGCAGAGTAGGATTTGGACTACTCTTTAAGAACCACAGCTCCAAAGTTCTTTTTTTTGTTTTTGTTTTTGTTTGTTAAATTAGACAGCAGAGCCAAGAAATACTAAAGCTGGGGTCATCAAGCTACAGGTTCTAGGCCAAATCTCTCTTTCCTCCTGTTACTGTGAATAAAGTTTTATTGGAACATAGCCATGTCCTTGGATTAAGTATGGTCAATGGCTGCTGTCACATTCCAATCGGAATTGAGTGGTTGAGACAGAAACCATATGGCTCACTAAACTAAAATATTTACTATCTGACTCTTTACAGAAAGTTTTCCAACACCTGTTAAATGATAAACATCTACCTGATATGTTACATTTATTTTCCTGAGAATAAATAAGACTTTCATCAAAAGACTTGTTATTTAGCAAGTCAAGTCAGAAGTATGTTTCCAGTAGCCACAAAAATTAAAAGGATCCAGGATGGAATAAGCTCAAAACACAAGATTAAGAGGCATAGAACTTGAAGCAAAAGATGTATCTATCTCAGTGTCCCGAAATAAGTTATTTATTTCATTTACCAAGGTGTGACTTGGGTGACACCTGACCTGTGCTGAGTTAGGCAGTCATTGTGAACAGAAGAATAGTTTTAATCTCACTTGTAATTGGAAAGGGGCAAGTGCTTCAAGGAATACAAAAAAGGGAGTAAAACATAGGTCTTCCTGTGGTTTTGTGTTTTTTTTTTTTTGAAGAAAACATGTATTGGTACATTAAGATATGCACAATGATAACACCATAATAGGGAATTTGTACCTGTACATGATATATCTTGCTTTTCCTTTTTTTCCCCATCCCTCCCCTTTGATCCCTCTTCCTCTCCTTACGTACAAAAGCTTTGTTTTCATTTTTTCCTTCTATTTCCTCTCTCTCTCTTTTCTTATCTTTCTATATCTATTGACAGGGAATTGTATCCCTAATTCAGTGTTTTGGGAAATGGATTTCTTGGCTTTGATAATTAAGCTGGCAAAGCAAATTCAGTTCCAACATTTTAATGAGCTAGAGTGGGTGGCCAACAAATTACAGGTTCAGACATAAATGTTTCAAACGTGGGTGGCTGGCTTTTAACCCCAGGGTAAATTCTGTGATTGTAAGGATGTTTTAGGCTGGTAGCCAAGTTGGAAGAATAATTACCAAGTATTAGGGAAAATGTGAACTATTCTAAGCAACATTATATTATTTGAGGACAGTATTATGTTGTTCATGGAGTGTGATTGACATGATAAATTAACATCATTTGACTCGACTCAAATCAGATATTTGTGAACCTTCATGCGTGTGTATTTATACTTGAACTTCATACACAGAGAATAGTCTAAAGAGAGGGAGACAAGAGAAGGGAAAGAAATGAAAATTTCCCCCTTTTCCTACCTTCCAGTGCTTAACTATATATTTAGACCCATGTAATACTCTATATCCAGCCTCGGGTTTTATGTATTGGGAATAACCAAAATCTGGGTCCTTGTGTATCATAAGATTCCTGTTGGGGAAAAATGTGTTGGAGCCAAGAAATGAAGGGTTAATTCTTAGCAAATTTTTACTGTCATAGCAGGCTGTATATGAGGCAGATCATGGTTCAGTTCTGTGAGTAAACTTCACATCACATAGGTAAGAAAAGTTTGCCAAAGACAGTGAATAAATTTCAATTTAGGTTGCCTTTCAGCCTGAAAAATCGTCTAAATTCTATTGCAATCACGTTAGCAAAAATAGAGGAATACAAAGCAAATATGGTTTGAATGTTGAAAGAGATTTTGTAAAAATAGTGCTGTGGATTCATGACTTACTCTGTCACTAGTAGAACAAAATATGATTTGACATGATTATTGTGTAGTTACCCTGGGGTTTAAAAAAAAAAAAAAGAATCCCCGTTTCCTCATACTTCTTGTATTTGCAAAAGAAATCAAGCCTGTGACTTGACTTGGACCGGGAAATCTATTGATTTATAGATAAACAGATACTAAGAATTTTATATTACTTTCTCTCATTAGCCTATTGGCAACTCATAGGCTTTGCGAGTTTCCTGGTGGGTATCCAGATGGAAAATGATGTGTACTATGGTTTTAAAGCAATTAAAATTTGGAGTTGGTTTTGTGTGTGCGTGTGTGCTGAAGATAAAACCCACGACTTTGCCTATTGCCAGACAAGTGCTCTACCCCTGAGTTACACCCCAAACCTGTTACAGACAAGTGCTCTACCCCTGAGTTACACCCCAAACCTGTTGTTTCTAAAAGAAATATACCATAAGTATTAAAGAGCATTATTTAGTATTTTGTGTCAGCAGTCACTTATGTATGATGTAATGATATGTATGATGGTCAATATCAGTACTGTACAGTTGGTCCTTTCATTGTACCAAATGAATGTAGCCTTTTGAGAACTTTTTTTATGTATGAAAAGGGGAAAATAACCTCTCCTGAAAGTTCTAGTTCAGAGTGGCTTATTATCCATCCCTCTTTCCATGAAACTGCTTCTTATTTTCCAACCATTCTGGGTTTTAGACCCTTCACTTTTTCCCCACATAATACTCTTTTCTTTTGAGACTGCTTTTATGGTCGGTTTATTGCCAGTGGGATTTTACTTCTAAGTGACGACTTAATCTCGGGTTGTTCACAGTGTATTATCAGTGTTGTTGCTCCTCCAGAACACTTGGCATCAATGTTGGACCTGCTTTCATTGTGTTTTCCCACTGTGTTTTGGAGGCTGCATACAAGAGGTGCTCAGTGAACACTGTCTGGAGATACTGCTATTAAATCTTCTAATCTTTTTCTTTCAAAAATATCTGTGCACAAATAATTACAAACTTATAGAAGAGTTGTAAGAATTAAACAAAAATTCCATATACCTTCCCTTAGATTCTACTAAAATTAATGGTCACACTTGCTTCATACATTATATATATGTAATTATCATTTAATTGTATGAGCTATTTGAGAGTTGATTATACACTCTATGTCTAATTTCCCTTTAAAACTTTAGTACTACAAATTTCCTAAAGAATACAGAATTCTCTCTTGCATAATCACAGAGGAGCTATCAAAATCAGGATAACATATATAGAATTCTGTTATTTCATGCACAGGCCCCGTGAAAACTTTGCAGATTGTCCGATGTCGTTTTTTTCAGTCTGCAGTCCAACCCAGGATTATGTAGTATATTGATTTGTCATTTCTCTTGCTAGACCATTTTGTTTCTTTATTATTTATTTTTTATGGGTCAAGTCCAGCTTAATAACTTTGGTCCTTAATTTAGTATTGGCTGATGTTTCCTGATGGTTAAATCCAGGCTTTGCCTTTTTCATTTTGGTGGACAAGAGTAAATGCCACATAAGTGCTGCTGATTTTCAGTGCCTCCTTGCAGAAGTACACAGTGACACGGTACTGTTTCATGTCATCAGTGGTGATGCTAATTTTTATTGCTTCAATAAAACTATCTCTTCTGGGCTCATACACTATACATGTAAGTAACAAATAGTCATGTTATAGCTTGTATCTAGATATCCCACAGAACCTCATATACTCATAGTGGGGTTTTGGGGAGGTGACTAGATCATGGATATGTGGTACTAGGTCATGGTTGTGTGATAATTGATTGATTCACTGGTGAGTTTCAGGTGGCTGTGATGGTGCGGAGTGAAGCCTGGTGGAAAGAGGTGGCTCACTGTGGGTGTGGCCTAGAAAGATATAATCCCCCCTTGATCCTCACTGCTGTCATGCCCTGAGCTGTTTCTCTTCTGTGGTGCCCCTCTGCCACGCTGCCCCTCCTTGCAACCAGCCAACTCTAGATTGAAACCTCTACGAACTGTGAGCTATAATAAACCTTTCCTCCTTTAACTTGCACGTGTTGGATATTTTGTCTCAGCAAGGAGAAAGTAGCTAAAGCAAGTAAGTAATTAATAGGTGGCTAAAAGTTGCTTTATAAGAAGACATTAAAAACTATGTAAATATTCTGTTTTTCATTAGACTTTCATCCATTCATTTTAGCATCTATTGATTATTCTCACCAGAATCAATTATTGCTAAATGGAAGCAGTTATTTTTAAACTAGGGATAAATGGTATTTTTCTACCTTCTCATGCTTGTTAGATTTTGGCATTCTACTGTAAGGAAGAAAGTTCTCTTCCTTCCTTCCTTCCTTCCTTCCTTCCTTCCTTCCTTCCTTCCTCCCCTTCTCTCTCTCTCTCCCCCCCTTCCTTCCTTCCTTCTTTCTTTCATCAACAGATTCTTGGAATTTTATTTAATTCTATGAGTTATAATCCATTACCATCATTATTTACTACAGTGCTCAGATCTTCCAGATTCGTCATGGGAATTCCACCAGACTGGCTCCTGTAACTTTTGACATGTTGCCATCGTTCTTTAAGGACTTCTCTTACTTGATGGTACAGCGTGATGTTCCAGACTCATCTTGTGTGTTTCTTGCCCTGGAATTGACTATTTCTTCAAGGATATTTTGTTCCTTTTAGTTGAGGATGGTATTTATAAAACTAGATCAGAGTGCTACGTACACACATTGCTTCTGGAGGGTTGTTGTTCCCCAAAATCACTCTGCAAACTGAGATAGAAAACATGTGAATGTCTACCCATATGCTCACGCACACACACCCGTACACTCGCTTGGATTACTTTGTCTACCGACTAAAAACCCCTTTGCTTATGTTGACACTGCATTTCCAGTCTAACACCTGGATTTGGTCTAGTCTTCCCTCCTTCCATATGTATGGCCTCTGGCAGACTGGGAAGAAACAGAACCCGTTATTTGCAATAGCCACCTCCTTGCTCATGCCCTTTAGGATAGCCAGTCTTCACATCCCACCGGCTGCTTCCTTGACTCAGGCTCTTCAGACCGAGACCTCATGTGGTAAAACACCAGAGACAAGAGTGATGAAACAGAAGAGAGAGAGACTATATATTAAAAAAAGAAACGCAAGTGCAAGTGTTTCAAAGTAGACTTTTGACATCCAGAGCCTAAGTAACTTTGGGACATGGAACACTTCTGTGGGAGAATATGAGTAATTTACCATTTCATAGATGATATAAACAGGCCTATTTCTCTTCCCTTGGGAGGAGATTTATAATCTCAAAGGTAAAGCATAAATGAGTAAACCTAAAACACTGCTATTTTATTGAAAGTAAAAATCTTACTGCAAGAAATAGAAGAGGCAAACAGATACAAAATAGATTGGAAGAATGGGTTGTACAAAAAATTTAAAGAGTAAATAAGATTTTAATTGTTTTTAAATTAATAAACAAACAACCTAGTCATTAAAAAGACCTGAAGGGGCTGATGCAATGTATTTATGGCTCTTACCTGGCTCTGGAATCCCTCATGAGAGGTTGCATGTATGTGCAGATGCCTGCTACGAGCGAGCAGCGTGAGTTCTCTATGTCTCCCTACAGTCGACCAGAGAGGTAGAGAGACTTACCGTGTGTTTTAAAAAACTTGGGAGAACTCATTCTTTTAGTTGAAAAACATAAAATACCACATGAAATAATTGACTTTTGGAGTGTTTTTCTTGCATAACTACATGCTTTTTCAGATTGTTAAAGGTTTACGACAAAAGCTAAAAGAATATTTTAGGAAGATTTTTATCTAAATAAAGCAGACTGGAAAAAAAAGCAATTTACCACTGACAATATAAAAATTTCCTCGGGGGAAGGAAAAACAACCTCTAAATTACTCTGTAGCCCTTTGCTGTAAGAATGTCTTTTATATCTTCAGCTAACATCAGGCCTTGTTGAAATCAATAGTAATCTGATTGCCTGCCCAGAACAGTTGCTCTCCTGTGTTTGAAGCTACAGAGGAACTGTGCATTTTTGTGATTAACATAATTTAGGAGAGGATTATATTTTCTTCCTTAACTTATTAGCTACTGTTGCTGCCTTATCCTGTTACCCACATTTCCTTTTCATCATTCAGTTGATAGCATGGAAAAAGAAATGCAGTATTAGGATTAGTAGCTGCGCACCTTAATTTAAAAGGCTGGGAAATAAAAGCTTTCTTAAACCTTCCCTTCCTAATTAGAAAGATTGGCCCATGTTCATTTAGAGTATCAGTGGATTCAATCTTGAACACTAGACTGAGATGAGAGAGCTTTACAGAAATTAGTGCCATATGGATGAGAAGAAGAAAACCTGCAGGTGTTCATGTCACCTATATTTGATGTTCTTATTCCTCTAGGTAGATTTCTAGTCTTTTACTGTTGTCTGTAAGAGATTTCCCTATCCCTTGTAAATGATCCAAATAGGACTTCCTGTTTCCATCTGAGAATGGTCTTTTGAGTGATGCAAGGAGGTACCAGAATTAAGCTGAAAAGAGGCAGGAAAGAAGGAAGGACCAAAATATATCAGACAGATCTGAAGCTGTACTTAATATTTTGAGAAATTTTCTACAAATCTTAGACTTGCTATTGCAAATGAGTGCATTTAACTTCAGATGATATTGAGAAGTAAAGTTTCAAGGGCTGATTCACAGGAACATGCTGGCTAAGTGAGTTGTTGTCGCATTTTGGAAAGCAGATTAATTAGGCCACTAGGTGGCCATCATCCACTAAGTGATTCTTTTGTCATAGATGGAGTCAGAGACAGCCATTGGACCCCTACTCAGCATTCTCCGGATTAATGTTCTCTACATGGTCAGCAAAATAAAGACTTTTTTGAAGACTTATATTGTAAATATAAGCACCTGGGTACTATTGGGGAACTTTGAAGATGAACTGTGCATTCTGCTAGATGTGTGGGATGGGTATCATCAACGGGGACCACTCACGACGTGGAAGAGGTGTAGGTGGCTAGGAAAAGGTTTTTAGTAGAAGATAAATTCCTCACTTATTTTTACGTTCCCTGAATCAAATTTGATGGTGACAGTAAATATTGATGGGGACAGAATTTGTTTAATAGAGTTTCCTAGGTCACTTGAATCACTGCAGCATGGTATAAGGGTGAGGGTGGGCAAGCATCTTTGTCAATTTGAGAGAGAGCCAGAGAGAGTCTGGAAGTGGGAGTGATGCCGATTGGCAGGTTGATGTAACGTGTCCTTTGATGATAGGCCAGCATCTTCTGCTTTTCCTGTTGGACTCTGAGTCATTTTGGGGGGTAATCTGTCTTCCAATTGGTTATTTCACTTTAATTGTGATCAAGACAGTGCTAGGGTTATGTTGTGTATCCCGTTTGGATGGGCACATTGTTAATTAGGCAATGAGTGCCTATTTATTCCAAGTAAAATTGAAATTTGATACAAGACATTTTTTTAAACCTAGGATCCTAGCCATTTATGCACTTAAGGCAGAAGTCCATAAGTTTGCATAGCTGGCAAATACTTTATGGCTTATTATATCTCTTTCTTGAGCTCAAACACTCCTGGACCTCATAAGGAATCTTAAACTGCCTGAGAAAAGGCTCTGGTGATATACTGTAGGACCAGTCATCCTTCACTGCCCTGCTGGTATCCACCCATTCTGGATACTCCATTTGGGCAGAGCACTCTTATAACATTAGCATGAGCTTAGCAGAAGGCAACTCTGCTGTGCCTTTATACTCAAAGGAAAAGTTCTCAGCCTCTCATATACAGAGGAGAGTGACCAGCTTCTTCCTGTTTCACAGGCTGAGGTAGGGAGAGGTAAAGGGAGGAAAAGGTTCTACAGAATAATGTAGCATCTGGAAAAAGAGGAAGGGCAGAGAAGGGAAGACTCAGTATGCATTTCCATACAGGAGGGAGACACTCCTTCATTTCAGTTTGGGGAACAGAATTGGAAAGGGACAGATAGAGCTTATAAGAGGTGTCATGAAGAGACACTGGCATCTGTTAAGTTGTCCTGAGAGAGGTCACTTATGGATGGAGCCAAGGTTGAGATCTACAAATCAGAGATGAGAGCATATATTTGACCATAGGTGGATAAGTTCTACCAAAGTGAATCCTGTTTGGCTGCATTGTGATTGTGTGTGTGTGTGTGTGTGTGTGTGTGTGTGTATTACTTACATGGGTTACAGAGCATTCACTTGGTTGTTGATGTGAAGAAAGAACCTGTGCTTTTTTATAAATTAGATTTTCTACAATTTCACTCCACTCTGAACAAAATGCCTCCTATATATATCCAACTTTCATGAGCTATTTCAATTCTTTATTAAATCACTGAGAATGGTCCTAGCTTTTAACATTATGTATATGTATTAATTTTCTGTGCTGCTCTAACAAAGTACTAAAATTTGGTGGCTTAGAACAACACCAAGTTATCATCTTACAGTTGTGTAGGTTCTTAAGTCCAGTGTCTGTCTCACAAGGCTAAAATCAAGGGGTCAGCAAGGTTGGCTTCCTTTCTGGAAGCTCTAGGAAGAATCCATTTCCTTCGCTTTTGAGCCATGACCAGGTGCCTGAACTCTGGTTGGTTCTCCCTCCTTCTGTCTTTAAAGCCAGGGGTATCAGGTTACATCCTCTCATGTTGCAGCCCTTCATCTCACGTTTTCATCAGACCTCCACCCTGCCCTTCTGTCCTGCCTCTCTCTGTGATGTAGTGGGTCTATGGAGAAATCGAGGATTCTGTCCCCAAGTCCCTTTTGCCATATGAGGTAACCTATTCACAGGGTCTGGGGTGTGAACATCAGTGAGGACTGTTATTCTGTATAGCAATAAATACCAATAAATAAGGGCACTGTTGGTGATGACTAAACTACAGGTAATTTTTTTTATTCTATAGTGTGAGCAATTCTATGTATTAGACATACTTAGAGGTATACTGGCAAATGGACTTTTGGGCATTGTAATTATTGGGAAAGTAGGTTCACTAATTTAATTCTACCTAGAGAGTAGAAGTAGGTTCTGAATAAAAGCAATTACTTTATTAAAAGAAATTATCTTATTAAAATAAAATTTGTTCTTTCCTTCTAAGAGGAATTTGAAACAAGAAAAACGGCTAAATTTCAAAAGAGAATCTCAGCAAAAATATTAGTTGTGATCCTGGTTGCCCTGCCAGTTTCTCAATTTTAAAATTACTCTAGTTGGTAAAAGAATGTGTTTGTAAATTAGATCGTTTACCCTGTATTTATTAAAAACAAATTAAATGAGACATACATAATTTCCTATAACAGATTACAGGGAATTTTTATATCTTTTGCAGTACAGGGGATTGAACTCAAGGGTCCTCAACTACTGAGCTGCATCCCCAACCCTTTTTATTTTTTATTTTGGGACAGAATTTTACTAAATTGCCCAGGGTGGCCTTGAACATGTGATCCTCCAGCTTCAGCCTTCTGAATAACTGGGATTACAAGTATGTTCCACTGTGCCTGGCTCAAGTATATATTTTTAAAGTATTTCTGTTTTTCTGGCTTTTTTGAAATTATTATATTGAGCAGAGAAGGAAATTCTTCCTATCACAATGCATTATCACTTGTTTTGGAGAAAGCTTTGCCGTGGACGTTTTCAAATGTTGTCATGTGTTTAATAATGAGTTTGAACCACTCACTTTCTGGGTTTCAGTCCCTTGTGAATCCTTTAGTTATATGATTTCTGTTAGATTACGTATTTGTTCAGCTTAGGTTCTGATGGTTGATGCTCCCAAACAGTCAGTGTGCATGATTTGTTTTTTTTTTTTTTTTTTTTACAGAGAACACAGTAATTGCATTATTTAGAAATTTGATTCATTATTCTTAGTGCCAGATTTGAGATCAAGAATTACGTATAGGGAAGCCTAATATTCCCAGGCCTTAGGCTTGTAATAAATTTTGTGTGTTTTTGTCCTATAAAAAAGGAGTTATATGTAAGAAGAGCTCAGAACCTTGCAAGCACAAGGTCCCGAGTTCTATCCCCAGTATCAAAAAAAAGAAGAACTCAGAGAAAAAAATAATACCATAAATTAATAATGGTATTTTGTTATTAGAAAAATTAAGCCCACAGAGATATAGAAATATAATAAAATATAATATTTTTGTGCAAATACTCTAATTGTGATATGCTTCTTAAGTTATCTTTTTAAAAGCTTTATTTTCTTAAGACAAGAAGTCTAATCTGTTATTAAGAGCATGGACTCTGGAACTAGAGGCCTGGGTTGAATTTTTGTCACATGTTAGATCCATGTTGTTGGGTAAATTTCTTTACCTTAGTCATTTTCACTTTTGTCAGGGAAGAATGGAAAAAAGGATGGAGAGAAAGAGAGAGGGAAAGAAGGAGTGAGGGAGGAGAATATGGAGAGAAGGTAATCATTTCGGTTTAAAGAACATTCCCTTAAAATTATTTATAGAGCTAATGGCATGGTGGTATGTGCCTAAAATCCCTGTTCCTCAGGAGGCTGAGACAGGAGGACGGCAAATTTAAGGCCAGGCAGGACAATTTAGTGAGATCTTTTCCCAAAATAAAAAATGAAAAATAAGACTGGAAATGTAGCTCAGTGGTAGAGCACTTGCCTAAGTGCCAGGCCCTAAGTTTAATCCTCACTACTGCAAAAACAAACAAACAAACAAATAAATAAATTCTAGAGATACATGATTAGTTCACTGTCATTTGTCTTCTCCTTCTGTCAGACTAGATGAATATCTGCTGGCTCACACCCACATACCAGTATTTAGGCAGTACTGCAGGACAGTTCCCTCATTTTGCTGAAAAATTCAGGTAGAGAGACAGGAAGTACTTTTTCCAAAGTCTTAGGGTATATTTGGTACTGAGATAGTCAATTCATGATGCACAAACGAGGAATCGAGACATGTGGTAGAGAGGTGTGTGATGATGGTGGGGCTGTCCTAAGCCGAGTTGGCAGTAACTTTTATGGTGTTTTAGTGGATTTGAGGAGTGTATTCTGGTGGGAGCATCAAAGTAATCTTGTACTGGAAAGTAAATTAGGAAATCTAAATCCAGTGGCACCAATCTTATTATGAATACCTTATGGATACCTAGTGGAGAAATGTTGTCTATTTGTATTTGAACCTTTGTCAGGTTGGTTTTATTTGAGATGTAGGCAAAAATTCAGATCTTCTGAACTATTTATATTCTTTGAATTTTTTTAGTTGTTTCTAGGAAGTAGCAAAACAGTGCAAGTCAGTGTTGTATTACTCTTTTGGCATCTTTACATTAGAACAAATATTAGAAAAATGTGAGAGAATCCTTCATCCTGTGTATTTAATAACAAGAAAAAAGATTGTGTTCTTTTGTCCAATAGCATTTGATCCCTCCCCTCTACAGAAAAAGCACCAGATCATGGATGACTCACCTTTTATACCAGTAGGGAATAACAAAACAGTTCTTTATAATGTTTGGGAAACATTAGAAAACACATTTAATTTTGTTTTTTAATTTTTGGATCCTATAGAAAAAGGAAAAAGAAGTCTTAATTTTGCCATTTTTTCTGGTAATAGGGGTTGAACCAAGGGCCTTTGCAGTGAGCTGCATCCCTACATCTTCCTATTTTATTTATTTTGTTTATTTTGAGACAAGGTCTTGCTAAGTTGTCAAGTGGCCCAGGCTGGGTTTGAACTTGGAATCCTCTTACCTCATCCTTCCAGGCGCTGCAATTACAAGTACATACATGCTACCACAGCCAGCTACCTTACCTTTGAAAGAGAAAAAGGGCATGTCCAAGATGAACAGTGTGGCTTGTGGTTAAAGAAATTTTGGTAGAGGTCAAACAGGCTACAGATGTTCCAGCTCTGTTGGAAATATTGTCACCTTTCCATTCGCCCACCTACATGCTTCACAGACTTGTCTACTATACTTATGACCAATCAGAGAAGTGGAGTGATTGAAATCCAACACACACAAATCTGAATACTATTTTTTAGCACACACCTTTAAAACTAGCCATTTCATCAAAAAAGTGAAAGAGAAAAAAGCATTTCTCAAGGTCTCTGCACAGATTTAAAGGCTCATGTCAACCCTGATGCTTTAAAGCAGTATCTTTTCTTATTAATAAGAGGTAGTCGTGGTGTTGACCTTTTCCCCCATCTTGTTTTTTGTTCGTAAACTGATGCTCTTATTCAAACAATATAGATAATAGTCTGCCTCAAACATGTAACTTTTTTCCGTCTGTTGTTTCCACGATTTTACATTGTTGAACAGCTTAAAACAAACCTTAAAAGAACAGCAATAATATAACCAGGAAGAAAAAAGATACCATATATAGTTATAGGGTTTATTTCATTTTAACCTTGAATATATATAAACACAGAAAAAAATCCAATTTCAATTTAAAACTTTGATCTCCTTAAGAAAACAACCATTTATTGCCATTTATTCACTTTTTATTGACTAAGAACACGCCGTTGGATAACCTTTGAATTTCTTAGATGAAAATAAAGCATTTTCAAGAAAGTATTCTTTTTGCTGAAAACCTTATATCCAGGAAGGAAGTCACTCATTTCTTTAGTCTTTTTGACTATAAAACAGTTGCTGAAGGTGTGTTATAAGCTCACTATGCCATACACAGGAATTGTCAAATGAGTGAGACTTGGATGCTACAATCATGCTGTTCATACTCCTTTAAAGATCAATTCCACTTATAGTTTGCTAGTAGAAAACAACCATCTGACATGACCTGTTAAACTGCATTATCCAAAGTATGCAAATAAATCTTCAAGGCAGTATGTTCCTACTAATTCTAAATGGCATCCCAATAAATTCCAAAGTCTCTTTATCAAATTAAAGATGAATACAAAATATTTTATGATCCCTATGAAATACACAGAGGGTGGTCTGTTTTCTAGCTGGGAGAAAGTCCCTGATTTAGGAAGCTTTCTCATAAAGAATGTGTCTTAATCAAATGTATCTCTGGACTTCTAACATTGAAGGTTGGTCTCTGACCAGTTTGTGTCATCCTCTGTTAAGCTTTAACTGACTTAGTGAAGTGTTCTTGTCATGGAGGGCTCAAGTACCATCACTTTCTAAGTCTCCAGGCTGTCATTTGCTGTAAAATGGGCATCTTGTGTGCACGGAGTGAGGCGTCTGTCTCCCTGGCACCCTGAGTCTTGCCAGCCTGCATACTATGTGGGGGGCTTTAGTGATTTCCAAAGTGATGCCTGGTTGATTCATTTCTGAGTCTTAAGCATTGACATTTGTGCAAAGATATGGAAGTATGTGGGATAGGAAGTTCAGGGCAATCAGCTGTCCTTGAAAAATATTTTTCCTTCTCAATGTTATGGCTATTTTTAAAAAAGGGACATTAGGAACTTTGGTTAAAGATGGGTCTGTTTTCCTTTCATGATGGCACACAATTTCAGTGAAGACTAAAAGAAACCATCTTTTGTGTTGTCTGGTTAATAACTTACTAAAATGAGCAGTGCCAATGTACAGGTCTGGATTGTGTTGATTGAGAGCCAAATTTTGGGGAGTTTCATTTTTTTCTTTACTTTGAACTGTGACAATTGTTGAGGTTTTGTGGCAATCGAGAAGCCATTGCCAGCACACGAGGTGGGGTAGAAGGGACATCTGCTTGACAGCACTTTCCATCCCTATAGCTATAGTACTTAAATTCTTGCCAAAAGCCAATGCTAATGTAATGTGTATGGAAATTATTTACTCTAAGTCATGAGTTTCTTTTCTTAGCTATCGTTGTTATTGGTGCTGTAATGACTTGGCTGCATTTCACCACTTTTTTCTTATGTCTGGCTCATGTTAGCTTGGGTTAACTCCCATCTCACGAAAACCTAAACAAATATGAATTTCTTAGGCCCTAGTTGGCAGCCAGCAGTGTTTGACGTAACTACCAAAATTCTTTATTGAAAGTCATAGTGACGCTGGTCCATCTTGAATTGTTACAGGTATCCAGGTGCTGCCAGGGCAGTGGTGGCAAACCCTGTAGAGATCAAGTGCCCAAATTGCAACCCAAATCCCATTTATTTATCACCAAGTACCAACACTGCAATTAAACCTGAGTAATGGGGTGTCTTGGCTTGCATGTAGGCAGAGAGAGCTCTGTGTGCCTGTTGTGACACATGTACCATAGGTCTGCCACCACTGTCCTTATGAAGTCACTTTCAACTTTATACACAAGGGAATCATCTGGGGACATTGAAACATATGGTGTCTTAATGGTTAAAGTGTGTGGAAGGCCATTGTTTTGGATAAGGTCCCTGCAGACCAAACAAGAAAGGAGTCACCCCAGCTAAGTGACATGTCATCAAACTGATTGTTGAATCTGGCCAATTTTTAAAAACAAAAAAACACCCAGGAGATCCCACTGAACCTGAATCAGTATAAGGAAATCTCCATTTTAATCCTTTTTCAAAGAAAACAACTGAAATGACTGATCTATTTTTTGTCCTGTCTCTGCTTTCCTTGGCCCTTTTCAGTCTATAAAGCCAACCTCCTCTGGTTTGCTCTGCACTTGATTTATTTTATAGAATAAAGGGTTGACCGATTCTAAGGTGGCAAATCAGCCACTTGGTTTGTTGTAGTTTTGTCTTTGGACATGATTTTACTGGTCTGACACAGGTCTTGAGTCTGCTTTTCTAACTGGTGATTTTGCTGCTGCTATAGATGACAGAGTATACACTGAGTTCGTGCCAAAAGGCAGCATCTCCTGGTGAGGATTAAAAACTGCGCATGCTCAGGTGCACCTGAGACAAGTTATCAGCCTCCCTGGTGAGGAGCTCCGCTGTGCAATGAGTGAGTGCTGAGAGCTGTGCTATAAATGTGGGGCTGAGAGAGTGCTATAAATCAGGGATGGTGAACCTTTTGAGCTTTCAGTGATAACTAATAGCTGGGTATGGCACAGGTGCTATAGGTTTGCCACCACTGCATAGATGTTCACTTCAGCTCCCTGGTAGGCTGGTAATACTGTCCTTCCCACTGTAGAGGAGCTAGAAGAAAGGGGTTCATTATCTTGTCAAAGGTCACACGGGCAGGAAATGGTAGGATGCAGTGGAGATTTAAACTGAGTTCTAACTCCCCATTTAGGATGTTTTTCACGGCACATATGACCTCCCTGCTTCTTGACCTGGGACAGAGTTCCCTGTGCTAGGTATTGAGTAGAACATCGAGTGAGAGTCTAATCAGAAACCGAAAGTCACCAGGTATTTCATACAGAAGGCATCTAATGGAGAGGTTGCTTATAGTGGCATTGGCAGAGCTAGATGGACAGATGGAAGGGAGAGTTGCAGGAGGAACCAAAAGGAAGGTGTATGTATGCCTAGAAATCAGCACACCGGGATGATCCCAGGCTGTGAGCTTGCATCTGGGACTGAGCTGTTAAGAGACACTGTACTAGGGGTGGGGACATCACTCTGGAACCACAGGTGCAGGGTTTCCTCCAGACTCTCAACCTCACTCTATTTGAAAAAGATCTTATCAGGAGAATGGGGTTTGACTCAGGCATTGAGTTTAAAGGCTGTATGTGTCAGGATATGCAAGAAAGCCAATAGATGCTCTTCCACAGGCTCACTTGGGTCTGTTGTTATTGCAGAAGGAAGCAAATTTGGGACTAAGGGTGCAGCTCAGTGGCAGAACATGTGCTTTTAGTATGTCTGAGGCCTTGGCTTCCATCCCCGTCACTAAAATAAGAAAAAGAAGAAGAAGGAAGCAGATTTTGTTCTCAGGCATTCTGTGCCCACTCACCCACTGTGGATCTTACACCGGCAGAGCACTGTCCCCGGCGGAGTCTCATCCTCTGGGTCCTCAACACCGTGGTCTTCATTCTTATTCACTGTCTTGTCCTCTTCAGTGGTCACCCCATCCCTGCAGCCTAGTGTCAGTCCTTCCCTGATGGGCCCTTCAGTGTTTATTAATGAAAACTTGCCTTTGTGCTTGGCTGGCCCTGCCTTATGAAATTTAATTCCATTTCTTCACTGATCAAGAGCATTTTATAACAAAAACAAAACAATTCTACTAAAATTATGGTTGTCCTTGATATTTTGAAAGATTTTAAAAAACATAGACTTAAAGTTAGAGTAGGATAAATTGTATTTCTCATAACTTGTGAAGAAGATGCTTTTAGTTTGTTTTGGTACTGGGGATCGAACTCAGGAACTTGCACTTGCGAGGCAGACGGTGAAACCACTGAGCTAAATCCCTGGGCCCCAAGGAGATGTTTTTAAAAAGCAAAGAAAGATTGCCTCCCTTTGGGTGAATATATTAAAAAATTAAGATAAAATTACTTAAAGCAGCAGTAATTAATTCAGATCCATAAAAGAAATCCCTATACCTGCACTAATTTGCATAATTTCCTTCTCTTATGATCAATTTAATAAAGAACAAACTTATTGAAAAATTTTTTTCCTGCTAGAATTCCACCCTGTCTCAATTCCCACCTGAGAGAAGTTCTATTCCTTGGATCTAGGGAAGGAGCAAATCCCACTAAGTCCATAGATTCATGTGTTTCCTGTTCTATTTTGATTTAACTACTATTTGACAGTATATAAAAGTTTTAAAGTGCTTTTTGTTGTCTTCTCAGCTGTGCTTTATAATTTGCCTCTGAACATCCGGTTTCATCCTTTGCTTGAATAGACAGCAGATTGTTGCTAGCTCACCTTGGGAGAACACAATTGAACTCTGTCGTATTTCTTTATGAACCTGAGCAGTTTTGTGGATTATTTTATTTGCTCTACTTAAAACAAATAACAATCTCTGAGGATAAGAATTTAGTATCCCTGTAACATCAGTAAATTAATTACAAGTCACTCCAAAATCCACAGGGCTTCTTGAAACATTCCATGGTGTTTTTGCAATCATCCCAAGGATGTTTGAAGCCTGTCATTAGGGTATAGAAAATGTCAGTGAAATAGTGGAGATTTGTTTTAATTGCTTTCTTGGGGGGGAAAAAAAAGTAAGGTAAACCTCAGTTAGTTGGTTGCTTCTTTCTTGTCTGAGTTTGAAGGAAAAGTCAGACAGTTACCTGCCTATTCCTATGTATGTTTTTGTCTTAAGACAGCCATGGCCTTATTTACAAGGTATAGCTGTTTGAGAGATATCATTGCAAATGATTGGTTTTGGCTTCCAGTGTTTCGAGTCATAAGGACACAAAGGAGCACAGACCAGGATCAACAGCAGCCATGGGGCCCCCACTGCCTTTGTTGAGAGTGGCATATGGCCTTTCAGAAGGGGCAAAGGGACAGAGAGAAGGCTGGGGGTTGTCCCTGTCTGCACATCCCCTCACCATGGTCATTTTAGCAAAGTTATTATTTAAACCATGTACTTACTTAAACTGTGTACTTCTTTATTTTGCTGCAGTATTTGATATGTTTAAGGAGTGTAAGACCATTTCCTCCTCAGGCATATGCTTGCACTTAGCCTTAATTCATACCCTCCGAGGCAGCAAACACAGCGTGGCCCTCATCTGTGTATTTTAAGAGGTTTCTTATAACAGGGCTGGTCTGTGGCAGTCCTACCGAGTAGCACTTAGAGGGTTTACTAACCACCCTGTCGCGGTGATGACACACTCAGTGTGGTTCTAGAAGCTAAATAAAACACAGGAAAAAGATATTAAATGAAATAAAGAACACACGTATGTAATTATTGCCAGAAATGAAATTTTGAAACCTTAAATTTGAATGCGGTTGTAGGCACCTGAAAATTCCGGTAGATAAACAAACACTGTTTCCCAGATTAAATTTTCAGGAAAGGAACGTCAATCAAATGTCTTATTTAGATCAAATATTTTAAAACGTTTGACTGATCACTGGAGAAGTGGGGAGCAAAGGGTGAGTGAGACAAGTGCCCACAAAATCCACATTTCCTCCTGATTGACTCCGGCTGACTCTGGCTGTTGTCTGGCACATGCAAAGGCAGCCACCCTACACCGGTGTTGCTTATTTTCTGCTAGGATACTTTTGACCCACTAAAAAGATATTGATCCTTACTGTCAATTGTTTTATGATTTTAAAATATTAATCTATTTAAACTCTTAAAATAAGCTTTTCTTTTTCAGATAACCTATTGTCTTAATGGCAGTGATCCAGTTACTACCGCACAGTTTGAGTGAGGTCAAGGGCTCCCTTCTCCCCAGGCTATACTCAAGTCTTTGGATTTTTCTGTACCTATTTTCAGAAGTAGACTAAAGTTTTCGAAGTCTTTGGCATTCATTTACTTTTTGTTCTCTTCTTTACTAGATGCATTTATGCAGGTAATCTTTGTTAATCCCCAAGATAATTTTCCTGGGTAGGTAAGAACCCCAAGGTGATGTACTTTTTAGAAGACTGCAGCAAACAATTGGCTGATTCTAGATTCCAGAGCTGTGTCATCTCCTTAAGGTACCTCACTAGCTGTGATCTAATACAGTTTGTCCTAGCAAGTTCAGAAACATTTGCAGTTTGGCTAGCTTTGCCATTTAGCTGAAGTTAACCATAGCTCCAGTATAACCCAGTTATTTATTGTTGATTTTTGTGTTTTGCTATTTCTCTCCCTTATATATCTAGCACAACGTTCTGTCATGTAGCACATACTTGACGAGTATTTGCCGAATTAATTCATTTCATGTAATTGAGTCCCATGAAAGCTGCTTAATTTAGAAGACGTATGGAGTAGCTGGTTTAAAAAGGTACAGGGAGTAGATTGTCTTTCACTCTTTTGTCCATGTAGTAAAATCCCATTTCCTGGGCTTGTTTAAATTTCATCTCCTTTAAGTAGCTTTCTCTGACCCACCTTGTCATTGAGACAGAATTTCTTCATGTATGAATGACTTAGCAAGTAATATATACTTCTGTGTTGTTTTCTAAAAAGTAAGAATGATTTATTGTGCTGTGTGCCCAGCATTAAACTAAATAATCTACACAAATATTGTCTCCTTTTAATCCTCACAATATCCTGTGTTACAGGTGAGATTTAAAGGGAAAAAATACCTTGCCCCAGGCCACACAGTTAGTGAATTTCAGATATGTAGTAGTAACCCAGATCTAATGGACTCCTAAAGCCTGCACTTTCAATGTGTTCTTTTTTTTAAAAAAATGAAGGCAAAATTTACATTCATTGTTGTGCACGTGTCTTACATGTACACTTTCATGAGTTTTTGATAAATAAATACATTTGTGTAACCATTGAACCAGTCAACATGTAGAACATTGCCACTGCCCCTCAAGTTCCCTTTTGCCCTTTCCTTATCAGTCCACTCGGGATTAGGGTTGCCTGTCCTTGAACCTCATGGATACTGAACTCTAGATTATGTATCTCTTGCTCTTTTACTTGGTGTATGATTTTTGATATATAGTGATATCAATCATATTACTAGCTCATTTGTTTTTATAGCTGAACGGAATTTCCTAACAGTAACACAGTTTGCTTATCCATATTGATATGTATTTGGATTATTTTCAGTTTAAGACTATTGTGAGTAAGGCTACTGTGAAAAATCTTGTACACGTCTTTTTGAGGACACACGCTTTCCCTTCTCTTGGGCAAACACGTAAGTGTGTACTCACTGGGTCATAGAGTAGAATTGCGTCACTTTATCAAGGGACTGTCAATTTTCTGAAGTATCTGTTTCATGACTGTTTGAATTCATCTTGGCCAATATTTGGTGCTGTTGACCTGAGTTTCATGCTACCTTTTTATATGTCTTCTTTCCCACTTGACTGTGAATCTTTTTCAAGTTCAGGAAACATGTGCCACTCATTTCTCTATCTGCCATTCTTAGCTCAGTATCTGTTATGAAAAATACAATTGAAGTGAAAGTGCAATTTAAAGAACTGCCAGAATGGTTGTCAAGATCCTTTCTAGCAATGAAAAGCTACAACTGTGTGCTTGGGCTGCATGGCATGCAGATATTTTAAAAATGGAAAGCATAGACAGCACCCTTTCAAAACCAAGGGAGCAGATAGGTGATCTGCAGAGAGGAAGCAAGAGGCCAGCCAGGCAGTGCGTCTCCTGTATGAGGTGGCCTGGGGGTTCACACTGTTTCCTGGAAAGTTGTACTTCAACAACAGAGTCAGTGGTGTGCCCATCAGCGGACACAAAAGAGTCTCAGCTTGTCCACCTCTGATTTTATATCTTTTACATCGATGTTTTCATTATCTACTTCTAGATACCAATTGAAGCACATCCTTGATAGCTTAAAATCACACCTATTGTCTCACAGCCCCTTGCAGGTGAGGAGCATAGCTTAATTTACCAAGTCTTGTGCTTCTCAAGTGCGATGAAGGTGTCACCGGGTTTGCTGTAGAGTCGGTTCCTGACTGGGGAAGTGGCCACTTACAATCTCCTCTGGTGGTTAACAGGATTTAGATCCAGGAGTTCTAGATCCTTAGTTCTAGACCGAGCCTCGGTTCTTACTGATTTCTGGCTAGAGGCCACCCATAGTCCTTGCTGCCATAAATGTGTGCCACATAGCTGCTGCCTTGGCATCTGTTTTTAAGCCTGATAGAAGTTTTTGGAAACCCAGTTGAACCCTGTCACCTTTGGCCCCTCTCTCTGTGGTGGTTTGCAGTGTAGCCCACTTGAAACACAAGAACAAGAATACCAGGATGTGGGGAGATCTTGGAGGTTATTTTAGAGACTGCCTCAGTTTTTTAAGAATTAAAAAAATTCTTTTTAAAAAGTGGAAATAGAGATACTCTGAGAAGAGTACTTATTTTCACCCTAAGAGGGTATTAAAGTTTTTACTGTTCTAATGAATGGTTTTCAGAGGTTCCAACTTCACCCAACACAGAGTTGCTATTCTGGGTAAATTATCAGCAGTTAATGCTCACCGGTAAAGAAGATTGATGGGAAAGCATGGGGTGATTTTGGGATAAACGCTTCTCAGTGAGTTCATTCAGTGTCCATGAATTGAGTCTTTTCTATAATCTGTTACTGGACAGAGCTTGTGCTCTGAAATTATCATGGATTAAAGAAAGATTGGAAAAATGACCTTTATGACCCAAATGTGGGAAGGCAAACTCTCTGGCAGTAATTTGCTTATCTGGAGTGGAGTGATTAGCTTAGACCAAACATAGAAGAAAACCTAATGGTCATATGAAAAATGGTCTATATTGTGTGGGAGAATCTTTTTAATTAAAAATAAGTCACATATATGAGATGTAGAGCAAATAAAATATTTTATTTGATAGAGGATATCTGGAAGATGCTTAGGCTCTAATACATAGTGAGTCTCATAGGCAGTCAGGAAGCATAGAACGGCCTCTCCTTGCTTCGGCTATGATAGGTTTATTCTGCTTTTCTTTGGTTATTAAGTATTTTGAGTGCCTTAAATATTTTTAAGTTCGCAATAAGCACAAAGGTTCATTTTCAGGCTTTTGGAGAAACATTATTATAATCCTCTAATAGTTTAAAAAGTTTGATAAGCTAAAGATTATGTAGTTGGACTTCTTAAAAAGTTCATTTGTTTACTAATTCACCTCCTGGGGCTAAGTGCACAGCTTACAGGTGAAGTATATACTCAGGGTGCACAAGCCCGTGTTCAATCACCAGTGTCCTCCTAATAATCTACATAAAGCTTCTTCACCAAGTATAGAAGTTAATCAGTTCAACTACACAGAACACAGTATATTTATCCTTGGTAATTAAGAGGAAAGACACTTGGAAACAGCCCATTTGCCCATCAGTTGGAGACTGGATAAAGGAGATGTGGTTTTTCTATAAAATGGAATATTACTCAGCCACAAAGAATGAGAAATTAGATTCATTCATAGGAAAATGGTTATATATTGAGGATATACTCCTAAGTGAAATAATAAGTCACACATGTGTAAATACCGAATAGTTTCTTTGGTGTGAAAAACTATAATAGTACATAAGATCCTAATGAGATAATTGACAATGTGAAATAGGAAGAAAAGGGCTAAAGGTGTGGGGAAAGTGGGAAGGGTAGGGGAAAGGTAATAAGGGAAAAGAAAAAAATATTAGAAAATGAAAAAATGGAAATAAAGTGTTTGTAAATGGGGAGGAGAGGAGGGGGTGAAGGGAGGGCAGGGACAAGGGGAAAAAATGAGAACCAAGATCTGTCATGTAAAGGTACAAGATCCCAATGATGAATGTCACTGTACTGTATACCTAAAATGTACCAATAAACTCAATGGAAAAAAAAAAGAGGAAAGACAGCAACAACAGACATTTGGAAATCTCATGATATTTCAAATTCATTCTAGATCTTTTATATTGAAAGCAATGACTACATTGCCTCTTTTCATGAATGCAGATTAAAAGGAATCTTATTTTAGTTAGAAAATAATAATAGTGCCAATTATACTGTAGTACTTCTTATATGCCAGGCAGTGTTCTACACAGTATAGACATATATACTAATTTAATCTTCACAGTCATCTTACAGAAAAACAGGCCAGTGTGGCCCAGTGCTTGTGGCCTGTCAGTGGTGGAGGAGCATTTGAAGGCCAGCAGTCTGCACCAGAGGCTCAACTTGTAACTGGCATGCTATGCCTGGTCTTGAGGAATTTGTTTTCTTTACCCCTACATTTAGGCCATAGGCACCCCTCTGATATTAGAGAAATAGGATCGGGCACTCCACCTAAAGGAAAACAAATGAACCACAAACACACACTTGCTCCAGCCTGGCCCAAGCATCTAAGTTAAGACAGCCCATCTAAGAAAGCCCACACTTCACTATTTTAAAGAAAATAAATACCTGACCACAATGGCCTCATTATGATTCTAACAGGCAACATAAAATAGTTCCCAATGGTGTAGAATCCAACTTGAAAAGTTCCAGGAGTGGATGGAGCTCTGTAAAATGTCTCAGTAGGGGGATCTCGGAGTGTAGCTTGCAGGTTTACACATGGGATTAGAGAGAGGAGCCAGAGAAATGAAAATGAGAAGAGATGATCAGTCCCTGCAGTGCTGTTGGAGTCTTGCTGGTATTGTGGACCTTGCACAGATACCCTGGTCCTACCATAATTTCCTTGGCCCACTCAGAAGAGATCTTCAGAAGAGATCCATTAAAGTTGGATTTGGAAGCAAGGAAAAACTTTCCCACTGGATCCATCCATGGCCTCTCTGTGGGTGATTTGCTTGGCATTGAGGATTAACTTCTGCCTTTGAAACTCACCACATCTAAACAGCCTGTAAATGCATGTGTGCCCTTCCAGAAAGTACCCTGATGAAGCTAGTGACCAGAATCTCCTCCCCTTATTTGGAAGATTTGATAGGGGTGCTACCAGAGAGGATAGAAAGAGGCACAGTGCGCCCTTGCACAACCTGGGAGCTGGCTCACTCCTCCCAGACATGCAGAATAATAAACAGTTACTGTCATAAACAGCATCACTTGTCCTTGAAATATAGCCTGGGGACAATCTAGCCAGCTGCTTCTTAGTACTATCCTCGTTTACTTTATAATTAAAAAGGCATAAATAAATAAATACGTGTGTGAATGTGTACTATATTCACACACATATATACTATATTTATTATAGTTTTTGCTGATGATAAAACATTCTCATTGCAAAAACAATTTGGACATTACAAAAATTTTATGAAGGAAAATAGACAAAAATATCCTAAAGTCTAGTTATCCGTACTACTTTATTTTCTCAAAAGGGATTGTTGACATTTAAGAACCTTTTCATGCACATCTCTATGTGTGTGTACATATATATATATATATATATATATATGCACATTTAATATACAAATAATTGTATGAGAATTTGCTCATTCTAAGCAGGTTGTCGGTAAACTTTTCTCCTTAGCAGTGTGACATTTCACGGTTAATACATGCTTAAGGAGTGGCTAATGCATAATACTCAGATCATCATTTTAGTCCATAGAACTGACACCGCTGTGAACAGGCTTTCTTGGTATGGGGAGACGGCCAGGAATAGAATACCAGAACATTGGGGTTTGTGAAGTTTTCCTTCTGTGTCTTTGAAAACTACGTGCACTTGGAAGTGAGGACGCGTGTGCAGGAATGAAGCTCACAGAGGCAGGAGAAGCCTCCTGACTTGTTGGCCAGTTGCTCTAAGGACATAAGTGAAAAGCCGCACTATTTGGTACACATGGAGTGTTGCTGTGGCTGCTGTGGCCCCTGAGGCTGCCTCTGATAAGGCCACATGGGTGAGGCACCCCACATGTGTCTGGGAAAGGTCTGTCAGGATGACTTTTACTTTTGTTTATGCAAGAAGGGAGGAATTCTGTGATGATGTTGGACACTGATTTTTGTTTATTTTTATTTTTTCCATTAAGTTTATTGGTACATTTAATGCAAACAGTACAGTTACACTTATCATTGGGATCTTGTACCTTTACATGACAGATCAAATCTTGGTTCTTATTTTTCCCCTGTCCCTGCTCTCCCTTCACCCCCTTTACCCTTCCCTATTTACAAAGACTTTGTTTCCATTTTTTTCTTTTCCCTTATTTCCTTTCCCTTCCCCTTCCTATTTCACCCTCTGAATTATACCATTTGAACCTTATTTACACTTTTAGTTTTTCACACCAGAGAAACTATTTGGTATTTACTCAAGTGCGTCCTATTTATTTCACTTAAGAGTATGGTCGTAATGTGCATCCATTTAGCTATAAATGTTTTCAGTTTCTTATTCTTTATGGCTGAGTGGTACTCCATTTTCTAGAAAAACCACATCTTCTTTATCCAGTCTCAAGTTGATGGGCCTTTGGGTTGTTTCCAAATTTTAGCTATTATGAACTGTGACTGGGAACTGATTTAATTAGCAGCTGAAGGAATCAGGCAAACCAGCAAGCAGATTCTTTCCACCTCCTGGAGAAAGGATGTTTTTAACCATTCATGGTTGTGGTCTGTGATAAATACTCATGTTGTCATTAAGAAAAAACTTAAGAGTCAGGAGTACTGTATTTAGGATGTTTAGAAACAAACTTGGACAAAGACCGCTTTTTTTTTTTGAAAAAGTGACAGTGCATATATGTAGATGAATTACACTGAATCCATTGAAAACACGTGTTGTGTTAGAATAAATGCTAAGCTCTTATTTATCCTTCTTCTGCCAAGGCCTGGGGTGCACATATAGGATCTGAATGTATATTTAAACCTTTGTACTACAGGAAAGAGCTCAGACTTGTTTATGTTCCGTGGAGACACTTACTCTCAAACTTACTGATTTTCAGCCAGGAATTTTACCGACATACCTATTACTGGGTATCACAGTGGAAGCCAGGTCCATTTTTTCATCTATTTTTATGAGGAAATATCATGTTCAACGCTTTAGAGCATAAAATTGCTTTGAGGCCATTTAAGGTAGGAGCTGCCTAGCTTAGAATGTGCATCTCTCTTTCTCTCTTAATTATCTTTTTCAATGTAGTAGGGATAGCAACTTTCCCAGGAAGTTTTCAGTAACCTGTCCAAGCCTGAGACTGGTATTCTTGCTCTGGGCTTCCATGCTCTCTCACTTGTTATACCTGGCTGTGATGGCCTGCTTACCTGTCTCCAAGCCTTCCCATTCCAGGTGATGGGTTGTGACACATATGCTTGTGCACACGCACGCCCAGCGTCTGTGGCGCTGCCCAGGGCCCACACACCCTACTCAGTCAGCTCTCTAGCCATCTCATCATCTCTGAGACTCCCCCTTTCTCGGGCACTAAGATGATCATCAGAGAGCAAAACTCAAGTGGAAAACAAACTGCTGTGTGTGTGCACAAACAGGGGAAATCACATTCTTCCAAAACAGCTTCCAGCAACTCTTCCCCTGCTGCCTCCCAGCCTTGCCCCACTGAATGGAAACTGCTGCTTAGCTTCCTTAGTAATCTGGCCCTCTGGTTCCAAATAAGCCTCTCCAGGTGAGCAGAGACCTTCTCAGTGTACAGGTGCCACTGCGTTTCTTTTCTCCTGTCTGTTCCCACTGGCTTTTCCCACCTGGCCTTTCCCACCTGGCCTTCACCAGCTGTGGGCACTTCTCTTGCTAGAATACCCATTGTGGCTTTCAGGACATGAATCCTTCCTCTGTGTAAAGGGGGAGGGCTCTGAGACTAAAAGGAAATTGTTGGAGCACGGTAAAAGAAGCTTACGAGCAAATCCCTGGCTAGGCAGGTGGGCTGCAAAAGAAGGATTCCTCCAATCACACTGAAAAAGCCAGAAAGACCAGCCATGGAGAATTACCATGTCAACTACAATAGTTCCACAATGGAGACTTCTGAAACACTTTTCTACCTTTAATTTCTGTCCTCCAGTCCTACACTAACACTGTGATCTTATGCCATCCATATATTAACCTCAGTCAGAAAACGGCTTTTACCAACCCATTCCCTCATCCTTGCTCTTCCCCCTGACATTTCTTTTCCAATGCCACACTTGTCTGGAATTTTCTAACACTGGCTTCTCTCAAAGGATGATAATATTAAAATTAAGATTTGATCCTTGATGAATGCTATGATCTGAATGTTTGTGCCCCTTCAAAATCTATGTGCTGAAAGCTAAACTCTAAGGTGATGGTGTTAAATGAGAGCCTTGAGAGACTAGGTGTGAGATTCCTGAACTCATGAATGGGATCACTGTCCCTATAAGAAGGTTGTAGGGTGTCTGTCTCCCCTTAGTTCCCTTCAACCATGTGACAACAAAGGTAGAAGACACTATCTATGAGGATCAAGGTTCTCATCCATCACAAAAACCTGCTGGCAACTTGATCTTGGCCTTCCCAGCCTCCAAAACTGTGAACCATAGACTTCTGTTGTTAATGAATCACTCAGGCTACAATATCTTGGCACAGCAACAAGACTAGGTCATGGGTAATCTTTTCCTAAAGTCAAACATTAGGATAGTTGCTTCTTTAGACTACATACCATGATATTAAGGGAGGGCAGGGGTATGGGGAAAATATAAGAACCAAGATACATCATGTAAAGGTACAGGATCCCAACGATGAATGTAACTGTACTGTATACTCAAAAAGTACCAATAAACTTAATGGGAAAAAAAGCAAAAAAAGAAAATAAGTGAATACGAAGACAATCACTTTAGATATAGTTTAATTTTTAGTTCTGCAAAAGGAAAAGAGACTAACCAAGATCTTCACAAGATGGAGAATGGCGTGACCTTCCACAAGTGTGTCACTCATCGTCTTGAAATGGATTTGGCAAGTTCCTGGCACACATACTGTCCATGCCATGCCCGAACCGCTCATAGTGATTCCTAAAGACCACAGCCTGGTCTCAGAAGAACAGAGCCCAGTACCCAGCTCCTGGCCAAATGTCAGCAGAGAAGCTGTACTTAGGATTCTTGCTACAATGTTTCTAAGCCATATTTTTATAATTCAGAATCATCTTATGCTAGAGACCACAGGATTGATTTTTGCTTTAAAAGTGTTCGCTCTCTTTTTGCTTTTAATCAATCCTGTGTTGCTAGCTATCAGAGGTAATAGTGTGTGCTATCTGTTAGGGAATGAAGACAAGTTTGTGACATGATGTAAAAGGTGTGCATGTATCTAGCAGGGTGGCAATCTTCCCCAATGTCAGACCAAGCTTCGGGGTACACAAAGGGTAGGGGGGTGGCCCTGGGAGCAGGAAGTGTTCATGACAATGCAGCAGTCCCCACCAAAAAACTCATGGCTTTAAGAAGATAAGTGTCCTCACTCATTCTACAGAGAGTGACTGAAACCACACGGCAGGTACTGTCCTTAGTGCAGGGCATAAGTTCAGGAACAGGATAGTATGGTTGTGACAGGAAAGTTACTTATAACTTTGCAAAATAGCTTTGGGTTAATATTATATCGGGTAAATAACCACATTTACACAAACATGATTAATGCTAAAACAAAAATAAAAGTGGCACCAAATCCATCAGCATAAAGTTGTGTAATATAAGATTCTATCTCAGGGTCTGGATAAGCTAAAGTCCTATTTAAAGGAAGCAGCTAAAGGTGAGAACAGACCTGCAAGGGTACTATTTACTCAAAATATTTTCAACTGTAGATTCCCCTTGGTTATATGAATGTCAGAGATGTGGTAGTGGCTGTCTCTTTAAGAGATGGGACTAGGTTTTGGGGCTTCCTCATATAATCACTTGTGTAATATCAAGGTTCTTCCAGGCAAATCAAGTATGTATATATGAGCTACTAACTGTGGTTTGAATGCTGTCTTTGAACTGACAAGAATAGAAAAATCAAAGGTATAAACTTGTCCTACTTACATTTCAGGTTGATCTTTTCAACTGAGCTTATTGAGAATTGGGAACTAAACTGCATTATCGTGGTTGAATACCTGTTTTTCCTGCTTTTTTTTTTATTCCCGGTGGGGGAAAACATATAATAAATACCACTGATTTGCTGCGAAAAGGCTCATTGAAAAGGCTCATTGTGTGTATATGTGTGTGTGTGTGTGTGTGTGTGTGTACTTTTTTAATGGAAAGGAGAGAATCTAGGTGTAATACTACGTCATGTGAGGTTTGGGAATTTCTTTATCGTTTTTATGAGGAACCCAATTAAGAACATCTTGAAACCGGCAAACACATTCAGTGAACAGAATTTAAATTTTCACCCACAAGTTCCATGATGAATTGCAAGAATGCCAAGGAGAGCTGCAGATACTAGTGTGTTGATATTGTGTTTTCAGTTTCATCGCCCACTGTGTGCTGTTTGTCCACCAAGCACAGGCGCACACACTAGGCAGCATCTGTGCGTCATTCAGGAGGCTTGTGGTGTCCCCCTCTGCACATGTCCTTCCCTCTAGCACAGCTGGGCTGAGCCATACCATTCTTTAAGGCACAGCCGACGTGTTTCTTCTACTGTAAGCTCTCTCGTAATGATCTCTTGTTCTTGCCCTCCATTCGTAGTCAGTCAGGTAACATGGCTTGGTAAGAATGATTAGAGGGTGATGGACAGGTGCAGAGGTAGAGCTCTGCCCACACACTTTTTCCCTCATGACTTAGACATTTGGTTATATTCATCTTAACCCTAATTTTGCATATGAGAAAAATGAGACCCAAGGTAGGGAAATGAATGGCCAGTGTTACAGAGCTTGTGAATAGCGAAGGCAGGACTCCCGTTTCAGGTGAAATTCACGAAATGCTTTTTCCGCTTACAACATTCCCCAGATGTGTTAAGAGGAAGAAGCATTGTAAAATGCTTCTTTGCCTTTGTTTATTTTTTCTGTCTGGTCCAGGCTGGAGTGGCTGGTTGGTGAGAAACCGCAGCACAGTGGTTTCTCCCGTCAGTGAAGAGGGATACACACCAGACCACCATCCAGAACCTGGGTAAAAATGGAGATGCCTAAGTGTGTATTGATTTTAACATGAAGAAATGAAATTGCACAAGGTAAATATACACTCTGACTTCTGAGACCCAGGCAGCACTCTGCCAAGAAGTGGTTGGGACTGCTGTGTATTGATGTAGTAATTAGTAGTTGACTTTGTCTGCTTCTGCAGATGATACAATCAGTAGATATAGCAAAGGACAGAATTAGAACTTGAGAAAAGAGCAAGTCCCAGAGTCTACTGTGCAAGGCTAGAAGCAAGTCAGGGGTCTTTTCTCTCCTGCCCTTGGTCTCCTGTCAGTACTCAGGGCACCTCTGTGCAAAGCAAACTGTCCAGAAAGGCTAATACATATTTTCTCTGTAAGTGCTAAGGAGAATAGCTAGATTTGGTTCATTTAATATATAGCTGTTTTATTCATAAGAGCCTTCAAATATGGACAAGGCAAATCAAAAAAGCTACTTTATATCTGCACTTTTTGGGCCTAGAAGTGATCATAATTATGAATAATCGTGTTGACTTCAGATCTTTAAAACCTCCACTGTAAATGTCATTTGGATGTCTTCACAATGTGTGAGTGGTACACACAGTACTTCTGTGACTCCTTGTCTGGTGTGACACATTCAAGAATGACTGCTACTAAAGGAATTTGGCTCAAAATACATTTCCCTCTCTTGGTATGCAGTGCCTTTTTGTAAGTGGTCTAACTGTATGCTTAAAATGATACCTGGAGTGGAATTGCAGCAAGGCTCACTTTTGAAATTATCTTTTCCAAGTACGGTTTGGGGTATAGTGTCCTGCTGTATCAGCTTTGGGAGAACTCCCCATAAAACTGAATCTTTCATGTGAAACGAAATGTTAGTGTGGTGAAGAATTCTGTCATCGGCAGTATGGTAAGGAAAAGTTGGGTATTTTCTTAAATCTCTTTGCCTTTTAAAGTCATTTACACTATATTTTTAGTATAGAGGATGTAATGAAACAGTAAACACCTAATTGTTAAACCTGCTAGGTCCTTGACAAAGTGAAATGGAACATGGAGCCATTGGCTTAGATTTCTGTCCATTGTCCACATGGAATCATTCTCTCCTTGCTGAAATATATGTGAATAGCATACCTTAATGTATACATGTATGTGCATTGATGTATAATTTGTACATGTGCATGTATATAGGGGCGGATGAAAATATGGCATGTGTTTAAATAAAAAAACTTTATTACAGTTAAAGACAGATTCCCACTAATCACCTTCGAAGTTAACACACTTATCCCATTGTTCTGCCACTTTCTGAAGCAGATCTGGACATCTACTTTCGTGAGTGTCTTTGATTGTGCTGTTGGGGCTGCCTCAAGGTCTTGAATTAATTAAAAAAATGTATGGCAATTTCTGTCAAATAAAATTATCATGGTGTGTCTTCATCTGTGTTATTCACCAGATCTGGCACTGTGTGACTTCTGGCTTTTCCTCAAAGCTTAAGTTACCCTGGAAGGTAAATGTGTTGAATTGAGGTAGAACATTGAGGCAGCCACAGTAGTGCAGCCAAGGACATCAAAGAGGATGCCCATAACTGCTTCAAAAACTGGCAAGAACAAAGGTAAAAGCGTGTTCAAAATGAGGGGGGAGTATTTTGGGAAGGATTAATGGTAATGTGTCTTTTGCTATAATAGTTTTTTTTGTTTAAACCCATACTGTATCTTTTATCAGCCATTGTATGTGTTCTCTCAGGATGGGGAGCCTGGGAAGAGACAAATTTGTGTGGCATAGAGTTTTGAAAAATAGATTTAATGAAAGAAGAAAGTTAGGGCGTGAATAACTAAAATTTGGATGAGTGAAAGGGAATAAGAAAGACTTCAGGTGAGGAAATAAACTTGTGCAAACTTGACATACATGGTTTTGGGAAATGCATGGAACTTATTTAAAAATAGAATGAGTTTTTTTAAATTGAGGAAGCGTGTTTCTTTTAGAGAAACATCTCTTACATATATGCACAGCTTTATGTGACATTATTGATATAACTAGAATATATATGCGTGTATGTAAGAGTATAAGTGGGTATATGTCCATGCATACATATGGGGGTGGAGGGGGAGACAGAGACAGAGAGAGCCTTTTAAATTCTTTCCTATTTTTTTCCCATGGCAGTATTGGTTATTTTACGTGGAAACTAAAACAAACCCTACTTTTAAAAAACTGGTCATGAAATAGGACACATATGTGTAAATACCGAATAGTTTTTCTAGTGTGAGAAACTGGAAGTGTAACTAGGAACTAAAAGGTGTAATAGATAATGTGAAATAGGAAGAAAAAGTGCAAAAGGGAAGGGGAAGTGAGAGGGGTAGGGGAAAAGAAAGATGAGAATGGAATTAATACAAGAAAAAAGAAAAAATGGAAACAGTTTTTGTAGATAGAGAGGGGTAGAGGGGTTGAAGGGGGGCAGGGCAATGGGGAAAAAATAAGAACCAAGATGGATTATGTAAAGGTGCAAATTTCCAATGATGAATGTCATTATATTGTGTACCTTACATGTATCGATAAAATTAATTTTTAAAAAAACTGGTCATGGACCCCATGCCTTAGTTCTCCCACTGATTGCAAAGACTTTTTTCAGAATCTGTGCCTTTGTTAAATTGCTATTCTTACGCTGGCTGATGAGTGGGTGGGGAACCAAGTCCTGGGCTGTTGTATGAACCCTGCTATTTGCTACCTGTCCCTTCCTGGGAAAGTGTTTTGTCTGCTCTGAGAGCTTTCTCCTCTCACCTACTAGATGAGAAATTCATATCTACCTGAAGATTGAGTGACAGTGCTAAATTTAAGGAGTTGCCTAATGCATGATTCATGATTGGCACATCATTCCTAATTCCTTTCTCTATTTTCAGCTACCTCAGAAAAAGATCAAGGGTTCTCTCACTACAAATCCGTTTTCCACTGCTTCATATTCCTATTAGCCAGTATAATTTAATTCTCTACTTCCAGCTTCCATCATCACGGTTTCATTAGCATATTCAATTTTTCATATTATTACAACTCTGTTGTTATTTTTATAATCCCTTACAAGTTATTTTTGCTCCAGTGCCACTTTGCACTGTTTTGAAATATATTTCCTCCATTGCTGAGTGGTTTCTCCAATTATTCTGCTACATATAAAAGCATTCATACACTGTCCTATGACTTGCCTTTTTATGATCATCACAAAGCATGATTTTTCCTCTTTCCTTCCTTTCTTCCTTTATTCCTTCCTTCCTTTCATCTTTCTGTCTTGATATAAAATGGCTTTGATTCTGAGGTGTTCAAGGCTTCTAGCCCAGCCAGAGTTTTGGTCTTATTGCTGGTGTACTGGTTTTTCTTATAAGATGTTACTGTGAAATCATTGCCAAGAAATCGCTTATGCCTGACTCTAATTGCAAACTTTGTATCTTGAAATTAGGCTGCCTGCCTTGTATTCATATATCTCTAGCTTGTACCACCATGGTGGGCAGAAACTGACATGTTTTCTTACTATTCACAATAGAGAAAAATATAAGATATTTATTTTATTTGCTTGGCAGACAGTCATTCCTGAAAGGAAAACCCTTGTTCTTTGTATAAATCTTTTCCTTCTCGTTCTTGTCTTTCTTTACGCAGTGTTGAAATTTCCATACATATATTAATTTCTACCCAATACATGTGATATATTTATATGTATCCATTGCATCTGTCACTTCTGTGTTAAAGAGTCATTCCCATGTTAGAATGTCTTCTCGATGCCAACACTATTCCTATTCTTGATATTATTTATACTCATTTGAGGTTGAATTAAATGCAAAAAATAAGGTGGTTTTCATGCTTTGGTTGCTGCCTTCAGGTATCTTCAGAGAGTCCCCAGAACTGAGAATTGAAAGGTCAGGAGGTTACCTGGGTCCGGTTCCGTCCAGCACAGGAGGCTTCTTCATTTTTCAACAGAAAGCTGCTCGGTCCTGGCCTTGTAACCTTCACTGAGAGGACACTGTGTTCCAGCCTCATCAGGCCACACCTCATACCACAAGTTCTGATGAGCCTTGGTAATTACTTTTGGTGAATTCCTTCAGTTGGTGCTTACTGATGATAGAGAAATTATTTTTATTAAGAAGCCATTTTCCAACATGCAAGTAGATATTGTCAGCTTTAGCACACTGTACTTGGAATTCACAAATGCGGTTTTCCTGTTAGTACCCTGAAAATCAGCAAGCTGTCTGTTTGGATGCAGTCATGTTTTCAGCTGAGCTCATGTTGGCCTTTGCTGCAAGCCCTGGATCTGCACCCACCTTCAGACTCAGTTCTTTCATGATTCCAAAGTGAGTGACTCACTTATGACTTTGAAAGCCATTAATATTTCCAGAGCAATGATGAATTCAAGGAAACCAACCTTTTAGGAAAGATTCTTCTCACAAAGCACACTTCCCCAACTCACTTTGTTGCAAGGTAGGGTTTGCAAGTTTGCTAGAAAACAAACCAATCCATTAAGTAATATTAAAGCATATTTTGACCCACAATACACTTTATCTTATAGAACAATAATACAAATGTAGGGATACCCAAATCATGTCAGAGTTTGAAAAATTACCTTGCATTTGTGCCCAGGCATAACTTCCCATCATAAATCCTGAAAGATGTGCCCATTCTAGGCATAATGGAGGGATGCATCTTTCAGTGCAGGACTGCTGTGTATGGATATGATTATTTGGATCATGCACCATGTTTTGTAATTGGCTCTACTTTAAATATAAGAGCTATACTTCATTATAGGATGATAGGCAGTTTATTAATGATGATTCAAATGCCCTTCTCCCTGAGAAGTAACTTATTTGCTTCCTGCTGAACCAGCAAAGAAACTGAAACCCAGAAGCTTTAAGACCTTGTTCGAGGTCACAGCCAGTTAAGTGGAACATTACCTTGGATTGTTTGGCTGCAGAATCCCCATTGTTTCTCCTACATTCTTCCCCTTTTACCTCCAGCTAAGAATTTCTGATTTTTAGACATTAACTGTTTAGTCTTCTGATTTTTGGTTTCTTTGATAGTGTGTGTATATGCAGCGAGAGTGACGTGACAGTAAAAGATTCTGCTTTTATCTTCAATATTATTGCCCTGTGAACCACTAAACTTCACCTAAATCCCATTAAATCTGACACCACATAGAATGAGAGGATAGGAAAAAGAGAGATGATGAATTTATTAGAACTCATTCTTTTAATAGAAGCCGTCAAGCTAACATGTTAGATTGCTAGTTAATTTTGTGAGGATTACTGTTCTGAACAGCACCAATAATTTCTGCTGCTCTATTAAAAATCCTCTTTTACATCTGACTATCTCATCTGTTCCTTGTGTTACTTGAAAGTTGATGTGAAAGCTAATTCCAGATGGGCTAGTTCTGCCTGCACCACTATGGAAGACTGGTTTGGCCATCAAACTCATGTCATCCTCACACTTTCCAAATCAAAATCAGCATTCGTGAGCAACTCTTTGCATCCATTGTTCATGTGCATATCATTTCAATGCAGTTTATTGGCAACACCCAGTTAAATGATTCTTCCTACTCATTTCTCTAAAGCATGAGAAGAATTGGCAAGTGACAAGTCATTTCTCTGTGGAACTGTGACAGATTCATTGGGAATATAAAGACACAGAGACTCATTACCAGTGGCCTCAGGCCATAGCCAGCAACAAGAGACAGAGCTGAAAACACAAAAGTCTTTTTATCCACGGAGAAATATGTATGTTCTGACAACAACCTTTGTGCAAGTTGTGATCCATCACCCAGCAATGATTCTGTTATTCACAGAAAGTCAACTAGCTTTGCTGCTGTGTTTCCCTGCTTAGTCCTCCTCACAGGCTTCTTTCATCTGGTTTCTGGGTTCAGCCTTCTTCCTACTTTGGGCCTGCCATGTTCACACACACACACACACACACACACACACACACACACGCACACACACACACACGCACACATGCATGCATGGAGCCTATAGGAAAACCTCCACTCCATCCACTGCCTTGCAGTGCATAGAGTGCTGAGGTCATGTGGACCGAAGTTCCATGAGCTCAAACTCAAGTCCAGGACCAGCTGTGACACCCCCAAACATATGACCTAGGGCTCAGCTTCTCCCAAGGTGAAAAAGAGTTGCAGTGCCCCTCTGAGCCCCGTAGTTGCTGAGATGATACATATCAACGCTGACGCTCTGTACATTTAGAAGCTCATATTAGATGAGCTTGGAGCCCCTTGGACTTTAGTGAGCCTCAAAAATGGGACTACATCTTCTGATCTTGGCCTCAAGACCATGAGGACATCCCTAACCCAAACTCAATGCCCTGCAGTCCTTTGGAGCACTGTCCCCATCCCAGGGCTGCACTCCCTTATCAGAGTCAGCACCTTCATAACTACTTATTTTGTAATCATTAGTTTAGTGTCTGTTGCCCCTTTACAGAAAACTTCAAAGACAAAATGCTATGAACGGAGTGTTTGCATCCTTCTAAAATCCACACATTAAAGCCTGAGCTCCCACTGTGGTGGTATATGGAGGATTTAGATATTTAGGGGAGGGGGCATTTGGGATGCAATTAGGTTTCCAATGAAGTCCTGAGGGTGGCGCGCCTTATGATGGGATTATAAAAAGGGAGAAAGATCAGAGCTCACCACCCTCTGCCATATGAGAGCCCAGCAAGAAAGTGCGAGCCAAGAGGGGAACTTCACTAGAATTAGACCATTCTGGCTTCAGGATCTTGGACTTCCAGCATTCAGAGCTATGAGAAGTAATTGTTGTTTAAGCTACCTAGTTTTGTGCTAATTTGGAACGGCAGTACAAACAATGCCTAGTATCGAGGAGAATTGATAAATATTTGATGGGTGAGGTTGTAATTGTCTTGTTTCTGATTCATCTGCCACACACCTCTACACTTTCAAATACTTGGTATTTCCCTCACATTTTATTCTGCACAAGGCCTAGCCTCATATGTATTTGATTCTTTTACTGAGGTTGATATTCGCAGGCTTTGCTTCTTTTCAAGGAACATTTTGCAACCTGATTGTCTAAATTAGGGGCTGAGAGCTCCCAGCAGTCATATGCAAAATGCTGTGAGGCTTTGTCTTTGGGAATGCTCTTCAATGTTTCAAGCATATTTTTAAAAATTCTCTCAGTGGTGATATATTTTTATCCCTAGAAAAAGAATTTAATTATGTAAGAAAAGGCCAATTATTCCAGTTCCAGTTCAAGTTTGGAGTGTAAGGTAGGTGATCGAGAGTGAAAATTTTGTCTATTTAGGATCAAAATGATGTGTTGTCTTATGTTGTGCAATGAGCACTTAAATCTATTCTTAACCTCACTGCTAACCGGACATGTGTCTAACCTAATCACTTAGTCTCTTTTTGGCTTGGTTATTTTCTTGGTAATTTGAGAGCTTGAGCTACCCTTTATTTATGGTTATTTTTCTGTTCTGAAATCATATGGGGTGTGTGTGTGTGTGTGTGTGTCTGTGTGTGTGTCTGTGTGTGCGTGCATGTGCATGCAGTGAAAATGACCTGTAGTGGCTGAGATTGCAAAGCCAGAGAGAAATTCCATACCTAGAACAATGGCAGTTTGGCTGGGCTGAGCAGTTTTCGAAAGACAGTATTACACTTTTTGATGTTCTCTCTAAGGGCAAAGTTGGGTGATCTATCAAAACTTTTTAGATTACAGAATACTTAGAAAATGATAGCATTTTGAAGGTATACCAAAGTAAAGTGATGAGGATGAGGGTAGTCCTATGAGGTGTGATGAGAATATTCACTGCATTTTCTTTGTATTATATTTTTATTAGAACAAAATCCAAAGTACATTAGATTGAGTATATTGAGTACTCAAGTATATTGAGGTTGTGTGAATCTTCCAAATAAAAACCACCAAAATTTATCAGTGAAGAAAATGACCTTTGTTCAGATTTCAAACTTGAAATGCTTTTTCAGCTCTTGAGCAAGCCTCTTGGATGAAAATTTCTTCAAATTCTTGAGACTCACCATTGACTAGAAATCCTGTTCAGAGTCTGGGGAATTAGCTCAGTGGCGCTGCACCTGCCTCACAAGAGCAAGGTCCTGAGTTCGATCCCCAGGACTGAGGGGGGCATTTAAAGAAAGAAAGAAAGAAATTTTGTTCATATAAAGAGATCATAGAAAAATGTAAAGCCCTTTACATAACTGTGTTAATTTCCTATTACTGCTGTACCAAGTTACCACATACTCTTCCATGCCTTAAAGTCGCGCAAAGCTGTATCTTATGCTTTGTCTGAAATGTGTTTCATAGTTCCAGAGAGGTTGCCAGCACAGCTGTGTGCCTTCTGGAGGCTGGGGGAATGCCCGCTTTTGGATTCTTTTTGTAGGGTGCCCCCTTCGGGTGTCTGAGGGCTGCTGCATTGCTTGGCTCCTGGTCCTTCCCTTCATCCTCAAGCACGTAACTCTGCTCTCTGCTCCCGTTGCCACATCTGCTTGTATGATTCTGACCCTCCTTACTGGCTCTTACAAAGACCATTGGGCCCACGCAAATAATCCAAGAAATAACCTATTTCGGGATGCTGAACTTAATCACATTTACAAAGTCCTTTTTAGCATGGAAAGTAATATACTCACAGTTTCCGAGAATTAGGGACAGTTTGAGTGGTCATTATTCAGGTGACCACAGCTACACTTCAAAAACTTACTCCAACTGAAGTTCCTATTAAAGAGCCAAGTACTGCTTCTTTTTCTGTTGTTGACAATTTGTATTCTTGAAATTTCTTGGAATAAGGTGAGTGAGTTCTAGTTTAACTATTCATATCAACTGTTTCAGAAAAATTGTGACTTTACTAAATGGGTGCAGTCATATAGAGGAGTCACACTATAGCCGAGACCACGGAGATGGTACATTAGTTAGAGCTCCTGACAGGTAGCCAGAGGTTCTAAATTGATGGTGGGACAGGGCAGCTTGTCCCTCCCTGACCTCAAGTAGCTAACCCTGAATGCTGTACTGGCTCCTCAATCTCTTGGGCTCTTAGCTTCCTCAGAAGCCTTTGTCCTGGATGGGCAGGTAGCGCTGCCTGAGGGACACAGCTAGCTGGTGAATGACAGATGTCACTCAGAGGTCAAACCTCTGAGTTTAGGGGTGCTTAGGCCACCCTTTGTAGCCCCAGATTGTTTAGCCTCAAAGTAATTAATAATCCCAAGCACACTCTGGTCCCTAAACTGGCACCTCTGAGTGAAGCAGATAGTGTGTGGGTGTGCAGAATGGCCCAGGGTCTGGAAACTGGGATCAAGTCCAGAGCACCTGCTGATTACTTGCTAACATGTGTGGGTCCCTTTGCCTCCCAAGCCTTGGCTTCTTCTACTGTAAAAGGAGGGTCCTATCTCTCAGGGTAGAACCTGAATAGGCTGAAGTCTATAAAGTCCTTTGCCTGGTGCTTAGAACAGCATTGGGCCAGCCAGTGTACATGCTGATTTTGTTCAGCCTTGTCTTGTTTTTTTTCCCCCGCCCGTTACAGCAAAGTTCTAATCATCTTCAGTTTACCCTAAATCTCCATCTACTTCTTAGAGGTGCTTCATTTCAGTAAATATGATGGAAGCACCAACCTCTTGGCAGCCATATGGAATCTAATTCCAGATAGGAGAAGGGACTCCCTTGCCTATTGGCTGGAGGCCAGTAGCATGAAGGCTGGAGCTGCTGTGTTAGCAGGGATTATAACAGCTCCACACAGATATGATCAGTTGACTATAAAATTCTTTTGGGTAACAATCTAGTGGAAGGAAATAGAAGCCTAAGTGATTTCATTTCTCTTTGCTGTTCCATTCCTATAATATGATTGCCATGAATTTCTGAGCTGATTTGGAAATAATACATATTTATACTTAGGTTGTTATTATAGAAGCAGTGTACTGATCAGTTGATTCCAAAATGATTTCCTTGTGCACATTCATGCTTGACATCCCAAAATGTATATTCAACTTTAATAAAATTATAAAACAAGGCAGTATTTTTGAGCAGGAAATAAAAGGGAGGAACATTAACATGTTTTTAAATTTAATTAGGAATGGAAGCCACTTTCTAAGCCATCATTGATAGCATTTTAATTAGGATATTATTTTTTAGTGTCTGGAATGCTTATTTTTCATATTTAAAATCTAGAAAATATTTTGAGGCTATTACTGTTTCTGTTGACTTGTTTGGTGAGCATCTTTAAAAATGATTTTTGAAGCATATTAAATACTGGCACTTTTTAAGTATACAGTACAGTTACATTCATCATTTGAATCTTGTACCTTTACATGACCGATCTTGGTTCTGATTTTTTCCCTATTCCCCTGCCCTCCTTTCACCCCCTCCCCTCTCCCTTATTTACAAAGACTTTGTTTCCATTTTTTCATTTTCTCATATTTTTTCTTTCCCTTATTTTCTTTCCTCTACCCTTCCCACTTCTCCTACACCTTTAGCCCTTTTCTTCTTATTTCACAATGTCAGTGATACAATTTGGATCTTATTTACACTTTTAGTTTTTCACACCAGAGAAACTATTCGGTATTTACATGTATGTGTCTTATTTATTTCACTTAAGAGTATAGCTTCAATATGAATCCATTTTCCAATATTTAAATATTGATAGGAAAACCATTTGTTTCAGTACAGTGGAAAATAATTTTATTAAGGCTTAAGTAAAGCTGTGCAAGCAATTTTCCTTGCAGTGTTTTGGGGGCTGTGTTAATTATAGGAAATGGAGCTACTGGAGACTTTGCTCAGCACACAAACCCCTCATTGTTAATGAAAGCTGGTGTGTGCTGACAGCTACCTCTTAGAGAAATGTAACCCTGGGTTAGTGGTAGAGAGTGTGGCATTAGCATAATTTCTTGGCGAGGACAAAGCTGCGTTGCCGTATTGCCGTCTACAGTGAGACCTTCATTCCTAGTGTTGTATGGGAGTTCCAGACTCTAGCAGAGAGATGCAGCCACATGACATTGTATAATAGGTAACCAGAATCCTGTGTGAAGTGGCTTGTCTGGAAAGAGAAAGGAAAGGATTTTGTCAATTGCAATTATGATTTTAAAAGGACTCATAAGCCAGGCGTGGTGGCGCATGCCTGTAATCCCAGCATTCGGGAGGCTGAGGCAGGAGTATCCCTGTGAGTTCGAGACCGGCCTGGGCTATATAGTGAGTTCCAGGTCAGCCTCAACTACATAGTGAGTCCCTGTCTCAAAAAAACCAAAGATAAATAAATAAATTAATAAATAAATAAATAAATAAATAAAAGAACTCAGAAGAAAGACTTTAAAAAAATTGCTTGTGTTAGATCAAAATTGAAGCAGTGTGAAGGTGGCTTTTTTTGACATGGACAGTAATACATATTATGTTTCTATAAGGGGAAGGAGAATTAAAACATTTGAGTTCTTCAAGGACCAATTCAGATAAAAATAGATTTGCTAATACATGACTTTAGCCTCAAGAATAAATTATATCCCGCGAGGTTGTGGAAGTTCATTTGCACATTGCTAAAGGTAGTTCAAATAATTGGAAACATTTTTTGAACATTTTAGAACACATATCAAGATAACATTGGAATTAGTTAGCTCTCTGATTGCTGAGGAAAAAAATACCTAAAACCTATAACTTACAGAAGAAGTTTATCTGGCTTATGGTTTTAATGGATTTAGTCTATGGCTGGGTGGCTGCAAGGCAAGAGTATCAATCATAGTGGAAGGATGTGGTGGAGAAACCAGAAAGTAGAACATATGATGGCTCCATGGAGTATCTTTTCTTTGCATTTCCAGAGGCCTCTATTTTTAGATTCTGTGTGGGGATCATACATGTGTGTGTCCAGGATTGATGGAATATCCCTTGGTTAGTTAAATCCAGTGGGATCTGGGGAAGATGTAGTATTATGCACTTACCTTTTTGTTTTACCCATGAAATAATATGTATTAATCAGCTCTTTGTTGCTGTGATAAAATACCTGAGAATAACAGCTGAAAGGGAAAAGGTTTACCTAGAGGTTTCAGTTAGTTGGCTCTTATTGCTTCTGAATCTGTTTTGAGGCAGAAACATTGTAATGGAAATACATGATAGAGAAAAGCTGCTCACTTCAAGAGCTGCTCTCTCAGGAAGCAAAGCGTGAGAAAACAAGATGGGAAGTCTCCAAGGACAAGATCGTTTCCAAGGTCATACCATCTTCTCCCTGTGACGAGGCCCCAGCTGGTAGAATTTCTACCATCTCCAAGCAATGCCATCGTATTTTGAATTGATCAATGGATTGATCCGCTGAAATTAAAACCTTCGTGACCCACCTCTGAACACATAAGCCTTTTGGGGAATGTTTTAGGTCCAAGCCATAACACAAGAGGTTCAACCTAACAGTACATTGTTTGCAGCAAATATACATTCTGAAACCATAAGCTCTGACAATTATCCTTGAAAAAAATTTTGGACTCTCAGAAAGGTTTAGGTGACCCACACATTTAAGGGGTAAGCTCCTTCCCAGAGGTGTCCTTGGCCAGAATCTTGGGTGCTGACAGCCATCCCTATCCTTTTCAACTTCTTCACATTCCCCAGAACAGGTATTAGACAGAGCTACTTGGTCAGCCTCCCATGTATCTGGGAGTCCTGTGATCACTGTGCTCCCTTAGCATTCTCCTTTGAAATGACACTGGTGTAGAAATCTCCCATCACCAGTGATGGAGGTGACCCCTGATTAAGATAAGCCTGGGTGCAAGATGTGATTTTCTACTGCTGCAAAATTGGATTTTGCCTGAGTTTTGAAGTACGTTAATTTGTGTTTTGTAGCTCAGTAGTTCTCAAAGCTGACTAGACATTAGAATCACCGGGGAAGTTTTAAAAATACCAAGTGCTTAGGACTGGTACCAGGATAATTAAATCTGAATAGCTAGGGCTGAGAACTGACATCAACACTTCTTAAAAGCATTTCAAGCAAGTGGAATATGCAGTGAGGGATAAAACCCTGAGCAAGAGGATGGAGAGGCCATTGGACACGGCCCTTGTCCTACTGCTGTTATCACTAGGAACACAGTGCTGCTAGTGACACTATTAGGTGCTTATCGTGTGTGGATAGTGTGTGTGGATATTTCTCTGAGCATTTTGCATAGAATTAGTTTAATATGATATACTCCTCACTATAAGCTATGAGCTTACTTTGTTTTTTACACGTGTATACGAAAAACTTTGAGGTAGAGCAGTGTTATCAGAGTGGAGTTACAATTCTCCACTCTTCCACAAAAATGATACTTAACCTATTTATCTGGGTATATATCTGAGTTTTCTTATTTATTGTCATAGAGACTTAGATGGCTTATATAGTTAGCATGCCTTGGTTTTGCAAATATTATACTCAGGTACAATATTGTAAATAGCCAGAAGAAATCTTTAGATTCTGAGGCACAAATCCTGGCCTCCTAATTCCCAGTATCAGATGTCACATGAGTTGCCTGAACTGCATTGTTGCTGAGTAGGGAAATTGTGAAAACACACTGCCATGTAGCCTCTGGTGGTCCAAGCCAGCCCTACTGAGGGCACAAGCTACAACTCCTATCTGCTTGGATTTAACATATTTCCATATTTACAAATGATTGTCATGTTATATTTACACTCTCCCCCAGAGATCTCTGCCATGAAGGGATATTTGGGTAATTATGTGGTAATTTGGTTGATTGCGAATTCTGAGGTCACTTACCTTCTAATCAGGGCATTTTCAAAGGTGTTAAGCCACTTGCACATTGCTGGTGTTGGTGTATAGTTGTGCAACAGATAACACTTGCATAGAGTCGTGGAGGCACCATCACAACCAGGGTATAGAATAGCAGTATATAGAGCTTCCAAAACTGGAAGTAAGAAGTCACCCTTGTCTCCTCTCTTCTTGCTTGAGCAGTCTGGACCAATTTAAATTCCTCTGAGAAGCTGAGATCCATACTAGCCAGCCGTTGCTAGTGATTCCTTGGAGGTTATAAAATAGACTTTGGAGTTTAACTGATGGTAGGAGTAAAAATGTGGGATAATTGCCTTTTCTTTTCTTCCAGCTTGACAAGATAACTGCAGTTCTTGATCCCTGAAGCAAAGATTTGAGCCCTGAAAGACATGAAAAGGAACTCTAAAGGTGCAGGTGACTTTCTGGAAAGGAAGGAAATGATGTGCCTGAAGGCCTCCAAAATAACACATTTCTTCAGTCCAGATCTGGGACCAGGCTGTCTAGGCTGTGCATACACAGGCATATGGAGGTGGTATCGGGCAAGGGCTGGTCCTCTGTCCCAGCTCCAGATCCTTGTCATCCCTCCTTCATCTGTTCTTCCACTTCAGGATGCAAAGCTTGAGCTCTTAGCCCAGAGACCCGAAGGGCTTGGGTTTTATTCTTTCTTCCCCTCAGGTTAACATGCTGCGTAGAGTCCTCTGTGGGGTGGAGCAGCCAGACTTGCTTTGGTGCCTGCCAGTCTGTCAGGATGGTACATTTGGATAACAGCTCATCCTTTGATCTCCACAGTGAACAAGTTAGAAACTTCACTTTTAAAGCTTCTGACAGTTTTGTTGACTTTGCCTTATGAAAGTATGAGATCCTAGGTTGAAAAGCTCTGCTTAAATACCAAGTAACCACACATTCACACCTTAGAAGAGAAGCTTGCCTCCTCCAGCCACAGAAACACTTGCTCAGCGTAGCTTTTTCCCTCCTTTCTGAATGTCTATTGTTAGCACATTTACCACTTCTGGGTTCTGATAAACCACGGGGAAATGACTAGTGATCTGCTGGTGAGATTATGAGCCCCAGGGGCCAAGTGCCAAGACTGGCAAATGCCCTTCCTTCCTGCGTGCAGAAAAGTGTTCAACCTGACTGACTTGTTTCTGGATCACAAGATCGGATAATGAAACCCTTCTAAAGTCGAAGGAGAGAGGGCAGAAGGAAGGGGAAAGATAAGCAAATAATGAATTATCTAAAAATGTTTTTGTCTTTTACTGAGCAAAGGATTTCAACAGTAGTCAGACTATAAGCATATACTGCTGTGCTGTTCACTGGTTGTGTGGCCTGGGTGAGATGTTTAATATACTCCACCGCATGGGACCCTTGTGAAGATTTGGTGAAACAGTCTTTAAAAAGTGCCTAGCAAATAGTGAGCACTCAGTAAAGGTTATTATGCAGTGCATTGGTGAGAATAGGAATTTCATTTCTTATTTGATTTCTAGGTCCGTCTATAAAATAAATGGTGACTGAATGAATAGATGAGAGGATACTTAATGTGTGTGTGCCAGCAGACACCTAACTGTGTCCTGTCAGTGTTTAGGGACCTTTGTCATGCTTATCAGGGCCTCTGTTTTGAAGTGTGCATTATCCTACCGCTTAAAATGTCAACTATATATTGTTCACTAATGCAAAGAAATAATTTATTATAGACGTAACTGTTAAGGTGACCCTTAAGACAAGGACCTTCAAAAAAGAAGGGGCACTGGATTCCCAAGGGGTATAATTGACCATTTTGCTGTGATACTCTTGTCTCTTTTCTTAGTTTCAGTATCTTCCACATGTAAAACTGAATGTTGAATCAAACATATATGGTAAGACTCATACTGTGGCCACGAAGAGTGAATTTTATTTAGCAATGAAAATAGTAAGCTGAAAGCTCATATTCACATCTATGGAGAGGGTTTACAAACTGCATGAAGGTGACTCCACTGAGTTAAATAGATCGTTAATATAATAACAATCACAATGCTAACTTCTGTCTAGGGTTTATTTTGTCTCTGGGCTGGAGTCAACTGCTATGTGTGTATTATTTTACTTACTCCCTCATATCTATGAGCTAGAGGCCATCTTATCTTCATTTACACAAGAAATAGATTCTGGGAGAATAAGAAAATTGCTCAGTATCATGCAGATTGTTAACCGGTGACACTGAGTTACAAGGGGTTAATTTATAAGACAGAGTTCTATACAATTTGTTCCCCTCCAAGACAGATTTTTCCCCTAAAACTCCAAGATTAGTATTTCTCTTCACTTGGTAAAAACATTACAAAACCTGTGACTGAGGCTAGGCTTGTGCGCAAATAATATTTGGTTTCTTACAACCATTGCTAAGGTTTCTAGTGTAGAGAGTGCATTAAGTTGGTATTCCATTCATTAAGCAAATATTGAGTACCACTGTGTTCCTCTAGGCTTTGTTCCCATAGCAATGAACAAATCAGGCAGGTCCTTGTTTTAAGAGTACTTATACATTAGCTAAAAGAGACAGACAGTAAGTGAGTCAGTAAATGAGGGTGTTTGAGATGGGATAGGCAGAGAAGGCATCTACGAGGAAGGGATATTTGAGTTGAGCCCGAAGGAGGGGGTGTGAAGAGCTTTTCTGGAGGAGGAAAGAATCAGTTTCAAGGGCCTTGTGGACAGTAGGTTAGTGCATTCTGGAGCAGAGAGAAGGTTGCTGTGCCTGGTGTTGGTAAGAAGCAGATCTTGTATCATGTAAAACCTTATAAACCAAGGTAAGAGGCATAGAGAAGCAGATTTGAAGCAGTGAACTAACATGATAAAATTTGTAAGCTCTCTCTGGTTGCTATATGAGAAAATAAGCAATAGATAAAAAGTCACGGAGACTCTCCCAGATGACCCAGGGGGATTGGTGAGAATACATATATTTGAGTTGAGTTATAATTTGAAGGCCAAATCAGCAGGAAACTGGATTGGTAAGTATGGGAAAGGGGAAAAGACAGGACACAAGGATGATTCTTGAGTCTTGACCTGAATTAAAGGGACATGCTTGGGAAGGGTCATAGAGTGTTACCCAGTAAGGAACACAGAGAAGGCAGGGATTTGGGAAATGGAGTTGGACCAAATAAAGAGTTCTGGTTGGGATGAGTGAAGTCATCCAAGATGTCTTAGTCATCCAAGCTGAGGTTCTGAGGTGTCCACTGTACCTGGGCTAAAGCTTGAGAAAGTGGTCAGATATTTAAATCGTTCCATTCGAAGAGTGGTTTTTTTGTTGTTGTTTGTGTTTGTTTTTTGGTGTTTTTTTTAAGGAGCTCTTGTTCTTATGGAAACTTTTAGTATTTTAGGAGCATTCTGTGGTTGAAGCTGTGTCTTTGATCCTTGAGCTGGATACTGGAGCATGCTGGGATTTCTCACATGCCCCCAGGAAAAGTGCATTGCCCTGATGAGCAGATGGGAACTCTCTGCAGCTCTACTGGTTACACTACAGTGGAATACTCCTAGAAAGATCTCTCCACACAGGGAACCACATTTATGCGCAGCTTCTTTATTAAGTCTGACACAGATTTTTTTTTTTTTTTTTGGTACTGGGGATTGAACTCGGGTCCTTGTGCTTGCAAGGCAGGCCACCGAACCGCTGAGCTAAATCCCCGGCCCCTGACATAGATCTTGCTATTTATGGTTCCCAGTGGAGTTTAGCACAGTAATTAAGGTTTAACAAATTGTTCATCATGTTCACATTTAAGAGATTCTGAAAACTAGTTCAATCGTGGCCATGACAGGTGTCTGTGTTTATGTCTTGTACACTAAAACTGGGCCCTGTTGTCCCTTTACCATATTCAAGTGCTCAATTAGTGAGTAGTCCCTGTGGACAGCTGGTGGGTTATAAATCAGAGCCCTACAAAGAATGGTGATTCAGTATGGAAAAACTTATAAGACAAACCCCACTTATTTATGATGTTTGGATTAAGTTTCCTTTTTTGAGCTGCCCCTGGCTTATGCTCTATTTCCCTTTTTAACTCCAGTTTCCTTTTGCTCTATACTATCAAAAGCACGTTTCATCTACTCAAACTCTAGAACAATCTATCATACTCCTGACTCTGTTATAATCTCTAAGCATTCTTGTGTTTCTTGCGTCTTCTACATTCTGTTCCATTAGCAAGCATGGTCATGTTTACTTTTTTTTGTTAAGGATGATCTCCCAGACCCATAGGAGTTACATATCATGGCTAGGAACCTCCTATTAAATGTCCTCTTTCGCTTCCCCTACATGATCCATTGTCCCCAAATAGTAACACCTGCAGTGCCTGGGATGCACAGAAGCCTAAAACAGCAGGAACTAGGTGGGCTTTTCAAATGAGTGGATCCCCAGACAGTCTTCTATTCTCTCTATAGTTTAACAGCCATGTGACTTTGAGCAAGTTCCTCAATTTCTCTAAATCTCTGTTTTCTTCTCTGTAAAATGAGGGCAATTATACCCTATCTCTAATATTTGAATAATATGAAGTAGTACTTGTAAAGCACCTAGCAGAGGGCTGCAGTGGTGATGCACCTATGGTACATGTGTTGTTTTCTTTTAAGACAAAACTCATTAATGGATGAGTTTTTTTTTATAAACTAAAATCTCAGGGGCTGGGAATTTAGCTCAGTGGTTCCGCCGCCTGCCTCGCAAGTGCAAGGTCCTGAGTTCCATCCCCGGTACCCCCCCAAAAAAATCTCAGTTTTCAAGTTTAATTGCAGTGTTGGCACGTTGTGATAGATAAATAAGTGGGTTTGGGGTTGCAGTTTGTGCGCTTGTCTCTAAAAGGTTCACCATCACTGACCTAGTGCTTTAAAGAAAAATCAAACTCTAATTCCTGTCCAAGCTTTCTTGTGTCTTTTATTCATCAGGAAACAGTAACCATGAACTCTGAAAACACACATGCCAGTAGGTGGCTATTGGCAAAGACCATTCAAACCAGACTAAAAACTAAAAGAGAAATTTACAGATTCAAGGCAAACCAGAGAAACCGAGTATAAAGATTCTCAGTGGTTCCTGGACCAACAGTACCCGAATCACTTGCTGGTTAGAAATGCAGACTCTCAGAGTCATTGAGTTGGAACCCTGGGTTAGGGGCTGGGTAGTCTGTTTTAACAAGCCCAGCAGGTCATTTTGGTGCACACTAAAGTTTGAGAACCAGTGGTCCAAGGTAGACACAACAGGCTTTGAGTGTGGAATCATGGTATGTGTTTCTGTGTATGTTTGTGCATATGCACACCCATGTGGATAGAATAATTGTAACTGCCTAAACTATTAACCAAGCATGGTAATATCAACAAGACTTGGCTAAACTAGTGATGAATAATGACCCATTTTTCTTTGGTACTGTGGTCTGCATAAAATTACATGTAGAATATTTGTTTTCAATAATTTTGTGCTAAATTCATTTGGGATTCAAAACACCAATCCATCAACCTTTTTCTTCTTTTTTCTAGGAAATTCCACTTACTTGGATGACCACGGACCCCCTCCTAGTAAGGTAAGGTCTGTGCTTGTGGAGTTAGTTTCCTTTTCCTCCCTATTGGTTTTTTAATAGATTGATCACAGTAGTTCCCGGGCTTCTATCAACTCTAACCAGATGCCTCCTGGCCCTGAGTCACTTAGAAGAAAACAGTAGATGACAGATGTCAAGTGAATCTTCTACTTCTGATGAGAAAGTGGGGAAGGAACATGAAGAGAGCATGCTGTCGTTGCAAAGGCATCGCAGTGTAGACTCACTGCAGACCTTTGCCAGTTTCTTCTGTTTGCTGCTTCAGTTCTCTGGGTGTCAGTGCTGGCTCGTGCTATGGGACCCACAGTCCTAGCTGCCCATGCCTTTGTGCCTTGTGGCAACACTCACCTCTTTCCTACTCTCCCTGGGTTGGTATCTTTTGCCCAAGACCTGGCCACTCAGACAAGCTGCCCTGGCCTGATCTGTACCCACTTCTGTTTCACGTATGAGTAATTTTGCTTAACTTTTAAGGGGTAGCACAGTCCATTAATGTAGTTTCTCCACCACTGTCTATTTCCTTGAGCTTGGTGGGAACCAAATGCCAATCAAATGGAACTTGAAAAAAAAATAGAACAAAATAATCATTGTATATGAGAAAATACATGTAATGCAGTGGGCTCATTTTTGTTCTAAACTTAAGGCTTTTGTACTTTTTTTGACATTTTTCCCCTTGTGATGACGGTTAATTAATATTTGGCACAGGGGATTGTGCTTTGCAAAATGAAAAAAAATATATATATATATCCTATTTTCAGAATTTTCTATCTATTCCTTGAATGTCTAGCTCTCCCAGTATTTTATTTTCTTCATCTTTGATCACTAAAGGCAATGCCTCCATCATGCAGTTGTAAAAACATGGTGAGAAGATAACCAGCCACCGACCTGAGAGGATTTGGGGGAGACTCCAAGGCAGTTTACTCATCCAGTCCCTTTATAAGGGTGAACTTTGGAAGACAGTATTTCTGAATGTGACACTGGCCCTGCCACTGCCTAGCGTATAGTGTCAGATCAGTTACTTAGTATTTTGATCCTCAGGTGGGATTAAGAGTGCTCCTCACAACACAGGACAGTGGAAAGGACTGGATGAGCTGACATATGAGGGATACTCGGCACTGACCTGTGAGAAATAGTAAATCAGCAGTGGCTGGTGCCTTCTTGACTGGGGTGGTGTTAAGGTTATTGATGAGTGAGTTGCACGGTGGCATTTATGTGACATCATTTAATCCACTGCATGCTTATTGAGTGCCTGGATGCTGCAGAAGCAGACATTAGAAATGAAGATAAGAAACAAGGACAGCAACAGCAGTAACTCCTCCTAGAGGAGCAAAAGAATATAGAGGATTGGGCCGGGAATCTATCTCAGTGGTTCCACTGCCTGCCTCACAAGCGCAAGGTCCCAAGCTTGATCCCTGGTACCAAAAAAAAAAAGAAAGAATATAGAGGATTAGGGGCACTCTGAGGGTGCGGACCATGCCTAGCATGCATGCTCTCATCCTTGCATCAACCTCGGTGCCCACAGAGGCACATCGTGGCTCTTTATTGAATCTCACTGAATCAGACCACAGAATCCAGAGCTAGAATCTGAATTAGGTCTTCTGACCCCCATCCCAGGTTCTTTCCACCAAGTCTGTACTGTCAAACTTGAACTTGCATAAGAATCACTCAGGGTCTTATTAAAAGACGTTACTGGGCCTTGCCAGAATGTTGGAATTCCTTGATCTGGGGTGGGACCCAAGAACTTGCTTTCCTGACCAACACCTAGAAAGTCTGGAATCTGCATTTGAGAACTGCTGCCATAAAAGCCATGAAAAGAAAAAAAAAAAAGAACATTTTCCTGCATTGTTTTCACTGTTAATAGCATAGAGGGACATGGCTTATATAAAGGCTTCTTTATTAATACAATAATGACTCACTATCATTGCCATCATTAGGTTTTCGCGTAGTGAAAACGTATTTTCTTTGGTTAATTATCTGCCTAAGAGGGACAATAGTGGAGGAAGGAATGGTGCACATAGCTTTCTGGGCTTCCTCACCACTAACTAGCACCACTGACTTCCCTTGGGGGTCCATGGAAGCTTTCCATTCCCCGTGCCATGTCAGAAGAGGAGGATTAGGTGACTCAGTCTAGGAGATTCATCAGCTGTTTTCCTCCATGGCTGGTGTAGATATTTCTTTGGGCTCCATGTTTAATACAAAGGGTTTTGCCTGTTAAGAAAACCCAAGACTGCTTCATATGAACTTGGCTTTTGGTACTTTTCCCTGGCCGAGACTCACTGCTCTTCTTCTTACTGGATTCCCTAGCTGCAAACCCTGACCTGACCCCTGAAGTCCTGTCTTTCACCCCTCTTCCCCTTCCCCAGCTAAAGCTCTCTGTGATCTACAGTAGTAATCAGGTTCTTTCACATTATTTTAGGCCACTTTCAGAGTAAAACCAGTTTTGTAAACTCTTGTCTAAGTTTGAAAATTGTGAACATAATCTCTTTAAACCAGTAGAAATTTCACTCATACAAATTCTATCGCTATAGCTGCCTGTTCATTATCTAGGAGTGGAGTAGCAAAACCATTCCTGACTTTTTAAACAGAAGCCATGAGAATATAAAAACAGGTAAAACTAATAGTGTTATGTCGACATCTTTTCATCCATGCTTCTGACTTCTGGCAGGGTAGAATTGAATCCCAGAAATGGCGAGATCAGATTTCCAGATAAAATGCCCTGGCGTGTCCCGGGAGGGGCCCTGGTTGTTTGGGTGTGCAGACCACTGGCTTATGCAGAGACACCGTGGCATCCAGAGGATTAGGACTCACATATGTCTGGCCTCTGGAGAGAACCCAGCCTGGCAGGAGAAAGTACGACCCAGGCCAGACCCATATTTTTCATATTTGCTTAGCACTCAGAAATAACTTTTTGATGCCAACACTGAAAGAGTTGCAATCTGAAATGAAATAAAAAGCTTTAAGCCCTGAAAATGTACTGAGGTTAGAGCACAATCTTACTTTATTAAAAGTTCAATTCCACAAGTTTCACGTTCCACAAACAGTATCCATTTAGGGAATGGGGTGTGTCACACAGCACATACTGGGATTGGGTCCCCATTGTCACATGTACTTTCATACGGAAATTCCCATTGCTGTGGAAATCCACTTGGACTGCATAGCTCACCTCAGTTTCTGTGTAAAACCATTATTCAAAGGTAGGCGATCATATTTTCTTTTACCTGCCACTGTGTGCCTTAAGGTCGGAGCTCTACTAATAATGAACATATAGATCTCCTTTGAGTAGAGTAGAGATATTCTTGAATACAGAATCGATTATGAAATACCAACTATGGTATGATAGTGCTTTTTGTAAACTTATACTCGTGTGTGCATAGCTGCAGAGAAAACGTGGGAGATTAATAGTGTTTTCTCTGGGTAGTAACATTTCAGATTTTTATCTTTTCCCAATACTTTTTAGTATAATTTGAGCTCATTAAAATAATGCCTGTTCAATCTAAAAATCGTAGAAAGCAATGTTTTGGTGTAAAAGATTAAAGCTGAGTTTAAAAGCTGGCAGTGTCCACAGCCTCCCAAGCAGCCTGCCCGCTGAGAGCTTGACATCTTCCACTCTTTAGCTTCACTTCACCTGGGACATGAACGAACTCCTGGTGGGAGCAGTAGGTATCAGCAGTGGTAAGTTCTCTTGGTGATAAATTGATGCAGTTATTATTTTCTATGTATTAGGTTCCCAAATCTGATAGATAAGCAGAGCTGTTCTAAGCAACTCAGGGATAATAGAATCACTAGCCGTAGCTGATATATTTCTTTTTCTTTCTGCCAAGCACTATGTTAACTTCGCAAGGAAAATTTACTCTCTAAAAGACTCTATGAAAGAGGTAGTAATTTTTAATCCTTGTTTTACAGACGAGGGAACTGGATCTCAGGGAGGCTGACTAATTTGCCAAAGGTCATTCACTAAGTATTGGATGTGGGATTCAAGCTCAGGGCTGCAGAGTTCCAGGGCCTATACTTTTAACCTTTTCTTTGCTTTTCCTCAGTGCTGGGGTTCAGACCCTAGGACCTGTACATGCTAGGTGAGTGCTGTAATACTGAGTTACACTCCTAGCTCCTAAGCAGTTCAAGATGACAAATTTAATATACAATATTTTTTTCACCTTATTACTGGTGTTTTACATTTTCAAATAAGAATATTGGTACATTGATTAGTATACACATGATTTTAACCTCCACTATTCCAGGAAAACAATTAGTCAGCACTATTTACTGTTTGGGTCCAATGAACTCTTAGCTTTTTATTCTTTCACTTCTACTTTATCTCTTTCTTTTCAAGCATCTGTGTATGCAGATCTACCCTTACCAAGCTGTACGCAAAGTAAAATTTTGGTGTCCAAATATCACAGATGGTGGAAGAATTCTACCCCACATTTATTGAACAAAAAAAGATGGGGCGGGTTCTTTTCCCAAAATATCATTTGATAAGGTCCTCCTTCTTCGGTGACAATGCATCAGAATACCATAGTGTCTTTTTTTCCATATTAATGTATTGTCCATCTATAGATTCTTGAGTCTGAAAGAATGAAATCACCTGAAGATTTACAGTTTAAGGTTTCTTATCTAGGATCAAGGTCATTATCACTATTCTTGAGTGCTTTTGCCTCTTTACATTCTTCTCTGATTCCTTTAGTGTTATAGTAAGGAATGAAAAATTCAAACATTCTGTTGTATCTAATGTAAGTTAAAAGCAAATTGCAAAAGGTCTGGGGGCTATAGTTTAATGACAGAGGCCTTGTCTAGCATGTATAAGGCCCTGGGTTCAATCCTTAGCACCATAATAAATAAATAAATACTATTCCAAGTCTTCTTTTTCTTCTGGCAACATAATGCAATACTTTGGGTAGTACAATAAGAAATGTGGAGGGTAATATAACCATGACAATTTAGTTCACTAGTAACTCATTCCCCTAAGTACAGTATTGTAGCTGTTAGATCGTGTAGCTATTTAAATTTAAATTAATAAAAATTCCAAAAAATAAAAATTCAGGTTCTTGGTTGCACTAGCCTTATATCAAATTCTCTGTGTAGCCAGGTGTGGCATTTCTTGAATGTATTGGGCAACACAAAACAATGTTGAGAGTATCAATAACTATCCCATTGGGTAGCAGTATTCTAATGTTCTATCGTTCTTCCATGTTTCTATTATTTCAGTCTTTTTAAAACAATAATAATGATACATGGTGACTGGATAATTATTCCTATGATATTTAAGTTGCTCAGTGTTAAAATGGGAAAAAAAAATCACTAAGCTGTGCTAATGGATCTTGGGTTTTTCTTTAAAAGGAGCTTAGTGGACCCATATGGTTATTGCAAGGTGTCCAACAGGGTTCACTGGGGAGGATTTGCTAGCAAACAAGGCTGCAAGTGCTGCGAAAAGGATGAACACAGGGTAGACACTGGAAGCTCAACCTAACTTCTCCAGAAATGAGTCCTAAAGCTGAGTAAGTACAAATAAGATCGAGCAGGCTAAAATGGAGAGGATGAGTAGGGATAGGCCTTACTCCAGGAGTTTGAAGAGCTGTCCAGGGAAATAGAGCTGTGAACTGTATGAGAAGCTCGACTTTAACAAGAAAGAAAAAAAAATGATTTAGCCCGGTAGATAAGGACCATGTCTGCATAACTATGAACAGGAAAAACTATGTAATAAAGAAGGAGTGATCAATCACAGATGAGTCGTGGTATTGTGAATTGAATCGTGCCTTTCCAAAATGTATGCTGAGTGCTAACTCCAGAACCTGTAAATGCTGTCTTCCTGGGGAAGAAGCTCTTTCCTGATGTCATAAAGTTAAGATGAGGTCATGCTGGAATAGGATGGACTCTAAATCCAATGTGACTGATGTCTTTATATAAAAAGGAGGAAATTTGGGCACAGAGTCAGAGACACACAGAGAGAATGCCATTATGCTGCCACGGCCAAGAAACACCAAAGTTTGCTGGCAACCATGGGGACAGGAGAGAGGCTGGAGCAGATACCCCCACCCTAATTTTGCAAAGAGATAGATCAATTAAACAAAAAACCAATAAAGAAATATCAGTGCTGAACCACACTTGAACATACGGATTTAAAGATGTATATAGAACATTCCACCCCTCTATCACAAGGTATACATTATTTTCAGTAGCACATGGTACTTTTTAAAAATTAGATCACATACTATTTCACAAGCCTGATTAAATAAATAGTAGCACAGTTCCATAGTAGTTAAATCTTGGAAGCAACCTGTATACCCATCAACAGACACATATACTAAATTAAAAGCAAAATGGTTCAAAGATCTAAACAGTAAAAGAGGAATGCTAAACCTTCTGGAAGATAAAATAGATAAAACACTTAAACTTATAGGTGTAAGAAAGGATTTTCTAAACAGAACCTTAATTGCACAAGAAATGGCAGCAAGAATCAACAAATCAGACTAACAGAAGCTTTTTCTGTACAACAGAAAAATTAGTGTGTAGAGTGAAGAGACAGCTTACAGAATGGGAAAAATTTTTTGCCTGCTACTCCTGAGACAGAGGAAAAGTACCTACAATATACAAAGAACCAAAAAAAAAAATTAAACCACCTAAAATTAAAGACCAGTCAAGAAATGTGCAGGGATAATGAACAGACAATTCACAGGAAAATAATACAAATGGTTACATACAAAATAACACAAATATGTGAAAAAATGTACTGCATCTCTAGCTGTTTTCTAGAAAAAATGCAAATTAAAGCAATGCCAAGATTCCATCTTACTCTGGAAAGAATGGCAATGATTAAGAAATCAAGGGCCAGGGATTTAGTTCAGTGGTTCCACCAACTCCCTCGCAAGAGCAAGGACCTGAGTTCCATCCCTGGTACCAAAAAAAAAAGAAATCAAACAATAACAAATGCTGATGTGGCTATAGTGAACTCCATTTGTTATTTTACATACAAAAATTATAGTATGTGATATATTTTTCTCTGGAAAGGATCTCAGTAACAATTTAAGAAAAAATTACTTAAAGGAGAGTCCTGTTGGCACAGGATGAAGGGCAACCAAAAAAACAAAAAAACAAACAAAATAAACAGTGGCAAAGTCTGTTGAGTTTTTTGTTTGTTTTATTTTTTTGGTTCCAGGGATTGAACTGGGGACCTTGTGCTTGCAAAGCATGCGGCAGCACCACTGAGCTAAGTCCCCGGCCCCATGTTGAGTTTTCAAAAGTATGTTCTGCCGGGCGTGGTGCCACACACCTATAACCCCAGCACTTGGGAGGCTGAGGCAGGAGAATGGCTGTGAGTCAGAGACCAGCCTGGGCTACATAGTGAGTTCCAGGTCAGTCTCAACTACATAGTGAGACCCTGTCTCAAAAAACAAAAATACAAACAAACAAACAAAAAAAGGTATGTTCTGACTCCTATAAAAGAATTCTCAGTTTAACATTTAACAACCTCCCTTCAAGTCCCTAAAATTGCATCTTTGTTTTCACTTTGTTTGTTTCTTTTCAACAATTCCTTTAAACTGATGACACCATTACCAGATTGTATTTTTTCTTTTATTTTCTAGTAAAGAAACCATGGCTTCCACTCCTTCATTCAAATCTAAAGAGGAAAATCCAAATATTTCATAATCAGTAAATTCTTATGGAGGGTATTGAGAGCACAATTACTGTCAGATTATTGGCCCAAACATCAATCAATTTGGAGGTTTCTGGAGCCCAAATCCCCATTCCCCTGAGGGCAGGATTACTGGATTTTGTGTGCACACACAGTCTCCTTTGGTCAGAATCATTTTTCACTTGAAAGAGTAGGGCAGAGATTTAAGAAAGTGATGAATTTCTTGTTTTTATTTCCCCAAACCTCAAAACGTATTTTTCTAAAATGTGTACATGGCCATCCACCTTGTTTTTCTCTTATCTGTGAGGACCACCAAGAAGCAAATAAATCTGGAGCAGAATTGGGTTGTGGGCCCTGTGCTGTGTTGCATTCTGCTATTACAGCAGCTTTTCATGGAGCCCTGGCCATTGCTAAGCAGTTTTCCTTGTTTAAAGGCTTCTTCTAATCCTGCTGTAATAGCAACTGATGGGGTAAAGACCCACGTTGTGTGATTTTCTTTGAAAAATAAGTAATTGGCATTGTCAATAAGTTTATATACCTTCTCATTTTAATCTAAGGCAAGAACAGTGAAAATTCTTTATCATTATTTTTAAATTATGAAACTTTCCAACTAAAATGTTACATTAGCAAGACTAATAGAACATATACCTCGTACACCCAATGTACCAACCCCTTAGGTTTAACATATGTTGCTGTGTTAACTTGCCAGATGCTTCATCCTGACTTTTATATTAATTCTTGATGCTTATAAAGCTGAGGCACGTGGATTTTAGAATCGGAGATCAGTTCAAATCCTAGATATGTGGCTGGTTACCCTAGAATCATCACTTCTTTAAGGTTTGATTTTCTATTTTTTAAAAAGGAAGTAACACCCCCGCCCCTTATGGTTGTTAAATGGAATAAGTGTAAGGCACCAGATGGTGCCAGGCACAGAGTAATGGGTCCCTGGTATTATAGGGATTCCTTTATGAAAATTTGTACAGATTTTGGTAACTTGATTTACTATAATATAGAGTAAGTCTTGCTCTCAACCCACCATGCCCCGCCCCATTTTCGTTGGCTTTTTGAATGAAATTGCATGCCAATTGGCATGCAGATACCATCTTCCTAACTCTTCAGAATGTTTTGGGTCTCACGGGTATATACTCCTCCTGTTATTCATTTGAGCTAGTTTGACTCATGAAGCACAACTTTTACAGTCCCCTGCCTTTTTGCTTTTCTTAAGCATATATTGTTCTCTCTGTCCAAACTTAACTTTTCTCAAAGTCCTTTCATTAAAAAAAATCTACAGAAGTGAAGCTGCTTTTCATTTTATGAAAGAATCAGTTGCACTGGTTAATAGGATTGTGTTTAATGATGCACGATAAATATATTAGGTTTAGAGAAAGAACTAGCAAGACAGAATGAAGCTGGGCGTTAGGAATCAGCTTCACTGATGAGCATGACCTTGAAGGAGACCCTTCCACCCTTTCATGTTTTTGACCATTGCAAATGATCAGAAAATCAATGACTTGAATATTGTATTTTTAAATCATTTCAAGAACTTCTGAGCCTGGTGTGTTCTTTAAAGAACTTTATGTTTTAGTATTTTATATGAGATAGGTAATTATTAGCTTAGAAGGTAGAATAATCTGCAAAAGAGAAACCAGCTTTACATAAATAATACAGTTACTGTTTTTTATCCCTGAGTACTCTGTTTTCATGCTTTATTCTTAGTTCACACTCATCACAACTCTTAATCCATTAATGTGGAAGCTTTTGGCTCAGCAAAGCTGACTCTTGAGATTTCAGTTTTCAGTGGAGATCTCTGTCCAAGTTCAGACACAGTACTTTTTCTAAATTTATCAATTTTATGAGTGGGTAATGTGTCCACACTCTCCCAAAAAGAACATAATGAATCCATTTTTCCACAACAAATGTTTAGTGCTATTAAGCACTTCTTCCATGTGTTTTTTTTTATTAAAAAAAATCTGTGAAGCCACAGGTTTAAAAATACGTGGTTTATGTAATTGTTTTAGTATCCCCCCCCCATTCCCCAAGGGCTTGTCAACATTGATAAGATGTTATCCACACCTTCTCCAAACCCCCACCAGTTGTAATCATCTTGACTCCTTGTTGGGGTTGGGCTGCCTTTAACAAAAACAAAGTCTTTAAATGAAGCATAAAATGTTAAAATTGCATTGTTGTTGGAAAGCATATTGAATCAAGAAATTGCTTCAGTAAATTAAGAAAACCCAATGCCACCATTCATGTGCAGAAAAACATTTGCCTCAGGGTTTTCAAAGTTGTATTAACTTAATCTTATTAGCAGCTCCAAGTATAGTAGCTTATTCTTTTTCGTGTTTGTTTTATTTCTTCCTTGACTTTATGATCAAGTTTTTTTTTTAATTTTAAAAAAATTATACACATTTCTATTTTATTTTAACTTGAAAAGCACAGAGAATTATAGAGTTGTGCAAACAAATAACACCTACTGGTACCTGGCAGCAACAACCAAACTTGTACAATTTTTCACAATCCTGTCCAGTCTATAGAATATATTAAGAATATTGATACCTTGTGCATTATTGGCAGCAGATATTTTGCTAGTCCTTTTGTGTTTGATCAAAGTTATGTGTGCACAAAATACACAGTTTAAAGAACTAAATGGCTCATGGGCTTCCTATGAGAACCAGTGGACTTGACTATATCCTCCACTTCACATCCAATTCTTCAGAAACTATCCCTTCAACTCCTTGAACTGATTATTTGGTATTACCTCTCATATCTCTGGGTATCCTGCTTATGTTTCTATTTCTTGATTTTATGCAGCTTTGAGCCTGGTCCATTAACGTCATTCTCTGGAGTAGAAAGGTTTACCTCTTTTATTACACGTGCCACTTGCCTTCAATCCCCTACTCTCCCACCTCGCACCTGCTCATCCTGCTCATCCTTCTCATCCTCATCCTCCTAACCTGGGTGTGTTCATTGCACTAATTCAATAACTAGTGTTTTTATTGTTAAAATGAAGTCAATAATAATGGCAACTGGACCAGTATTGTTTCCTTTCCTGCTCAGCCCTTTTTCTTTTCTTTGTAATAAGTAATGATCTTGTTTGTAAATTTATTTACATACTTTTTTCTGGTCTCCAGTTTATCCTTAAGTTTCTTCCTACTCGGGGACGAGTTGCTCTCCCATGCTTTATGTGTTCTGTCCGTGCCATGTTGATGAAATTGCTTGTGGGACCATCCCACATTCTCCTAGTGTTGTGGCTTCTGTCTCAGCCACTGCTCAGAAGCTTCTTGGGATCTCTTTTTCATTCTTTTCTGTGTTTGCTCCCATTTCCTGCATACAGTGTTGGATTAGTTTCTTTGTTGCTCTCACAAATTAGCACACAGTTACTGATTTAACAAATTTATTGTCTTCTAGTTCTGGAAATCTGAAGTTTGAAATGGGTCTCACAGGTTTAAGATAAAGATGTTAGCAGGATTGTTCCTTCAGAACCTCTAAGGGATAATTCATTTCCTTAACTTTTTCAAGTAAAGAAGTCATAGATGTACCAGCATTCCTTGCCCCCTTTCCATATCTTCAAAGCTATCAATGAAGCACCTTCAAATTTCTGACTCTCTTTCTCTTCCACTTACAAGTACAGTACCCTGTGATTATATATTGGACCCTCCTAGGATACTCTTCCTGTCACAGAATCCTTAGTTATCATATCTGCAAAGTCCTTTTGCCATGTGAAGTATATAACATATCTGCACATTCTGGAGTTTGGGACAAGGATACCTTATGGCTGTTTGTTAGACTATCTTCCACCCATACTTTCCTCCTTCCTCAATCTCTAGGGGCTCCCTGAGAAAATATGCATACAATAGAAACTTTCTGAAAATGCCTTTGATTGATACTTTGACAGGGTATAGAATTCCAGATTAGAAATCTAAATCAATCACAATAGGAGAGGGTGATGCAATTATCACATGCTCTAAAGTCTTAGTGCATCCACACATTAAAGTTTATTTTTTTGATTATATGAGACCCTGTGTGGGTCCACTGGCTCTTAGGAAAGCCCTCGTGCTGGCACGTAGGAGCTGGCTGGCAGATCCAGACTATTTATTTCTTAGGAGTTCACCTTCTCAAAAGAAGACCTCCATGTCTTTATAGAGGGGCGGGGAGAGCACAGGGGCATGCAGAGAGTCTTCAGTCCTTCAGCTTGGAAGTGACTTTATATAGCATCTATAAAGAGTCAGTTGCCCAGACCTTGTCATAGACCCACCTGAACTGTCAGGGAATGGGAAGTACAGGGTGTGAATTCCCTGAGCATTAAATGTCTCTGTCACAAAGTCATTGCCATTAGAATTTTAAAGTCATTGCCCATTTTATTTTAGCTTCCAACATTTCTGTTGGGAAGATTAATTCTTGGCCCTCTGTCTGAAAAATCAAATCCATTCCTATGGAAATTCTTCTTCTTAGTGTTCTGAGTTTTATAATTTTGTGCCTTGTCAGTTTTCATAGACTATTCTGGATACTTGGTAAAAATTGGAACCTGGAAGCCAATGTCTTGGAAAATATACTTTTATTTTTTCATTGAGATTTTTCCTCCTGCAGTTGCATTATGTTTTATGAATCTCTACTTATTTGCAGTTTGAGCCTCCAAGACTAATTGTTCATATTTCTTATTTTGGTTTCTCTTAATTTTCTTTTCTTGGTCTTTTTGTTTTGCTATCTGAAAGAATTTCTTAAATCCCACCTTCTCCTGGTGTTCTTGTATTTTTAATTTCTGAGCACTTTGTTGTTGTTAATATTCTCTGAATGTTATTTTTCATGAAATCTTTTTCTCATTATATTTTATTGTGATTGTTGTCTTCATCACTTCCTCATCACTAGGACAAAACACCTAACACCCACAACTTAAAGGAGGAGAGGTTTATTTTGGATCATGGTTTGTAGAGGATTCGGTCCTTAGTCTGCTGACTCCAAAGCAGGAAGGGCCTGGTGGGGGTCTGGCAGAGTAGTGCTGCTCACATCATGGAGGCCTGAAAGGTGACAGAGAAGGCAGGAGAGAGAGGGAGAGACACGTCCCCTTCCAAATCACACTGCCAGTGACTCACTCTTCTAACCAGGCTCTGCTTCCTCACAGGACATTTAGTATGGATTCCTAAGTGGATTAATCCACTGACGAGTAGAGCATCCCCGTGATCCAGGCCCTTCTAAGAGGCCCTCCTCTAAATATTTGGGGGACATTCTAGATCTAAACCATAGCAATCGTTGTACTATTGAAAAACTACCTATCTATGTGTCTCATAATCATGTTACTGAGCTTTTAATGTCTTTCAATAACTTGACATTTTTTTTAAGTGGAGAATGACAAAATTGACAAATAATATTCATTTTTTTTTTTGTCTAGTTTTGTCTCAAGTTCTGTAGCACTGTCCAAAATACAATGTGAAATGATATAAAGCCTATTGATGGGGAAAGTATATTAATTGGCTTTGTATCATCCATATTTACAGCACATGTGTGGCTCGTAAGAGTAGTCAGCAAATACTGTCAAATGAGTGAATGGTGGTTATAGTGGTATCTTTGCTTTGTTTGAAGTTTTAATGATTTTACCATTAAAAGTATCATACCATTAAAAATAATTTCAATGTTTAGTTTAAGTATTCCTTGTCATGTTAACACAATTTATTTTTAAAAATTTATAAGAAGCATATAATTATTTATAAGAATACACTTCTTTTGTGGTTTATCATCTTGCACTTAGAAATATGTTAAATTGAATGATCATATTTCAGCTTTATTTAGGAAACATAGGAAGAAAAACTGGGACAGACAAGTTAATAAGTTGTACTTTTTCAGTCAATGTTTGATTTGTCTTCACATTTTTACTGGTGATTCAGAAGAAGAAATTCTCAGAAAAATCTCTGAATTTGAATTTCCATGTAACACTAATTTTTCTCCAGTGCTAAATCAGTGAACTATATATTAAGCTTAGAATCTGTCAGCTGTCACCTAGGGACTTCCACCTAATATGATGCCGAAGTCCAAGAGAGCTGGACATCGTACAGCAGAGCATATGATTGTGTCCTGTGCAAGCTGCAATTTATTTACATCTGAAAGATACATACAGTTTTAGTCAACGAAGATCAAGAGAGGTATAATTAAGCTGCAGAATATCTAGAACTAACCAGAATGATCTTGAGAGGTAGATGGAAAGATGAAATTGATTGCAATTCTTCTTGTCAGGAAAGACAATGACTTGGGAATGTGATCAAAGGCTATAAAACCAGCAAGTATATGTCCGCAGTAAACACAGATTTCTTCCCCCAGACCTTCTGCACACTCTGGTCTGGAATTAAATGACTCAATGTCCTCCAAATCTTAAGTGAGGTATATCAAAGACAGATTGAAGGTTTTCTACTTTGTATGGTGGATAGTAAATAGCTAGACAAATGACATTGTGTGCCAAAACTACAAATCAGTCCCCATAAAAGTTTTTATATATAGATATATATTCATAGATGACAAATCCATAATGGATTAGGAGGAGAACAAGGTTATTTTTAAGGACAGCCTACTGTTTCAAAGTTGATATTTTGAATTCAGTAAGATCGTTTTTATGTAACATACAATACAAATTGAAAATTCTTTTTTCTCACTAAGAATAGTATATAATAGTTATTGACTTTTGTGTATGGTTTAGTGATTACTGATGCTTAGCTCCAAGTCATTCATTGGGCTGCTACTATTCTGATTACCCATTCTGTAGGACTATGCTTAAATCTTATACCTCAGCTGCTGTCTGAGCTGGAAGCTCAATAAGATGAAGATTTCAGAAGTAGAAATTTGAAGACACTGGTGCAAGCCTTGGATCCCATTCATACTGGTTTTTACATTTAATTAATTAATTGAGTAAGTTTTTATAGTACAGGTATCAAACCTAGGCCCTCATATATCGTAAGAAAAAGCTTTACCGCTGAGCTATGTTGCCAGCCCCTTACAAGTTTTTAGACCTAGCAAAGCCAACTACACTGAGTTTTCCTCATGTATAAAGTGGGAAATAATTATTTCTCTGAATGCATGACACTGACTTTCTTGTAGAAAGGAGGAAATCAAGCAATGTTACACCAGTGCTTTGGGAGTTGTTCAGATGCTGGCTGTATCAGTGATGGGTGGATATGGGGTTGCTTCTTTCTCAAACCTGGATGTCCTCTTCTTCTTCCAGGGCCCTGAAGGGATATCCTGTTAATGAGCCCCAGTGTGGCTTTCTGCTGTGGTGAGCTGGCTTGACTCTGTGGAGCTCAGGGCTTGTTACTCCTCAAAGTCCAAAGAGTAATTCAAGGAAGGCTGCGTGGCATTCCCAGCAATTCTCTCTCAAGCTGACCTTGCACTTTTATTACACCATTAGGTGACAAGATGCAAAAAAAAGTATATAAAAGCTTTCTTTCCTTCAGCCCCAGTTCAGCAGGGGACTAGCTGAACTTTCCCTGGGGCATATCTACAATTCCTCTTGGTTTTTCACCTTTTTCACAGTAAAAAAGAAATTGGAAGCCATTTACTTACCGTTATACGGGACATAAAAGAAAGATGAGCATTGTGAAGCAGGACAAGAAGAAGAAGAGACCAGGAGAGGGAGCCAATTAGAAAAATGGATTAAAACTTTAGGAAAGCTACTTGAGAGGACTATGCCGAACCATGATGGCTTCACTTTATTCTTGAGAAATAAATATATGACCTTACAGGTCCTCCTCCTTCTCGGAGAAGGTAGCTTTGAGTTCCTATTTGAGATTATAGTGTGCAAAACTATAAAGCGTTTAAAAATGTTGCTTATGATCTTATAACATTGTCCCATAACAAGCTGGCATGCATATACCATTATACTGTCTCTTATTCGTAAATATTTTACCTCCACAACTATTTATATTATAATTCTTTAATGGCATATGTGCCCATTAGTTGTGGTGTCAGCTTGAGTAAGAATTGCCTGGAAGGTTAGTAATGTTGGTGTATCTGTGGATTACTGACATGCAGGCCAGCAAACTGAGGTGGGAAGACCCACCGGAGTTATAGGTGGCACCAACCAATAGGCTTGTATCCTGGATGGAATTAAAAGGGAAAGAAGGAATTGTCCCCATATTGAAGTGCTCCAGTCCTCACCATTGCCTTTGGACATCTATCTTCAGGTGTCAGGTTTCCTTGGCCTTCCAACACACGCTCTCACTGGTGACCTCCAGCCCGTATCCCCAGGCTGGCACTACATGCTTGATCTCTAGTGTTTTGTTGCTTCCATCTTCTTGGGTTGAGCAACTGCTGGACCCTTCAGCTCTCCAGTGCACAGATGGCCATTGTGGACCCTCCCTCTTCTGATCCTGTAAGCCTACCTAATAAATCCCCTTACATAGTTATACATATATCTTTCTATTGATTTTGTTCCTCTAAAGAACTCTAACTAAAACAGCATGGAACATGTTTTATACATCCCTTTTTGCTTAATGGATATGTACTAATAATTAGTTTTAAAGGAGTCCTTTGATCTGGCAGTTAGAGGTATCCAGAATGAGTTTGCAGTTACTTAAGCTCTGGCCAGCGTGACTCCACCATGCATTGCTGGTGATCGTGGTGCTGGAGTGCCTTGATCATCAGAGGTACCCTGGAAAGGTTGCTGCTTCATGCTCAGTCACTTATCTCCCTGACTTTGATGCTCGTGCTTGTCTTGCTTTTTCCTTTCTCTGCAAAACCATATGCTCCTTTTCCCTTGGCTAAAAAGAAGTGGTATGACAAGGTATTAAGGACAGTGTTCATACGAGAGTTATATGAGGATTTTGGGTCCTTTAATTCAGAATATGGTTCTGTGCTACAATTTAACTGTGTCATAGGTTAAAAACTATCAGAATAAGCCAAAAATAAACTGGTCTGAGCTTTTCATCAATAAGTTATGACAGTTATCCAGAAAATATTTCTAACATTTCAAAATTTGTTGAGACAGGATGGTCATGAAGGAAAAGCTTTATTAACATGATTGCCATTGTAGTATAGTACTTGAGCACTCAGCTTCTGGAGCTTGGTGAACCTTCAGATTCAAGTCTCTGCCAGTACTCTGGGAAGCTAAAGTAGGAGGAGAACCACAAGTTTGAAAACAACTTGGGCAAGTTAGTGAGATCTGCCTCAAAATAAAAAGTAGGGCTGGGGATGCACTTCAGTAAAAGGTTCTGGGTTCAATCCCCTGTATTACCAGTGTAAATTGGAACAGATTTCAGAATATATATTACCCTCAGTTTCCTCTTATATATAGTAAGCAAAAGATCTTACTTGATAGAGTTGTTAAGAGACTCGAATGAAAGAAATCATGTGCAATGAATGCTTTCTTAGCCTTATCAATCCCCAGTCAACAATGCTGGGTTAGTTGGTATGGTATGAATAAGTGAGTAGGTCATGCATACATGTACATTTGAATTTACCACCAGAACTTCTAGGAGTTAAAATAATAAGCAGAGTTTGAATTTCATAGACTGTATTAGTCTGTTTTGTGCTACTATAATGAAGTGCTACAGTCTAGGTAATTTATAAAAAAGAGATTTATTTCTCACAGTTGTGGAGGCTGGAAAATCCAAGATCAAGGCACTAGCAGGTTTGTGTTATGGTGAGTGTTTTGCTTTTGATGGAGCAAGGGGATATTTTGTCTTTACGTAGTGAAACTGGAAGGGTACTTGAAGTTTCTTTTTAAAGGCCTTAAGCTCATCTGTGAGGGGAGGAGCCCTCATAAACTAATCACCTCTGAAAGACCCCAACTCCTAATGCTACCACACTGACTATTAAGTTTCAACACCTGAATTTTGGAGGGGACACCCAGAAACCATAGCATAGGCCTTAAAACTGTGAGCTCTGACCCATTATGGTGACATTTAAAATTACTCCAATTTGTTTAACCATGTGTAGAATTAAAGCAAAAGTAAGAGATATATTTTATAATAGTTTTTAAAAGCCCACAAAGGGCTTCTTTATTGTGCAACAAATTGTAGATGTTTACAGAAATGCCTTCATGCTTGGTGGAGTCATATTTAGTTGATGTTGCTTTAAGTATTCTTTTGAATTCTGATTATACAAGTAAGATAAAAAAACAATTATTTATTGAAAAGTACTGCATAGTAAGATTAGAAATTTAGTATATACAGGCCACAGTTCGGTGGTTACTCTATGATTTATGCCCCACAGGAAATCATTCCAGATACATTATGGCAGTGTATGCATACTACTTATTCCCTCATCTCAGGGAGCAGAGTCCTGAGGACACCACAACACATTTAAAGGGGGAAAGTGCCCTTTAAAATGTACCTCACTCATTGGCTTGCAGACAATTCAGAAAGAAAACAGGCTGACAGATGCCTTTTTCTGTAAGATCAATATGACATAAGGTTGTAGGAATAATTAAATCGCCAAAGAGAACCACTTCATTTTAAGGACTTCTTAATGTAAAAAGAACAAAAGGAATGAGTGACCAATTTCTTATGGTGTTCAGCCTTTCTTTTAATTTAGCACTGGCTCAAGTACCTTTGCAGGATGTGGAAGTCCATAATGAGAAGGTTCTGCAATTTTGCAATATGTCCACAGCTCTAGAATGGAAAACACTACCAAATTTTGTGACCTAACTTATATTACCAAACCACTAATTGATGAATTTTGTTTTACTGGGTCCTGAACTGAATCACTAACATTTATAGATATTATCATAACAACTCTTCATTTGTAACATCTGTGAAGGCCTTTCATGGTGAATGTTTTAATGTGATTATATATGTTTTGCAAATTTGGCTCAAGTAAGATCAATTTTAAGTTTTCTAAAAGTTTGTTTAAACTTTTTTTGTTTCTACAAAAGTATGCCTTCATTACTAAGTATTTTTAGTAAGTATACCTGTACATATTTTAAGTCAGTGATGTATTGATATAACTTTTTAGATTAATATTTCATCTAGTCAGAAACCTAAAGAATGACTTGTTATGTATGGGAAGCCAATTAATACATTAGTAAAGCTTCTAGTAAAATAATCATTTCTATTTCAAAATTGTGAACAATTGGTGGTATATTTTTTATTTGAGTGTATAAGAAGAATCAACCTTTATTATCTCAAATAATAGATTTTAAAATTTTAGCTATTATATTTAATTATTTTACTTCAGCCATTTAATTAGAACATAAAGATTTTGATGTATGTAACACAAATTCACAGACATATGATTTTATATTTAATTGTAACTACCAAATTTCTTTTTTAACTGAACATGAATAATTTAAATTATTGTTGTGTGGATAACATTTTCAACCATATATATATATATATATATATATATATATAATAGTAACATATTTCTATATTACTATATATAA
>NW_022900926.1:34159046-34197962 GCF_012274545.1 Fukomys damarensis | reverse complement strand
GAAGTGCCAATGGAAGATGAATTGCTCCCACATTTTAATTACCAAGTGATTTTGGAGATAGAATTAATTTAAAAACAAGAAAATATTTTTACAGCCAAGACACTACTGATAAAAAAAAATCCAAAAACTGAATCATCCCTTTTGTGAGACCTAAGAATATATTTGGCTCCATCAGTTAACATCTCTAACTTGAACCTTAGAAAAAATTTATTTTAGTAGTTCACTTTTAAGTTTATAACTTACAGTTGATTTAATGACTGTATGACCACTGAATGTTATAATTCAGTAAAAATTACGGATTGTAATGATGTGTTTTCACACTTTGGTGTGTATGTGCTATATTTCACAATTTTAAAAGCTTAAAATAATTTTCATAAGAACCTGTAAATGTTATATGAATATATTATTTCTCAAACTATTTTATTGGAAATTATATTTCTCTTACAATGTTCTTGAGAATAAGTGCGTTTCACTAAAACTTCTCTTCAATATATTCTGAAATATATTCAGAAACCTGAATTTAATGGAAAGTAATTGAACTGTTTCTTATTCCAAAAGCACTGATTTTTAATGGTAATTATAATGGATGCAAACATATATAACTGGGTAGTGCTGGTGATTTCTAATCCTGAATACCTATACTCTCAAAGACAAGAATTTGAAATATCCCATCAGCATGCAGAGATGTACCTACTGTACTGCTCAGGCACCACAGCAATTTCCTCAGAATGGTGTGGTAGTGATGGCACCACAATAATAAATAAAAATAAATGTTTCATGTTTTTTAAATACCTCATTTAATATGTTTCAATCTTACATATGTGGCTGAAAATTTCCACATCACTCTAAAATGGCTCTGCAAAATGTTCCAGTTTCAGGTGCCTAAAAGTTCTTTGGGCACATGATTTTTTTTTTTCCACAATGGAGTCTGCAGGTTCCTGGGGACCAAGAGCTCTCAGAATCTTCATTATTCATGCAATGTGAAGAACAGTGTCATTCAAGGAACTCCCAGGGGATGCATGTTGGCACAACGCTTCTATTTTCACTTAGAAAATTGCCAGTCTTCTGATTACTTTACTGTGGTCAAAGTACCTGATGAGAAGATAAATCTTTTGCTAGATAGTAATTCTTCCAGCACTTTTTTACCCCAGCAAAAAAACAGTGGCCCATTTTGCGTGTTCAGATAACAAAATAAACAAGTTCCACTTTCACGGGATAAATAGTGTATAGTATTTTAAGAATGCTTGTCTTATTCATATTTAGAAAGAATTAGCAAAGCTTAGTAGATGAAAGTAGGCACCTGCCTTACTCTAGTCTAGGAGGAGGCTGTTTGCTATTTATTGAACGAGTTATTAGCTTGTTTCCTCTTAATGGAATCTAGAATTAATTTTACAATCTTGAGGAACACAGAAAAGTTTCACAATCAAAATAGAGTCTGTTATTATATTGCATGCCTTAAATGTAACAAAAAAATAGTTAAAAATAGTCTGTAAATCTCCTAAGGTAACTCTAAATGGTTTTTGACACACATAGCCCTTTACCTAGCCCCTACCTTTTTCTAGAAATCTCCAGCAAGATTTAAGCCATCTCTCTTTTCTGTCATACCTAAGCCCACCTGTTCTTTAGGTCACACACAGGCTCACACCCATGATGAACACTGGTGAAATTAACTCGGAAACATTAGGCGGGCCCCTCTATATTAATCGGAGTTCAACTTTCTACTTAATTTGTCTTTATTTATATATAAATATTTACCAAGGATCTGATCTTCGGTGCACAAATATGTAACATTACATATTTTTCTATTGTACGTAAGCCTAGGACAAGACTTTCCCATTTCTACAGATGGTAGAAAGATGTCCCAGTTTGTTCCATTCAGGAGTCTTTACTTCTCTTTTCCTTCTTTCTTCTCCTTGAGGTTGATCCAACTTCCCTAGGGACTATGATAGCGGCCTCAGGCAACAGGGAATGTCCAGGTCCTGTCCTCTGTTGAGGACTGTGCCAGCTCATAAGGCCTGGTCTTAGGTTTCAGCCTGTTGCTTCTGTCTACTTGGGTGGTCTAACTGGTTACCAAGCCCAGAGGCACCAAATCCTGCTTGACCCAACCTCAGATACTGGCCATCTTTCATGGCACCAGGAGAATTCCAGAAGTGTTTTCATGGGGCATGTCCAGGGCCAGGTGTCTGAGTAAGTCCTCAGCCATCACTATCCTGAAGTTCAGGTTGGAGCCTCAGAGAACATACTGTTGGTCTCTGGGATTCCCAGGAAAGTTTTCAGTGTTTCTGTCAAACTGCTTTTCCCCAAGTCACTGGCCCAGGCATATGGAGCATCGGACCTTCTTCCTAAGAATCCAAGCCTCTGCTAAGATGCAGTTTTGTCCCTCTTCATCCTATCCTGCTGACCATCTGAACCTCTATCCCCTACCCTGTTGTTTTCCTAATCCTTGGTTTTGTGGATAAATTCCTTGCCTTCCTCCTATAGGTTTGTGATTTAGGATGTCAAATAATCTTCTCACAATATCTTGGCTTAGAAAATTCCAGCTTTCAAGATGAATAGCTTTTCTAGAGTTAACAATTGCAAATATTGAGACTTTAAAATGAAACATAAAATGGAAATAATTATCAGAAAAAGAAAATACAGGAACAAAACTCAGACTGTCCTCTTTTTCTGTATTACCTTCTTTACTTTCTACTTCTCTGTTATCTTTTGTTCTTATTTTAATTATTTAACTGATTCCTTTTTGGTAAGAAGAAGATGATGAAAACAATAGTAAATTCCTCAAATCCTGCATGGAAGCAAGGAGATTATAATTTGAAATCAGATTCAAGGGCTCCCTCCCTGGTCTTCCATATGGCATCCTGTGTGTATGTCCTTAGTTCATATAATTCACTATAAAGATCTCTGGGCAAGTTGCAATTCATGGGTTGTTTGTTTTCATCATAAGGCTGCTTATCAGATGACAGACATGTAAGAGCACTTAACTATGACAGAAGAAAAGGACAAAGGAAGAGCAAGCTGCTATCTCCACATCAGACTTGAACTGTTTCATTAAATTCTGCACTTCAGAGAATTTCAGACCTAGGTGTTTAATCAATAACTCTAAGCCAGCAGTGTATAATTTAAGAGAACACAAGATCAAGTAGAAGCCATTGTTATCCACTTGCCTTGGCGTGTAATGGCTTCTATAACTTATCCACAAGGAGAAACAAGCAATCAGAAGAAAGCCTGCCTGGCGGGTCAGAGCCTGTTCATAGCTTCTTTGGCCAGAAATGATGATAAAGAGTTATTAGGAATAGTAGATTATTTCTGAGTGTTTGTGTTCTCTTTTTATCTTGCTATGAATCACTCCTGATAAACACAGGGGACAGTTCTTTCAAAACTATGTCTTTGCAGTGTTTAATTCTGTTACAGAAGACCAACCACGGTCATTTCCTAAGAAACTCTTTGCTAGCAAATACTATAGAACGGTTATGCGGTCATGTGGCGTACACCTCTATCAAAAATCAGTTATCAAATGGCAGTATGTACATGAATCCATTGGAAATCTATTAGGTGTGGAGACTGAGATTCTGTATTTCCAATTTGCTCCTGGGGTACATCGGCTGGTCACTGGCTCTTACTTCACACAGTGAAGTTTCAGAGAACTGTAGCAGTCTCTAGTAGTGTGTGCAGAAATCTCTTCTTGAATTAGTGGTTCCAGTAGGGTCCTGCAATGCCAGTGGCTTTTTAGGGCTCCTCAGCCAGTCCAGAAAACAGCTGGACTGGTTTGGATGTTAATTTGTCAAAAGATAACGTCCTTGTCAATAATCAGTGTTCCTAAAAGTCTTGGACACGTGAAAATAAGGAGTTTCATAGGGGAAATCACAATCGTGAGTGGTTTGTCCTTTTGTGGAGATTTCAGTCCTTTAATGAGTTCTTGATTCCAGTGCTTTGATTTTCCTGTACCAGGTGAAATAAAGTACTTTTCTTGAAAGTGTTATTGATTTTATGGAGAAGACTCTGCCATGTTAGAAAACATATTTTCTCAAAGAAAACCTTTTAAGAGTTTACTACACAATATTGAACTTTTGTTAAATTGAATTTTTCAATATTTTCTTTAAATCATGGAAAATTTTAAACATAAAAAATTAGGACTAAGGGACCAAGGATTTAGCTCAGTGGTGCTGCCACCTGCCTCATAAGCACAGGTCCTAAGTTTGATCCCCCATACCAAAAACAAAAACAAAAACAAAAACAAAAAGAAGGACTCATTTGAGTCCGGTGTTTAAGCCCCATGTCTCAGTTACTTTTCTCATTACTGAGACAAAATACCCAACATCCAAAGCTAGAGGAAGAAAGGTTTATTGTAGCTCACAGTTAGTAGAGGTTTCAGATCACAGTTGGCTGGCTCCAAGGCAGGGTGGCATGGTAGAGGGGCATCGCAGAGGAGAAGCAATCCATGTCAAAGCAAGGCAGGAAAAAGGCAGCAAGCAGGAAGTGACTGCATTAGCCCTCTCTCCTTCTGTCCCTTTTATTCTATCAGGCTACACTCACACCCAGTATGGGGCACCCTTAAACCCAGCAGGGCACCATTTATCCTAGCATCACCCACCCTAGTACCAGCTACCTCTGCAAAGTCCCACCTGTGACTGCATGAGGCTTTGGGAGGACATCTAGGTACAAGCTGTAGCACCCTGTGTGTCCATCTTTCAGCTGCACCAAACACCACCACATGGTGCTATGGACTGAGTGTTTGTGTACCCTTAAATTGTTATGTTGAAGCCTTAACCCCCACCATGATGGTATTTGAAGGTAGGGCCTTTGGAAGATAATTGGGTCATGAGAATGGATTCCACATTAATGGGATTAGTGCCCCTATAAGAAAAGATACAGAAGACATGATCTTTTTCCTGAGCTTCTGTGGGTGATCACGTAACATGGCCAAGAGAAGAGGGAAGGCAGGACAGGGGTCCTACGGGGCTCTAAGGTGGTGCTGGCTGCCTCTGGGCTCCAGAGTGCAACAGTGGCAAGGGAGGAAGGGCTGCTGCCAGCTCTCAGCAGCCCCTCACTACTCATCTTCCCCATCCCCTTGCTGTACTCGGTACCATAGCCAGATGTCTCACAGGGGTAGTCTCCCTTGAACACTGAGGCTATAATGCACAGGGATATGTGTACACATAACAAGAATTCAATATACGTTGAATAAATAAAAGTCACTACTATTAACTGAACACCTGAGCTCTGCCCCATCGTGCTCTGAAGTAGGGATTCGAGGACATACAGTAGCTTCAGAATTTCCTGGCAGCTGTTAGATATGCTTCCCAGCTTCCCTAAGCACCTCTGATCCAGATGACATGGGTATCTGAACCTAGAAACTCTAACGCAGGTAATTCATTTGGGGACACTACCTAAGCAGCACTTCTGGATTTAAAACCCTCTGGCACCTGCCTGCTGCCTATAGACATCATGAAAATTATAAGAAGAAAGAACCCATGGCCTTAGCGATTCAGTAGAAACTGAAGTTCCTCCTAAATCAATTGAGGTTTGGTCTCCCATTCAGAGTCTTCACTCAGGGTCCTTAAGTGAATTTTAAGATACCATTTCCATGTTTTTAAAAAAAAGCTAAGAAAGAACTTGTTTTCTTGGAGAATATGCTTGAGGAAAAAAACATTTCCATCCTTTCTTACAAATGTTACCAAAATTAGTTTTCCCCAAACCTTTTTCTGTTTTCAGTTATTAAATAACCATTTGATTTAATATAGCAATTAACGACTCCCTCATTCTTCAATAATTCTTAATCAGCTAGCGCCTGCATTTATCTGCAGTCATTGTGCTTTTGTAAAAAACTGGCCTGCACAGTGCTTTTGATAGAAATTTTATGGGGTCATCATCTTCAGATTTTTCTTTGTCAAGAAAAATATTCTCTTATTATTCTTACTTGCTTCCAAATGATTATTAAAGTATCACAGGAAATGTGTATGATTGAGCCCATATTTCCTAACAATATTTTATGATTACCTTTAGACAGATGGCTCCTGCCATACCTAACAGAATGCCAGAAATGCATCAATAATCTTGTTAGGGTGTGCACTTTAGCTTTAATTCCTAGCACCATTTTAGATTCCAAGCCATGTAGTTTCTACTTTGCTTTCTTTTCGCAATTTTTTAAATTAACTTAAAAATACTTGCTCTTTTAAAAATTTCTATCTTATTCTATGCCAGGTATCTTGCAAATTATCTTGCCTCCTTTCTGAAATAAAGTAGAATTTCTATAAATAGATATCTTTAACGAATAAAGTACAGGATGCCAAAATATTCATTTATATTTACCCAACATGTAGTTCATTTTGAGGCATGTCACTATTTTTGCATGGATATTGCTATATGCCTGTTATTTTTCTACTGTAGTACTCTGGTTTTCTCGCAGAACAATGGCCCTGAGCCCTCTTAACACCTAGTTTCCCATGCACAAGCAGCCCTTTTCCCATCCCACTGGAATGTGTCTTTCTCCTCCGGACATCTGGCCCTATTGTTGGGGAAAGGATGCCCCTACCTCCTCTTCAGCAGTGCTGTCCAAGGTCTACCTGCTTCCTCAGTGCAGCTGAGCATCCTCTGTCGTAGGTGCAGCCACCAAAGTCTTTCTGGTTCACCAGTGTAGAAGTTCCTGCTCCCATGGGCATGTTCTGCCTAGCCATGGGAGATGGCAGAGTCAACTTGGCATTGGGAGATCCCTTCTGCCTCTCCACAGTGTTCTCATTGTAAGAGTGTGTGTGTGTGTGTGTGTGTGTGTGTGTGTGTGTCACTTCTCTGTGACAATGAATACCTTCTTTAGTTGCCATATTGAGTTCACAAGCCAAAGAAGGCATATATAAGGTTTTTCTACACAGTGAAAAGAATTGGGCTAATACAGTAAATCTCCCTCTTACCCCATCTGAGGTTTTGTTTAATTTGGTTTCATTTACTCACAGTCAGCCATGATGCAAAAATATTACATGGGAAATTCCAGAAACAAACAGCTTGCACCTTTTAAACATTCACCATTCTGAGCAGAGAGGTGAAATCTTGCACTGTACCACCTGAGGCATGAATCATTCTTCTGTCCAGTATATCCACCCTGTATATACTACCATATACTACGTGCACATTAGTAACTGTCTTGGTTAGCAGGTTGGCTTTTGTATTGCAATGCTTGTGTTCAAAAACACCCTTACATAGTAGCATAATGTCCATAATACCCACATCATTCATCTCACTTCATCCTATCGCATAGGCATTGTATCATCTCACTCCATCACAAAGAAAAGAGTATAATAACATATGCTGAGACAGATATCCCATTCATATTACTCTCATTGCTGTATTCATCTTGTTATAATAATAATAATAATTGTTAATATCATACTGTGCCTAGTGTATAAATTCACTTTGTTGTAGGTATATACATATAGGAAGAAGCTATATATGTGATTTCACGCATCCAGTGGGAGTCTCAGAATGTGCCCACAAGAATAAGGGGGAACTGCTCTTACACTGTCATACAAGTGCTATAAAAGTCACTGCAAAATGCAAGACCCGTAAGTTTCCAACATGATGTCTTCTAGAGACAGTTATTTGGTGCAATGTTTTTCTTCTACAATATTTTTATCTTCTTTGCTGAAATAAGTAATCTGTAGTCATTATTTTAAAATATATTTCAGATTTCATAGCTCTGGTGTTGGTTAAGCCCTTTAGACTTTTTGGGGTCTTCTAGGTGATTTGGGACTATTGCCATCTATTAAAATGTCTTAATTTGAGTTTGAAGATTGGAATCAGATGTATGTTTAAAGACCTGTGTTAGCATAATGATAAAAGGAAAACTATTGACTAATTTAACAGTTTTAGAAAAAAATGATTCACAAATCAGACAATATTCAGAACCAGGAGAAGTTCAGAAAGCTCCCTCTGCAACATGAGCAGTGAATATTTATAGACAGAAAGAAAAGTAAAGTACAGAAATATCTTGGTTGTTTAAAACTAGGCATTTGCTTCATTTGGACATGGTCTGATGAGTTGACAATCTGTGATTGTGTGAAACTTATAGTGACTTGTCCCTTGCAGAGACACAGCTTTCTGTTACAAGACTAGACTTGGATATTAGGCTTCAGTTCCTTTATGTACCAGGTTATGTTGCTCTTCATTAGTAGGAACTAAAAGTACTGGCCTGGCCACTGGCCAAGGGCCTCCTGCTCATTTAACAGCATGGAACTGGGTCTTTTCAAGATTATTAATGTCTTCAAGGTCTCCTTACCCACAAACTGAGGATGACAGTAGCTCTTACCTCATAGCACTGGTAGGAAGAGTAAATGAAGTCCAGGCCTGAAGGCCGATAGCTTAATCCTGCCATGGACCCCAGTGCTCACCTAATTTCCAAGATCTCCCACCCACCCTACAAGAGCCAACAAAGGCCAGTCTGTCCACTTTGATCTCTTTATGTGTCACTTCAGGGTCCCTTTGGGAAGCCCTATCTCATACTTTTAGAGAGAGGGCTACCAGATCCTTCAGTAGATAGTAGCTTCAGTGTTATGCTCGATGAGTTTCAGCATTCGGAAGTTCTTGATCCTGATCACTGTGACATTTTGAGAAGGTTCTTGTGATTCCTTGGTTCCTACTTTGCCTGTTCCAATCCATTCTCCATACTCTGGCCAAGGCAGTCTCTCTGGGCACAGGTGTTTTCCAGACACCCCTGGCTTTAGCCTTTCTTGCTGTCCTCCAGGAAAAAAGGGGAGGAAACGCAGGACCCATCCTTACCACAGCACCTCACTTTTCCTACCATGATCAGGTTATTCTGTTTACTTTTGTTTTTTAATAATTTATGCTAGTTTCTTGCCTGCCCTTTTAAAAGTGAACTAAGCCTTTTTTTTAAGAGATGGTGATTGGAAACGTGTCTGGGCCACTTCTATTAGATCCCCCTTGGTCCCTGGCTGGGCTTCTATCAAATGTGGCAAATAGACAAAGATAAACATGAGTCTACACTAGTGCCAGGCTTTTGTCACTTTGTAATCTCACCACATTAGGCATTTCTGACATCTAAAATAGATGGCTGGAGAGTTAATTAGATGCAGTGACTTGCAAAAGTCTCAGAGGCATTTTCTTAATAGTACACGAGACAAGTCTGTTAATTATTTCTAACAAGGAACATCCGTTAACTAATATCAGTTAATGGCCAATTGCTAGTAGCAACCAAGAAGGCAGAATGAGGACCCCTTGGACCAACATCATCCTTTGCCTTGATATAGACTCATGAAGACAGAGCTCCTGCCTGGAGGGAACCTGCATTGTATTTGAAAAGACTAAATGTGTGAAGATGAAAGTTGAATAATTTAATGCCCAGTCTGTACCAGTGATTATGATTAAGTCGAATGGATGAACAGGAAAATCTCCAAGAGCTGGGGGAAAATATGAGCATTTGTGTCCAACGCAAATCAGAATTTGCTTTTCCTAAGTGGTTTACTGTATTGTAGGTATAGTGTTCTGTGGGGTGGTCATGAAGAACCATCCATGCCCTACAGTGTGTCTGGGCTGGGACATAGACACAAAAGCTCCCCCTTTCTTAGGGCCCTCAGTGCCTGACATTTACTAGGATCAAGATATTGGGTTGGAGTTAAGTATTCTCCTCTCTTTGATCTACTTTTAGAAGACACACTGGGGGAGGGACCCCTGAGCCTTCAACACTCCAGGTAGAGGGCTGCAGGGACCTGGGTCAGTATTGAAGGTCATGAAAGTAGAGATGTGACATTCTGTCTCAGCTGTGGAGTGCCATCCTCCATGGTCTGGTACCTATTTTTCTGCAGCCTCATTACTCTGTACCTCTCTGTGCCCACCTCTCCTATCCAAGCCCCACTCCTTCACCTTGTGCTCCAGCGACATGGCTGCCACTTCAGCCCAGAACGTGACCCAGAACCTTTCCACTTCTCTGCCACCAGCATCATCAGAGCCAGAGCTAGTAAGGTAGACACCTGCCATAGGAAATGCAGCCTCAGGGTAGCAAAGGCATGAAAGGGAAACAAGGAGGAAAGTGGGAAAGCCTATGGTGGGGGAAATAAGGGTAAAATTTATTCAATATTTTTAACAGTTTTTTCATATGCTAGGAAATCTGTCCCTTTTGAAATGCACAATTCACTAGTTTTTAGTATATTCACAAAATTTTGCAACCATTATCCAATATCAGGACATTTTCACCACTCCAAAAAGAAACTCTGTACAGTTAGTAACGTAATCTCGTACTATCTCCAACCTGTAACAACCACCAACTTTCTATCACTGTGGTTTTGCCTATGGGACTTCGGACATCTTCTATAAATAGAATGATACAACATGTGGCCTTTTGTACCTGGATTTTTTTTTTTTTGTCAATGTCTTCAGGGACCATCCATGTTGTTGCAGGTATCAGTGTATAATTCCGTTAAGTGCAGAATATGATTCCACCTTGTGGAAATGCCCCACGCTCACTATCTACTTACCACCTAATGGACATTTAGTTCCTTTTAGCTATTATAAATAATGCCCGTATAAACAACTGTGTACAAGAAATTTTGAGGAACATATATTGGGCATATACTTAGAAGCAAAATTTCTGTGTCAGACGGTAACCGTATTTAACTTTTTGAGGAACTTCCAAGCAGTTTTCCAAAGTGCCACACCACTTTACCTCACACCAGCAACGCAGGAGAATTCCAGTGTCTCTGCATCCTTGCCAACATGTAACTATCACCCGTCTGTTTTATTCAAGTAACCCCAGAGGGTATAAGGTGACATTTTATTGTGATCATACAATGTTTTAAAATCAGTAAAGTGCTGGCATGTTCTGTATCTCAGGAATGTAAGCAGATGTCTACTGTCCCTTTCTAATTATTCCTAGTTAGAGTTCAAAGACTAATAATAGTCTTTAAAGGAGTTACAAATAGCTGCCCTTCCCCGCTCAACTCACAGCCTTATAAGTGTGTGGTGTGACTGCTGCATATGTAGCAACTCTGTGCCAGAAAAAGTGCCCCCCACTGGGCTGGACACAGCTCCTCACCCATGAGCAGGGCTTGGCTAGTGGGTGTGTTCTGGATATTCACCCCTCACATCTCCTTTGTCCACGGCACAACCTATACAGGTGTTCTTGGCCTGCATTTGGCCACTGTATAGCTAGATAGACCTAGTTCCATTCTCAGGTGGGCCCATGGCTCTGACTTTGAGCAATTGAATGAATGTCCCTGAGCCTCAGTTTCCTCATAAGTAGATACTGTTGATAATAATGGAATCCTCTTATGATATTATGATGATTAAATGAAGTTAACTGTATAAGGCAACATTCAACCATTTTTTATGGAAGACAGGTCAGCAACTTTGGCCCACAAGCCCAATCAGACTGATACTGTGCCTCCCACAGCTAAGAATGGTTTTCTCGTTTTTTAAATGATTTTGAGAAAAATAAATACATAACATAAAGAAAGTATGTGGGCTCTGAGATTTGTAAGACTTGGTCTTTGGTCCTTTACAGTAAAAATGTACTAACGATGGCTATGGAATCTGCCCTGGCCTGTTTTACCCAGAATTCCCTAAGGGACCATCATTACCTTTTCCCTTGCAAAATCCCCTGCCTCAAGAGTAGGAAGCCAGGTATCAGTTCAGGGAATTAAAAGGACTACAAGAGGGGATGCTGAGGAAGTTTTGCCAAGGTCACAATTTCACCAGGTCCTGATGTGAGACGGGCTGTGCACGTAGATTTGCCCATCCCCCTGTGCACTCCATCTAGCTGAGCAGCATCTTTGCACCAGTCTTCTGCCAGAATCGCTAGTGCAGAGGGATGGTCTTCACTGCCCCATGTGGTCCTGTATGGGGTGGACTTCCCAGGGTCACAGGATCATTCTCATCCCCCCTTCACAGACTCTGAGTCTTGGCCCCAAATCCTGTAGCCCCTTGGTCACTCTTAGAAAGATAGAAGTGCAGTTTTAGGAGCCAGGATGTGTGAATTTGGGATTTGCACCCTCTGACAAGGGCTGAACTAAGAAACTAGTCAAAGGTGCTTTTCAGAGTCTCAATAAAAGAAGCAGGCATGACTGTGCCTGCTCACTTCTATTACTTTGGGGCATTGTCAAAGAATTTCTTAAATTTTCACTTATTTGTCAGGTGTATGTGTTTGTGTTGAAAACAGTACCCTTGAGTGGTGCTTTGCCTCTGCCTCTGAGTTTTCCCTGCAGGTTGTTGGAGTTTGCTGTACAGACTGTGTTGACATGATCTGCCCTCAGTTCTTGGTTCCTTGCATACCAAGGAGGATTTTTAAACTTTGTTTCTGTGACCTTGAGCTCTTAGTGCGCATGAGGAAAAGAGAAAGAGGTGCATTTGTGACCTGACTCCTTGTCTTCCAAAGAAAGTACTGGAGAGGCTGAGGAGGAAAGCAGAATGGGGTGTGCCAGAGGCCAGCAGTATTGAAGATGCTTCCAGCAGGCTCAGCTGAGCAGTGTATGATTCTTGGGCAAAACTAGGCACAGTATTTCTTCAACAGGCATGAAAAAGTTTTAAAAGGAAAATGACAAATGTTAATGAAGGATCTGCCACTCACATTGATTTTTTAATTCTCCATAAAGATAGAAAAAGTAGAGACAGAGCCGGGTGGGGAGGGGGAAAGGAAAGGAAAAAGAAAAAATCATTAGTTTATATTGTAATAGATTTTCTCCAGTGATTTCCAGGTGTAGGTTGTTTGTGAACATAATGGCCAGAGGAGGGAATTGAGGAATCGCAATTCTAAACTGTTGACATCAAAACATGCCAAAGGTGAAGCGGGTGAAGGGAGGGCAAGGATATGGGGAAAAAACACGAACCAAAACATATCATGTGAAGGTACAAGATCCCAATGATAAATGTAACTGTCTTGTTTACTTCAAATGTACCAGTATTGTTTCAAATTAGCAAATATTATTCCTCTTGAACTTCAGAAAAATGGATTATAAATTCTTGAAAAATTATATTGCGTTTTCACCCTTGGATGTAAGTGAATCTCTGCATGAGTTCACTCTCTATGAAGATGAACACAATTAGGTACTAAGAGCAACTCATGGGACTAGGTTAAAAGTTGTTTGTTGACTACATTATTCCTAGCTGCAAGGTATGTGGAGTTTATATTTAATGCACTTGTACTAAAGGACAGACGCAAAGACCAATGGACTCCGGTTGTACTTCTGAGCATGTAAATTTTGGTTGCTGTTGTGAAGTAAACCTTATATGCTGTTGGAAGAGAGTCTTGTGGATTGCAAACACCACATTGAGTTACTTCGACAGATTGCAAGGGCAGGCATATGTTTATAACAAAGGTTTTTATTTGATTTCCAACTAAAATATTTTATAAACTTCCCCAGCATTGTTAAATGATGGGCTTTTAAGGTACTTGAAGAAAAGAGTACACACACACATTATGGGAACTTTGCCAGTGGCATATTTTGATACTAGATAAATAATATTAAGCCAATAGCACTGTGACTACATTGCCCGTCTTTCACAAGACCCAAAGGAACAACTTGAGACCTAGAGTTCTTACCACCATGTGTGCTCTTGATCTTCCCAGTGGGTCTTAACATCTGTGACTATTTTAAAGATAAATAACATCATCCAAAAATTACAAAGGGAAATGTGTACATCCGAAATGCACTGAGCTAAAAGCAACAGAAGCCCTGACTATCTAAGAGCAGGTCCAGTCTGAGTTCTCCTGTAGCCTCTTAAAACTGTGCCTCTTCCCTCATTTTAAACTTTACTTTCCTTCATTTCCTCACGTCTCTGTCATAACATTACTGTCCTAGCAGGGATTTTCTTATTGCTTAATCAGGTTCAACTCCTCCACAATTATAGGGGCAATCAGAAGTTTTACATCCACCCAGGGGGAAGTTCTGTGTCTATAAAGTAACAGTTTGTCTGCAAATTGTCTTCATCTTTCCTCTTTCTATTAAACCCTGAGGGATGATAAAACTTCATGCTGGTTTTATACAAATGTTTTTCAAATAATGACTTATTTAGTACTGTTTAATAGTATGAATGTGAAGGGAGTTTGCTATAAGAAGTGGGATCCTTCACCTGTCTTACTGGTGATTCCCAAAAAATCTGGTTACTCGGTAGCAAGTAACAAATGAAAACAAAACCAACTTCCAGATACTGAGAGGGGCTTTCCAAGATCAGGTCTAGTCTTTGTATTAGATCTAAATTCCATACTACATTTGTTCAAAATTATTTCACTTACAAGAAAAGTAATACTTGCACGAAGCCCCTAGCATATAGGTAATGACATTTTTCTAACAGCAAGCAATTTAAATATCTTATTACCATCACTAGCTAAAAATACCTTAGGAGTTCTGTATTCTTGTGCGGAGTTAATCTTTCAGCTCAAGTTCACCTTGTTGCTAATTCTCCATTTCATTTTAGTGCATGGAGTGATGGTGTTTTATGTAAAAGGGAAATGTATTTCATTTCTCCCAGCTATTGGCTGTCAGCAAATCTATCTGAGAGCAGGAAGAGTTGTGGGTATACATACACACACCTTGTCCTGTGTTTAGGATGTTCTCAGTACCTGCCACTCTTCCTTTCTTTTTTGTAGATGAGGAGTGGGAATTTTCATGAATAGGTGTTTGAAGAATCAAGAGCAATAAGGCCTTTGAATACTGGTTTGTTTGTTTGTTTGTTTGTTTTGGTACCAGGGATCAAACTCAGGACCTTGTGCTTACAAGGCAGGCAAAGTGGCACTAAGCTAAATCCCCAGCCCCAAATACTGGGGTAGAGCAGACCCTGCTGGTTGCTTACCCAAAATCCATTCTCCAGTAGCTCCTCTTTAGCAGAAATCTGACTTTGTTCAAGTTTTATTCCAAGGTGAAAGCATCCCATCCCCGGCTCATGGATAAATCCTGATTAATCTAAGCCTGTAGTGATCATCTCATATCCATTGTTAATAGTTCAGATGTACTCCAGCAGACCTGATCAAGGGAACCTAAGGGGAAATTTTCTCAGGCTCTTCTTGATAAGATTTTCAGATCTTAAAGAAAGCAGGAATTGCAACAGCCATCTTGGAGCACAAGTTGGTCTGAGAACAGTGCTAACACACTAGAATAACCAAGACCTGTCATGTAAAGGTACAACATCCCAATGATGAATGTAACTGTACTGTATACCTAAAATGTACCAATAAACTCATTGAGGAAAAAAAATACTAGGATAACACAGTAAGATGAATTTAAAATGTGGAATGAATCATATATGTTAAAGTCTGTTTTGTATGTAAATGTATGTTTAATTAATTTATTTATAGGAGATTATGTTTTCCTTATTGTTTGAATTGGGTTGCATCTTCTGTTACTGGCAGACAAAAGATTTGTCCTACTGATATATGAAGATATGGCATAAAGCCGTCATAGAAGTTCCTTAGCCGTGTTTAAACCAGCTGTTCTTAGCTGCTGCTGCTCCTTAATTTTCCTGCTCTGTCTTTCTGTGCTCGGTGGATATGAGAGTTAACACAAGCCAGAGAATTGATGGATTTTGCATGGTGCATTTTCCTTGCAAGTCACACATGCAACACACACACACACACACACACACACACACACACACACACAACTAATGTGCAAAATACCATGAAGCCAATTCTACATAGTCAGAAAGCTAGAAAATCCTCAAGTCCAACCAATGGGAAATGTGTAAGTGCATTTGGCAAAGAGAGAATGGCTGTCCCTTAGAGTCAATATGAGTTTTAGAGATACCAAGGATCAGTTCCAATGCCGTGTCCTGTGTGAAACCTTCTCTGAGTTTCCAAGGCCATGTTCGTCATCTCTCCTCTTGTGCCAGTAGATTTGTGTATCTCTAGTGGGGCACTGGCTACCAGTTATCAGAGCATGTGATGCCAGCATTTGGTTTTCTCAATGGATTGTGAGTGGATACAGGGCAAGAAACCTCTTGTAACTTTGACTGTATTCACCAATACACAAACTAATTATTGAGTGTCTGCTATGTGTAAAATATTAAGCTAAGCACTGAAGATACAACAAGAAGGAAAAGCAGATATGACCCCTACATTCCTGGAGTTTAGAATCTAACTGGAGATATACAATCAAAAAATCACACTAATCAGTTAATTTCTTGCTGCAAGCCAAATGATTGACAGTAATAGCTCAGTAATTGCTGAATCTGTCACATAATTCTCAGTATCCCATATGATTTCTTTTCCTCCCAGAGACTATCCAGTTTATACAGTGGTAGAAATGCTCCCAGAGATAAAGAGATGAAGCCTCAGATGCAAGCTCTTTTCAAACCTCTGTTTGTATTGTGCAAACTAATATCACACAGACAAAGAAAATCATGTGGTCAGACTGGAGGTTCATGTTGAAGGAGGTTGGATATAGGAAGGTGTGTTAGGCTGGAAACCATTACTATACCAATCTGCCACACTTTTAAATTGTGGGTTATGTTATGAACCTTAACGTCAGCTAAGAAATTTAAACAGTGATTATTTGAGTTCAAGAATAAGTTTCTTGCCACAAATCCACACTCACGAAACTAAAATTTGACTCAGACATTTCAAATGGAAATGGGGTGTTTTACAATGAAACTTTGGGTTTTAAAATCTTTACACAGTGCTTTGATGAGAGACCGGAATATTGGCAGCCAAGTGTAGCTGTTTCCTTAGCTCTGCACCTTTTACAAAGAGGGCAGTATTCCTTTGTAAAGTTTCTAAGGAGAATAAGTGACTCGCCCCACCGCAATGTCCAGGAGAAGCTGTTCTAAACTGAGTTGTTGTCTGTGCCAGCAATATCTGCACTAAATTATGAAACTCCAATCAATCAACATTTCTCCTCCACTTCATTATAATAAGTGAGATTTTTAGATTGGACTCAGGGTATGGATTTGTAACTAAAAAGGAGGACAAATATAAAGAAATAAAGCTTACCTTTATAAGCAGACTTTTAAATTATAGACATCTTAAACATTAAAGCATCTCTTTAGGCAAGTTTTATTTGGAAATGTGTGTGATTAAAACATGGGTCCCAAAAGGACTATTATCAAGGATATATAAAGAACTCAAAACAATCAGTCCCCCCAAATATAAAGACCCGATCCAAAAATGGGCATCCGAAATGAACAGACATTTCTCATACAAAGAAGTGAAAGCAGCAAGAAAATATATGAAAAAATGTTCCACATCACTGGTCATTCGAGAGATGCAGATGAAAACAACACTGAGATTCCACCTCACCCCACAAAGAATGGCTGCTATCAAGAAATCACACAATAACAAATGTTGGCGGGGTTGTGGGGAGAAAGGAACCCTCCTCCATTGTTGGTGGGAGTGCAGACTAGTGCAACCACTATGGAAATCAATATGGAGATACCTCAAAGAGCTTGGACTGGAGGTTCCATTTGACCCAGCCATCCCTCTGTTGGGTATCTTTCCAAGAGAACTAAAAGAATCATATCACAGAGAAGTATGTGCACCCATGTTTATAGCGGCACAGTTTGTAATAGCTAAATCTTGGAAACAACCTATTTGCCCATCCGTTGGAAACTGGATAAAGAAGTTGTGGTTTTTCTATAAAATGGAATATTACTCAGCCATAAAGAGCGAGAGAATAGATTCATTCATAGGAAAATGGATACATATTGAAGATATACTCCTAAGTGAAATAAATAAGTCCCACATGTGTAAATACCAAATAGTTTCCCTGGTGTGAATATTCTGCAACAATGCATAAGATTCTAATAAGATTACTGACATTTAGAAATGGGAGGAAAGGAGCTAAAGGTGTAGGGAAGGTGTGATACGTAGGGGAAGAACAAAAAGGGAAAAGAAAAAAATGTGAGAGAATGAAAAGATGAAAATAAAGTGTTTGTAGATGGGGAGGGGAGGAGGGGATGAAGGGAGGGCAGAGGTAAGGGGAAAAAAATGAGAATCAAGACTTGCCATGTAAAGGTACATGATCCCAACAATGAATGTAACTGTACTGTATCCCTAAATGTACCAATAAACTCAATTAAAAAAAAAAAAAAAACATGGGTCCCAGATGCAAATGGAGAGTCAAACTAAGTGTGTGGGTCTGGTAGAAAGATTTGCTCTCTGAATACATTCTGTAAATCCACATTCTGATCCAAAAGTTAATGGAAAAATAATCAAATTGGTTAATCATAAAAATGGAGCAAACCTAGATCTAGAACTAATTTGAAGACTGTGAGTCTTTCCCTTTCCTTACTAGGAAATTTGTAGCTCTTCTCTCCAGACTTTTGCTTTATAAGGCTTTTGGATCACTGAATACATATATTAAAAAGTGCCAGAGATACCTGGAATCCAGATTTATCATGACAATAAGACTTACAATATCTTTGAGCTCATCAAAGCACACAAGGCACCTATGCGTGTACACAGAAATTGAAGTTGAAAAGGACTACTAAGGACGTGCGAATTTCTCCATTCAATGTTGATTTATCAGAGCCACAGAGAAGGTGTAAAGGGCTTGTAGGAGAATAGATAGAGGCTGCTCACACAAGTGTAGCAGGGCTGCCATATGAGCAAAGGCAAGATTGAGTCCCATGGAAACTCTTGGAAGTATTCCTTTCAGGTGTTTTAGCCTCTCCAAATTTTGCAGTATTCCCAAGCTATCATACTGTATAGGTGTGACATATGGCCTCCGTTTCTGTGACTCACTTTCCTATAGACTGATCTGAGGTTTGAATGTTAGAAATATTCTTGTTAATGAGATACCCAGTTTGTAGACTTGGATTTTTCCTGTCATTTATGTACTGACCAAAGAAAGAAGCCTGAAGAGTGTTGCAGAATTGGAAAAGAATCTGACTTTTCCTAGTGGGTATAATTTCTTCACATCTGTTAATTTGAATCTTGAAACTATCTTCTCGTCTACAGCTTTGATGGCATTAACCCAGTGTCACCCAAAATTTGAGGTTTTCATCAAACTGAAAGTTATATTTTCCCCTAAAGACTACTTCAGATCTCCAATGGTGTTAGCTTAATCACCACATCCAAAAATTTACTTCTGGTTTCTTGTGGAAATTGTTTCTTTGTTTGAGGATTCTGGTACAGTATGCAGATTATTATGTTCCCAGGAATAGCATAATAATGATGTACGTTATTGAGATAAGGACATTACAGATATCAGATTAGAAGTACAGGTGCCAGACAACCTGCTGAGTATCTGTAAGTAATGCCTAAGCCCCACTTTAATGCCATGAGATGTGGGCAGGAAGGGATTTTTACAATTGTCTGGTTCAGTACCTCCACTTTACACTTGAGGAAACTGGCCCAAAGAAATTGTTCAAATTCATTTGTTTAAGGTCACTCAAGTACTTAGAGTGATAAAGCCAAAGAGAATGCCAAAGTTTCATAACTTTCAGTCATCCGAGGAACTTTTCCTTCACCATACTTTTTCATATACTGTGTAACACTTCAGATAAGGGCTTTCAATATATAATGAGTGTTAAAAAATTGACTTCTCTTATCAATTTAGGAGGCAACCAAAAGAACAGACTTTGTTCCGATAAATATGACATCATTGGCTTTAAAACATCACTCAATAGTATTTTCATCCCAGCAGTCTATTAACACACAGATACTCTATTAATTATCTACAATGCACTTAACAGATAGACCCAGATGGACTTGTAAAAGATTTGTGGTTATATTTATCTTTCTATGATAACATTAAATACGGAACTGCTTCAAGTAAGAAGAGTAGAAAAAGGAGAAAGCATAAAGCTCAGATTTGGCTTGGTCTCTGGAAGAAGATGGGTTATGAATCATTAGAAAAATGCAAGGATGTCATTCGGGAGTTGTGGACAGGAAGGGCTTTCTATTCAGGTGTATTGCAATGGACAAAATAAGATTATTTAATGTATCCTGTGTGTTTCCTCCTTCAGAATGGAAGAAAGGAGACAAGGGCAGGAAAGACGTTGGTGATGAGACTATATGTATGTAAGAGAATATATATGATAGAGGACTTAGTTTCAGGGGCAGAAACCAATGAATGTCACTACTGAATCCTGGGAGATTTTGGTGATAATCTTTAAATCAGGGACTTCAGAGCAGTTAAGACTGTGGAAAGAAAGAGAAAGATAAAAGATAGAAGCTGACTTATTACCTGACAAGCCCAAGCAAGACTAGGATAGCTACAGAATGCAAAAAGTTCCAAAAGAGAACTGTACACACCCATGAAGCTAGAACCTCATGTTATCAGCCCTAGGTACTGGGACTTTTAGTTTTCCTAGTTCTTTTGTGAATATATCTCACAAGAAAACACGGCAAAATCTAGTTTTAATTTTTAAGGTATGTCTAGCCTGTTTCTTGGTAACAATTCAGATTAAAATTAGTAATTTATTAGCTTCACAAGAGAGAGTCATTGATTTGGGGTATGATCCAACTCTTCTCATTTTCAGATAAGGAAACTGACTCACAAAGGTGTGAAGCAGGTGTTTCTGAGCACAGAAGTGCCCTAAAAATTATTGAAATGAGGAGTGTCTGAGTGATTTTGAACTGCTTAGAGTCCTCTGGACAGTGAGCGTCAGGATGGAGCTCAGGCCACAAAAAGCCCTTCCTGTGACTCTTTCCTCTTTTGGTCTGATTCACCATGAAATAGCAGTACTGGGAAGTCACCAAGTGCTGCTTTATTCATCAGAGAGAGTCCGTTCATATTAGCATAACATCAGTGCTGAGGCCTAATGCTTTGGCAGTGTTGAATATCAATTTCACTTAACCTACACATTCAGTTAACCAGCGTACCTATTCTCTAGCAGTATGGATGCACAGGTGTTCACTATAGTGGGAGCAGATGATGAAGTTAACCACTGTGGTCACCTTTGAGGGAGACCAGCAGCGTACCTGTGAGACCCAAGAAAGATCCAGCTCTCCAGATCACTCAGGCTACCCCTTTTTATCCCTCAAAAGACCACAAGGAACTACTGTCCTGCTGAATGCAGAAAGCAAGAGTTCTCTGTGATACCCCACATGATAACAGGCTCCTGGGGAGAATTTTAGAGTTAGGTTCCCAGCCTTGAACCTAGACTATCTTAGTCTTAGAATATGGCCCAGATATCTGCATTTGAAAAACATCCATGAGGAACTGGAATATACAGCCACTTGAAGATCACAGCCTATGATGTTCTATATTAAATAGAATTTTGCAGAGATTTGAAAGCAGAAGTGATGTTAATTTTTCCAGCACTGCCAACCCCCAAGAGAATCTATGGTCACTGAGCATGAAAATCTTGATCCAGATCAAGTTTGCTATTTACCTAGAAAGTCGCCTTTGTCCCTCCCTATTCCCAACAGAGGGTAAGCCCTTGAACTTGTGGCTGTCATGTGGTGGTGGTTATTGCTGTGCTCGGGATTTTGGAAAAGACTTCTGTTTATTTGGCACGCTCCACACGGCCCTGTCAGGCTCTGGGGATTTGTGGCATTTGCAGAATTTACAAGACAGGCAACGTAAAAATACATAATTCATAGAGTGAAATATTTTGGAAGCCCCTTCACTTTTACAAATTGGCCATAAAATAGAAACCACAGACATAACAGTCATATAACCATAGTTGCCAAGAATGAATAATCATTTGGGGTGGGGTTGATGAAGACTTTTGGTGCATACTTCTTTATAGGACACCCAGAGAAAATAAGGATTCAGAATTTGTGTGTAAATATTAATAAGATCTTTCAAGTGGGAGATGTGTTTCCTTGCCTGACAGTTGGTAAACACCTATTGAAGAACACAGGAATTTCTAGGCTGACGCCTTTTAACAGTCTTTAAATTTATCATGTGAGTCTTTAAATGTATCATTTGCATGTTTTATAGACATTTCAAGTGTATGTAGGATTTTATTTGTTTCCCTTTAAGTTGCTGGCTCCTGTTTTTCACTTTTCTCAGTAGAAATGGTTCCGAATACCCAAGGCAGGTGTGCACATGACTGCCCAGGAACCTGAGGGAAAGGAGGGTTGGGAAGCCTAGCCTGCTGCTTTCTTTCCCTATTAGTAGTACTGACACTCAGAGCTTACATTAGCTCATTAAAATGAGTCCCCAGAATGGAGGCTGGAGCTAACCGGCTCCTGTCAGTTCCACTCAGGCATTCTGGGAACTTGGGTAATGGCTGAGAAATGGTTGATGATACTGATTGTGATGGCTGACTGTTGAAAAATAGCATGTTTAATGAGGCTGGATGCATGCAAGACCTAAGAGAGGAAATAGTATCTCTGTCACAGAAGTCAAACTAAAAGTCCCTTTGGCCATTTCATTTTATTGTATGTTAAAGAGAGTGTCATCCTAGGGGTCAGGAAAGTTCAGCCTTCTCTTGTTGTGTGTCACTCTTTAGTTTTGTGACCTTGAAAATGCCAGATGATCTCGCTGGGCTTCAGTTCACTCAGAATATAATCTTAATGTCTCCCTCACAGGGATTTTGAGAAGATGAAATGGCATAATAGAGAGGAAAGTTCTAGCCAAGTTAACAACAGATTGGACTGGGGGTGGGGTGATAAAGGGTGACAGTGCGGCTTGGGGTATAGGTTGGAAGGCAGGGAGGGGACACACAAGGGAGTCACTTAGAAGTTAGTAGTGATGCTTAAGGCATTTGACAAAGTGAACTCTTGGAGAAATGCAGCTAGAGTAAAAGACAATGAAGTTATTTGATTCAGATTAAATTTGATCCCCAATAGCAAAAAAAGAAAAAGCCCAGAGCCTAAACAGATCAGTTTCTTTCTTCACTACCTTTCCAGAAAGTAAACTTCAAATAAAAGATGACAATGATTTTTAAATGATTTGCTTCAGAAGCCAATCTCTACTTCTACCAAAAGCAAAGATGAATCAGTTTCTTCTTTACTTTAACACCTTATCCAACATCAACATGGATTTAACCTCATTTGCCCATTTTCAGTGTGTTACCTAAGTTCTTTTAGGAAATGATTTTTTTTCCTCATTGAATTTATTGGTACATTTTAGGTATACTGTACAGCTACATTCATCATTGGGATCTTGTACTTTTCTTTACATGACAGGTCTTGGTTCTCATTTTTTCCCCATACCCCTGCCCTCCCTTCACCCCCTCCTCCCTTCCCTATTTACAAACACTTTATTTCCATTTTTTCATTTTCTCATATTTTTTTCTTTTCCCTTATTACCTTTCCCCTACCCTTCCCACTTCCCCTACACCTTTAGCTCTTTTCTTCCTGTTTCATATGGTCAATTATACCATTAGGATCTTATTTACAGTTATAGTTGATGATGTATCATGTGTTTTGGAGAGTCACAGTCTGATTCCAGAAGATTTGTGTGATAACAGGTTTCCCAGAATATTCATGCCATGCAGCTGTATATCAGTGTTCAGAGAAATGGCAGAAATGGAGTCACAGTGGGGAGGTTTCTCTCTCCTTTCTTTTCTGTAATTATTGTAGATTACCTGCAGGTGTGGTACATAGATTTCTATTCTTACCCAAGTGTCAATTATACATAAGGTATTTATAACTGTTTTTTGAGAGGTTCCCACAAGACTGATAAAAGAACTGGAATTAACTTTTAAAAAAACTGATTTACCAAGAATCTAAAGGTAAATAACATCTTTGCTTATTAGCAAAAAGAAGTAGAGCAATAATAAGCTTGCTCCTATAGCAATTCGTTAAGCAATTTAAGAAAGACTGTTTTCACCTAAGGTTTCCGTGTAACTAAACCCATTCTTTATTTAACTCCACTGAGATATTCCTGTGTTCTTGGATTAAAGTACTTTCCTATAAGGAAACTCACATATATTCTAGTTTGTCAATGCAGATATAACAATTCTCCCTTGATGTTCCATGTTATTCTGTAAGACAGGAAAAAAAATGCATTTGCCCTAATAATTGAGTGATTTCATTCTGTGGAAGAAATAAACTTTGTCCGTAAGCTGGCAGGTACGTCCCAAGAATGGTCTGTACCCTACCCTTGTTAATAATAGAAAATTCAAACTTAACAAAACATTATTTTTACTATGCTCACATTAAGCATGAAGCCTAGTCATGAGTAGGATCCTCCCTGAAGACATGATTGATTTCTCTGAATATCAGAGTTGCCACAGTTGTCAGAGAAAAGGCTTTTAAGAGGTAATGATTAAATCACAAGTAAAAGTGGCCTATTATAATGACTGTCTCTTTACCCTGATGATTTTTACTAGCATATACTTAGAAAGATGAGCTGTATCTGAGAGTTTCTTGGCTTCATATTTTACTGAAATAATTGTGGTAATTAGTGTTAAACAGTACATTCAATCCCACATAGCAACCAATAACTATCAAAATTTCAGTGGCCTCTTTTTTCGTAGCAACTGACAAGCTGATTCTAAAATTCCTATGGAGCCAGGCATAGTGGCACATGCCTACAATCCCAACAAGTGGGAGACTGAGGTAGGAAGATTGCCATAAGTTTGAGACCAACCTGGACTATGTAGTGAGTACAAGGCCATCCTGAAAAACAAACAACAACAACAACAAAACAAATAAACAAAATTCCTGTGGAAATAAAATGACATAAGAATGAGGAAAAAAAAACTTGAAAACTCAAGGACAAAATTGGAGGGATTCACCCTTCCTAATTTCAAAATTTACAATAAAGCCATTGTAATCAAGACTGTGTGGTAGTGGCATAAAGATAAACATGTAAGTCAGTGGAATGGAATTGGGAATCCAAAAATAGGCCCTTAATTTTACAGTCAGTGATTGTCAACAGGGGTGCTAAACAATTAAATGAAAAAAGAATAATAGTTTCAACAAATAGTATTGGAATAATTAGGTACCTACATGTAAAAGAATGACGTTAGACTATCTCACAGAATACACAAAATTAATATGGATCAAAGACCTAAATGTTATAACTAAAAGTATACTATTGTTAGGGAGGAAACATAGGTATGTATCTTTGTGATCTTGGATTAGGCAGTAGTTTCCTGGATAGGACACCAAAGCACAAGCAACCCAAGAAAAATTAGATAAATTGCACCTTTCAAAATTTAAAACTTTTGTGCTTCTAGTGACACTATGAAGAAAGAAAGTGAAAAGACAACCCAGAAATTAGAAGAACATATTTGTAAATCATCTACTTGGAAATCCAGAAAAAAAATATAAATAAAAAATGTAGCAATAAAAAGGCAACTGAATTTTATAATGAATAAAAGAGTTAGAAACATATTTTTCCAAGGAAAATATATAATGCCCAAAAAAATACATGAAAAGATTGTCAGCATCATTAGTCACTGGGGAAATGCAAGTCAAGACCACAATAAGATAGGACCACACCACACCCACTAAGATGTCTATAATAAAAAATAAAAACAGAAAAATAGGTAGTAACAAATGTTGGCAAGGATATGGAGAAACTGAAACTCTTGTATACTGTTGATGGGAATACAAAATAGCACAGCTATATTGAAAACATTCTGACCATTCCACAAAAAAAAAAAAAATTACGCATTGGGTTCCCATAGATCTCACACAAAACCTTGTACACATCAGTTCATAGCAGCATTACTCACAGTAACCAAAAAGTTGAAATAATCCACATGTCCATCAACTGATGGATGTATAAACAAAGCAGTATATACATACAATGTAATAGTTCTCAGCCATATTAAAGAATGTAGTATTGACTCATACTACAACATGGATGAACCAGAGAATATTCTGTTAGATAAAAGCTAGACACAAAAGAACATGTTTTACAGTTTCATTTACGTATTTGTCCAGAATCCTATAGGGTAAATCATGAGACAGAAGGTAGATAAATGATCTCCAGAGCCTAGACTAGTGGGGAAAATGGAAAGTGTTACTAGCAGAGCAAGGATTCTTTTGGTGGTGATGAGAATGTTCTGGAATTAGATGGTGGTGGTAGCTGTATAACTGAATGAATATACTAAAAATTGTCTAAATTGTACACTTTACAAGGATGCATTTTGTAGTTTATCAATTATAACTCAGTTTTTAACACTACATTTTTCTTGATCACACTACAAAACAAGTTGTTCTAATAAAATATGACTTGCAGAAGATGTTTTCATTAAGGTGAATATTTTTCCATTAAGGTACATTTTAGGTATACAGTATGACCATATTCATTGGGAATTTGTTCCTGTACATGATATATATTGGTTCTTGTTTTTTCTCCATTCCCCTTCTTTCCCTTCCACCTCTCCATCCCTCCTTATTTAAAAAAGTTTTGTTTCCATTTTTGCTTTCTTTTCTCATATTTTTTCTGTTCCCCCCACCACCACTTTCCCTTCTCTTTCGGACCTTTTCTTCCTATTTTACATTATCTATTATACATTTTTATCCTCAATTACTCTTACAGTTTCTCACACCAGAGAAATGATTCTGTATTTACACATGTGTGTCCTATTTATTTCACTTAGTAGTATGGCTTCAATGTGCATCCAATTAGCTATAAATGGCCTCTAGTTTCTCATTCTTTATGGCTGAATAGTACTGCATTTTATTTGTTTTTTTAACCCACATCTTCTTTATCCACCAGTTGATGGGCATTTGGGCTATTTCCAAGATTTAGCTATTACAAGCTATGTCATTTTAAACATGTGTGTGCATATATTGCTGTGGTATGGTACTTTTAAATCTTTTGGGAAGATACCCAGCAGGGGAACAGCTGGGTCAAAGGGGGCATCTAATCCTAGTTCTTTGAAGAATCTTCCCACTGATTTCTGTAGTGGTTGTACCAGTATACACTCCCACCAACAGTAGAGAAGGGTTCCTTTCTCCCCATATCCCCAACAGCATTTGTGGTTGATTCTTGATAGCAGCCATTCTTTCAGGTGTGAGATGGAATCTCAGTGATGTTTTCAAATCTCTTGATTCTACTCCTTCATCTCAGAAATGTCTATTCATTTCAGAAGCCAACTTTTTGACTGGGTCTTTAAATTTAGGGGTTCTGATTTTTTTTAATTCTTCATGTATTCTAGATAGTAGTCCTTTGTCTGAGGAATACCTGGTGAAATTTTTTCCACATTGCGGTTGTCTCTTCACTCTGTTGGTAGTTTTTGTTTCTGTGCAGAAGCTTTTTAATAAGATGAGATCCCAGTTGTTGATTTTTTTGTGTGTGTGCAAGTTTTTGTGAAACAGAAGTTTTGTTTGTGAAATCTTTTCCTATGCCAATGACTTCAAGAGTTCTACCTAAACTATCTTCCAGCAGGTTTAGTGTTTCTGTTTTAATATTTAGATCTTTGATGCATTTCAATTTTAGTTTAGTGCATGGTGAAAGATATGAGTCTGATTTTCATCCTTGGCAAATTGAGACCCAGTTTTTCTAGCACCATTTATTAAAGAGGCTGTCTTTCTTCCAGTGAGTATATTTGGTCCATTTTACAAAGATGAGGTGGCTGAGTATGTCTGGAGTTGTTTCTGCATCTTTTTCTTCTTTTCTTTTTATTGAGTTTATTGGTACATTTTAGGTATACAGTACAGTTACATTCATATTGGGATCTTGTACCTTTACATGACAGGTCTTGATTCTCATTTTTTCCCCTTGTCCCTGCCCTCCCTTCACCCCTTCCTCCTTCCCCCTTTATACTTTATTTCCATTTTTTCATTTTCTCCTTTTCTTTTCTTTTCCCTTATTCCCTTTCCCCTACCCTTCCCACTTTCCCTACACCTTTAGCCCCTTTTTTCCTATTTCACATTGTTAATTATCTCATTAGGATCTTGTGTACTATTTTAGTTTTTCACACCACAGAAACTATTCAGTATTTACATGTGTGACTTATTTATTTCACTTAGGAGTATATCCTCAATATGTATCCATTTTCCTATGAATGAATCTAATTTCTCATTCTTCTCTGCCAGTACCATGCTGTTTTTATCACAGTAACTTTGTAGTATAATTACAAGCTGGGGATTGTTATACCCCTTGCCTTGTCTTTGTTGCCTAGAATTGCTTTGGCTTTTCCAGGTCTCTTCTTGTCCCAAATGAATTTTTGGATTGTTTTCTCCAGTTCTGTGAAATGTGCTGTTGGAATTTCATTAGGGATTGCACTGCATCTATCTATATAGCAGTTTTGGAAGTATGGCCATTTTCACCATATTAATTATTCCCACCCAGGAACAAGGGATGTCTTTTGAGTTTCTGATATTCCTCTTCAATCTCTTTTTTCAGAGTGCTGTAGTTTGCAAAGTAGAGATCTTTTACTTCTTTCATTAGATTCCTAGACATTTCACTTTTGAGGATGCTATTATGAAAGGAATTGTTTCCTCAATTTCTCTTTCAGTGAGTCTGTTGTTCATGTACAAGAAGGCTATTGATTTTTGAGTGTTGACCTTATATCTAGCTACTCTTCTGAATGTTCTTATTAAGTCTAGGAGTCTTTGGTGGAATTTTGGGGATCTTCTATATAGAGTATTATGTCATCTGCAAATAATGACAGTTTAACTTCTTCCTTTCCTGTCTTTATTCCTTTTATTTCTTTTTCTTATCTAATTGCTGTTACTAGTGTTTCCAGGACTATATTGAACAGGAGTGGTGATAGTGGACATGCTTGACTTGTTCCTGATTTTAGTGTGAAGGATTTCAGTTTGTGACCATTTAGTATGATGTTGGCTGTTGGTTTTTCATAGATAGAGTTTATCAGGCTGAGATAAAGGCCATCTATTCCAGTTTTCTGTATGGTTTTTATCCTTTATTCTGTTAATATAGTGTATTACATTTATTTATTTATCATTCCTGCATCCCTGGGATGAATCCAATTTGGTCAGAGTGTATGAGCTTCTTGATGATCCTATTCTGTTTGCCAGTATCTTATTAATGATTTTTGCATCTGTGTTCATTAGGGAGATTGGCCTGTAGTTCTCTATTTTGGTTAGGTATTTCTCTGCTTTTGGCATCAGGATAATGGTTGCTTCCAGAAATGAATTTGGGAGTATTGCTTCCTTTTAAATTTCATTAAAGAATTTGAGAAGCAGTGGCATTACCTCTTTCCTAAATTTCTTGTAGAATTCAGCATTAAAGCCATCATCTTGGCTTTTCTTTGTTGTTAAATTTTTATTGTTTTCAATTTCATTGATTGACATTGGGTTATTTTGAATTTTATATCTTCTTGGTTCAACTTTGATAATTCAAGGTGCATGTCTTTATACAGTGTACTTTTTTTGAAGAGATAAAAGAAGGTTTGTAATCAACCTTGTAGTCTGTGTGAAACCACCAGTATTGTGTATTGGTGCACAGAGTGCATCATAACTTTCTTGAGTTATGATGTGGGGCTATATATTCCTTGTTCTGAAATCAAGGAAATCACCATGTTTTAATCCCAGTGTTTCAGACTTCCTCTCTCTTCTTCTCACAGGTCCTTCCTTTCCCCAGCCAGGTGGTGTACAATAGGGTCGGCAAGTGTGGGAGTCGCACTGTGGTCTTGCTTCTGAGAATCTTGTCAGAGAAACATGGATTCAATTTGGTCACATCAGATATTCACAACAAAACCAGACTAACTAAAAATGAACAAGTAAGTAGACTTTTGTCATTCTTAAAGCCTGTTTTGCTTCAATTCATTTGAAAAAATACAGTTGGTGGCCTTTAAAGTTATCACATTTTATGCCTAACATTGTTTAACAGTGGTAGATTCTCTTTAGTTTCCTTAATTGATTGAAGAGCAAATATGGTTAGGAAAGAAAGAAACTATAAGTAAATAGCCTATGTTATAATTTTATTATAATTCTTAAATTTGGTTTTCCCCTGCATTTAAATTTTAGAACCTACTCTTTAGATTATTCTTAAATATTCCTGTCTACCGAAACCCTACTCAGTTCTTATAAAACACAGTTGCTGGATTTTAATTTCCACTATTGAAGAAGGTCCAAGCAAGCCGGAGAGCATAAAACAACAGTAACAAAAGGAGCAGACATTGGGACATTTGGGAAAGGTCCTAGAGAAGAGAACACAAAATATAATATGTAATTATGTTGTGGAATTTCATACAGATCATCCTACATTTGTCCTATTCTAAACATGAGAAAGTAAAATTTTTATGGTTACAACTGAGCATGAAGAAATTTAGATGAAATATTAGCAATAGTTTACCCATGGTATGTAGATTGTTAGATCCAGAAAGGGTTAAAGACAAAGTTTCCTGTCTCTAAAATATAGGTTAGCTCTCATCTGTTTGGAATGATTGGCTCATTTGGAAGCCAGGGAACAGTCTAGACAATCTTTGTACGTTCTTACCAGCCCTATGATTCTTTGATATATTTACAGAGTCCCTAGCATAATCTGTGTATTATGTATTTGAAACATTTCTGGTTCCTGTGGTTGGTATGACCTACAATATGTTTCATTACTTAGTTATTGCAGATTTCTATTATGAGACAAGTTTTTAAAACCTAAGGCAAAAGTAGAGATAAGATAGGAAAAAAGAAACAGATATACAATTTTGTTGTAAAACCAAAGGTACTAGTGACAGTTCCCTCCCCTAAAGTCAGTTTGTCTGCCTCTGGAGTACAAGAGCAGCCAGGAAGCAGTAGAAACCAAGTGTGGAGAAGTACACCAGTGTTTAGAAAAATTTGTCCTTGTTCTGTGTATCCATTTTATTTAAGTTGAAAGTACTTTAAAAAGCATTAAAATTTAATATATTCAAGAAATAATTAGTGGTATGACTAACTCCTCTTCTTGGTAGTGTATTAAAGGAATAAAGGGGAAGTAATTTAGGAATCTAGTTAAAATCTGATAGTTGGTGATTCTCACTCTTAAACATTAGAACTCTGAAAATTTGTTCCCATGGAAACATTGTTCTCTTGTAAAAAATAAAAAGGAACAGTTTTGCTCCAGGTACAGTAGGAGTTAAGCAGGCTCTTGTGGGCTGGGCTGGGACTCTGTCCACCAAGCAGAACGTTTCTTTTATGAGACAGTGTGTTCCAAGTTCCAAACTGCTGACTTACCAATGAACTCTGTAAAAATATCCACTCACAAGACTGGAATTATCTATACCATTTCATTCACACACACACACACACACACACACACACACACACCTCTGGGCCACAGCCAGTTTACCATACATATCTCCCTGGAGGCTCTAGTGCCCTCCTCCCCCTACGCACACTAGATGTTTTTTTTTTTTTTCACACTAAATGTTAAAAGTTTTATTTAATGGAACAAGACAGTGAGGGGATTATTAAGAAGGAAAAGAAGCGTGAAGACACCAAATGTTAGGATGCTATAAAAGTCCCATTACATCTGCTCTTATAGAAATAGAAACACCTTTGAGGTTTACATTTTGAGTAACTTCTCCTCAACAAAAGTGCTGGAACTGCTACTGGCCAAATGTTGGACCTTTGCACAGTGTGTAACACCCACCCACAGTGACATCAGTTCTTTTATGCCCTAAACCCAGATTTCAATTTTGAGGGGAGGCTTAGGTGGTCTCTTGGAAAGTGGAGATTATAAACAGTTCAAAAGACAGGAACTTTTTCTAAAAGATATGGGATATAATCATACTTCTCAGCCTTTTGGCTAAGATCAAGTGTGAAGCGACTGTTTTAGTTGCCAAATATGTCTATATTCATTTTTGCTAATGGCCTGATACTATAAATGCAATGAAGGTTTGCTCTAAGTACAGTGAGGGTTCAAAGTGCTGCAGGCATATCACAAGCATAGAAATCCATAATTGTTTTATTCTTTTTGGAAATGAGCAAAAAAATTATTGGCACAGGGGCCTAAAAAAGATTGAAGGAGCAAATAACTTTACTATTTGTATCTTTATTGATATTCCTGAGGGTTACAGCTTGGAAATGAGGCCTGCTACACGCTAATTGTTTTATTTCATTATTTCATTTAAATCTTTTGGACCAAAAATACAATGATTTCCTGTTTCATGAATGATAAAACTAAGGCAACTCAATGAAGTCACTTTTCAAAAATAATATAGGGATTATGTGTGGCAGCTGGACTTGAACCCAAGGCCATGCTCATAATGGGTGGTTGTCTGCTCTGTTTCAGCAGACGAATCTCCAGTAGAGCTTTTTAAAATCCAGAGTTGCACTTGCCAATCTGCTGGAGATTCTGGGGAGGAGTCCAGAAAACCTTCTGTGTCTCTGTCACTGTCTCTATCTCTGTCTCCCTCCCGCCCTCTCCCCACCTCTCTCCTTCCCAACACTCCCACCCCCTTCTCGCTAATGTAGTGCCACAGGAGATTGTGAGATGCAGCCTGGGTTCAGAAGCCCTGTCAGTGTTTCCCTAAGTGTGTTCCTGAAACCCTAACCCCCTAAGACAAGTAAGAAAGCAAAAGCCCCATGGTTCAACAAACTTGGGAAATGCTGAATACCTTCTCTCCCTGTAGGGGATTCATAGTAGTTATTCCCATTTCACAAACTTAGAATTTAAAACACAGTTAAAAACAAAAATATCCACATAACTGTATTTCATCTAGTACTTTCCAGTCCTGATCCATCAGGGGACTCTAAAGTGTTTGAACATGGTTTCTCTTATATGAGAAACCCAGAGTAAAAGTAAAGAGTAATATAAAAGATAAGTAATAGGAAGTAGGGAGATAGATCATTTTCAAAGGAGAAGGAGACCAAGTTGGGAAGAGGTAAGGCCTGAAAATCAGGAATTGGGGTGTGTTATGTGCATATGCTGGCTCCACACAAGGGATGTAAGCATGATGTACTGCAAACATGTCCAAAAGAAGAAGAAAAGGATCAGGAGTTGGGTGGAGGGGAGAGGGAAGGAAAGAGGAAGAAAAGAGGAATTAAGATACGCTATGTAGGGCGGGGGATTTAGCTCAGTGGCACTGCGCTGGCCTTGAAAGTGCAAGGTTCTGAGTTTAATCCCCGGTACTGAAAAAAGAAAGATATGCTATGTACGTATACCAACTTCCCACAAGAAATGCAAACATTACGTATTATACGCATGTACTAATAAACAAAACAATAAAGTATTTCTTACTCTTCTTTGCATCCTATAGAATTTGCAGTTCAGTTTCCACCAGGGATACCAGTACAGGCTACTATTTTACTCTGAATTCCACATCTGTTCTGACTCCGTCCAACAGCTGTTCAAATTATCTAAACCTGGAAAAGCGTTCCCATGATGAGAGGCTGAGAGAGCGATGCTAAGCCCGTGTGCTCTAAAATCGTTATCCGCTTGGCCAAAAACTGTACAGCACTAGATTCTTTCCATTGTTTTAAGCTTCCATCTCATGTTGCTCTTGCCCACTGTAAGTGCCAGGTCTGAACTGTGACTACAGAAACTTACCTAAGGAAACCATATTTGATTTGGAAGAGCTCTTGAGACACAGGGATTCTTCCACGGTCCTCGGGCTTCTGTTCATCGGGAAGGTTCACTCATTCTTTTTTAAAGCAGATTTCTTTCTGCACTGTTTGTTCCTTCGCGTTGGTGAATATTTATTGAGGACCTAATGCTAATGTGGGAGACTGAGCAGCAGACTCTGCGTTGTGCACTTGATTTCTAACACCGGAAGCAATATTATTAGAAAAGTGTCATCACCCCACTGGTAGGAAAGGGTAAGTATGCACAGTAGGCTGATTAAAATATAACATAAATCAAGAAGAGTGTGTGTGAATAAGCCTTGAAAGTAAGCCACGGCAAAGTCCTAGAGGACTCCGAATGCCAAATTTTAAAAAGAGGTGGAAATTTATTCGACAGAAAATGGAGATCCATTAAAAAAACATAATGGGCATTAAAATCTGCTGGAGAGCGCTTTCCAATTATAAGCTGAGATCTCCAAAATACAGGATGTAAAGAGGGCAAAAGCCAGGCAGGTATTTGTATCTTTGGGGAAAAATACTCCTAAAGAGCTCCTCCTGTACAACTCTAATGAAGAGTCATTACATAAAAGGCTCTAATTATTAAACAGTTTTCCTTCTATTAAAGTGAATCCTCCACTAACCAGGGAAAATTTCTCTGCCACCGAGACTCAAACCTCAGAAGATATCACGCAACTCTGAATTTGTATTAAGTGCTATCTCACTGGGTGCCAGGACACTTATCCCAGGAACACAAAATCATTTCTTAGAATGATGCTCAGTGCTTCCCAACTCTGCAGGAGAAAGAAGGGGACGACAGCATGAGAAGTGAGCCAGTGGACTTTGCAATCAAATCAAAAGATGAGCCCAGTCTGACTCAGCGCCACGGAGATTAATTCACCTGGCTCTGCAAACAGGGTCTTGTCTTGAGCCCTCTTATGGGAAGCTGGTGGAAAGGAAAGGGGAGAGGTAGAAGAGGAAATCCTCTTCCCTCTCAAAGTAGTTCTTCTGGATCTAGCTGTGAGGTTGATTTTCCTTGTAATTCAGATCCAGCCTCTTTGCCTCGCTCATGTCATTACTCCCCCTGGTGGACTTCTTCTTCATTGCAGGTATGTGTTCGCTTGCACAGCTCTGAGGTAAGGCTGGGAGACCTTTCTGCCTTCTGTTAGGAGGGTTTCCTGCCTCCCAGGAAGAGGACAAGTAACCTGAGCTGAGGTTAAAGGACCAACAGTTCTCCTCTGAATTACTTTCTTTGGCTTTGATATGTTAAAACACACGTCTTTTCTTTCATTTAGGATGCTTTGCAAAATTAGAGGCCTCTATTGTTCTGAGTGACAGAAACATTCAGGCCTGACGGGTAGGATTGGATACCCTTTCTGCTTCTTACTGAAGTCAAGAGCAAAGTCTTTTATCCTGTTTGCAGAACTGCAGGTAGAGGTTTTCTGCTCTACCTTGCTGGCCAGTGAGTGAAAGCAGATGATTAGGCACTGCTTCCGGGTATACTACACGTTGTAACCCTGTTTGATTTTTGCCCTTTCTTACTTTTTTCAAATTTCAATTCTACATCAGTCTCGGGTACACTTGTGATTTACATTCTTCCATTAAGTAAATTCTATTGCAAAGTTATTTTTAAGTGTTTAAAATCTGTTCCTGTTCTTGTGATAATATGCTGTTCTCCCACTCTAAAACTTTTAGAAACTATTATACCTGGTTTATAATTCTTTCATTTGTTTGTTTGTTTGTTTTTTGGTACCGAGAATCAAATTCGGGTCCTTGTGCTTCTGGTTTATATTTCTTTATTGTTTCCTTCTTTAAGTTTGTCAGCATAACCTATGAAGCTATAAAATTTATATCCCATAAACCCTCTTTATTCTCCAGAGTTACTATGTTAACTGACTCCTTCCTTTCATTTTAAGCAGTTATAAACAAATCAAATAGCAGTGGTAATGGTGAGTTGATTACAACCGCATGGTAAAGAGCAGGGTTTGGGGATTTGACAGACTTAGATTTGAATCCTGTCCACACCTTTTCATGTTAGTGAGATATGAAGAGATCTGTGCTGCCTTTCTGTGCCTCAGTTTATTAACCTGGATGCTACGTACCTCATGGAGTTTTTGTGAGGATGAAATGATAGCATGTGTAACTGATAGCACTCAGAAAGTGGGGTTTTTCTTGGGTTCTGTTACATCCTAGAATTTGTAATGGGGTGAGCTCCACATGAGTCCAAGGTAATGAATGAAGTACCGCGCTATCCCTGAAGAGCTAAATTCATTGCCTGAGTGATAGACGGTCCTATCTTCTGTTGACTGTACATTTCTTGACTCCAAGAAAGCATCTCTAAAGAAGGGCTCTTTCTTCATGTCATAACTATTCACAGGCATACATTCTGTGCAAGTACCTGGGCCAGGCTTTCTAAGGCATAGGTAAGCCTGGCCCCAGCCTTCAGTGATCTTACAGTCCAGGTCAAAACAGAAACCTGGCTACAGTGAAATGTAGAAAGTACATGTCCTGAAACATTCTCAGATTGTGTGCTGTAGAAGGTCAAGAAGGCTGCATTGTTTCTAGCCAGAGGTGTTCAAGAGCAAACCCATTTCCCCCCAACTTCTGCAGCCCAATCTGTTCCTCCACCTGCACTCTCTTCTTTGCAAATGAATACTACTGTGTGCCTGTTATCCTAGCTGTGGCACAAGGAAAGGTGCTCTCTCCCCCTACCACCTTCTGCAAGGTTGTCACCAGACTCATTTATTCCTCACCTTCGCCTTCCCTAAGCCTCTCTGTCTTTCTTCGCTGTGCTGGCTGGCTGAGCTCTGAGGTTCTCACACCTGTGTGTGTGTCTTAGCACCGCCAAAAGCCATGTTACAACACAGATAGGGGAGGAGTATGTCTTCCAATTCAAGAATTGGGGTGGGGCCTGACAATTTGTGTCTCTAACAAGTTTCTGGTGATGCTGCTGCTGCTGTCTTGCTAGCTGAACTGTCTCTCATCTTTTTAGGTTGGGGGTGAAACCCAGGACCTCACACATATAGGCAAGCACTTTACCTCTTAGCTACACTTCACTGCCTGTTTGTAAACTGTATCCTTCTCCTTCATTACTCTTCAACCTGCTCTCAAACTCTGGAAAAAAAAATATAAATCTTTTTTGATCACCAACAGAATAAATGTCAATATTTCTTGCATAACTTACTTTATCCTCAATTACCCAGCTCCTTTCTGACTGTCACCTACTGTTTTGCTGACCCCCATACCCAAAACCTGCCACATCGAACACCTAAAGCTTTTTAATATCTGTTCCATTTAATCTGTTATCTTTACCTCTACTGCTCACTTTATCGTCAAGGCTCAAATCCCTTTCTTTACCTGCTGACTCTTATAAGTCTTTGTGCACCACTTCAAGCACCACAGAGTTCCCTTTTCATCAACAGTAGGGACAGGTGCCTTACCTGCGTGCCTTCTATGCCCTGGCATTATCATATGTGCCCGCCTATGTCTACACCATCCACAAAACTCTGAGCTGCTTGAGATGGTGAATCAAATCTTTCCCCTCCATAGCTACAACCCTAGGCAGCACATTGCTCCACAGGGTTGGAATGGATCATGAATGAAAGGAGAGATCCAGAAAGGCTACTTGGAAAGGGAGACAGTTTAGCCACATTAGGATTTGGATGTGTAGAGATAAAATGGAAGAAAATTCTTAAAGAGGAAGCTTGAGCCTGCGGTTGGACTTTGGCTTTGGTGTGATGAAGGAGCAAGGAGGGGTCTGGTTTGTCTGGCCATAGCACAGGTGACCTTTAGGACCATTTGAGGGACACAGAACAGGTAGAATTAACATGACTCAGCAAGGGGATGAATATAGGAGCCCAGGAAAGACCCAGATCGAAGTTAGAATATGGAGGGTATCATTAACCAGAATCCAACTGTGTTGGGATGGATTGGGCTGGATAAAGACTAAACAGGATGAAAGGTGGGACTGGCCATGGCCGATTTGAGAGACTCTTAGGACGTATTCCACTGTCTTCTTTATGAGTGTTCCCTCCCATTTTATCCATGTTTGTCTGGAATGCTTGATAAATACTCACTGAGTGATGAATAAATATATGCAGCAGAATTAGAATAAAGGACAGGAGTGATTCTGCAGGAGAGGTGAGTCCTGGTGATGTTGTGAGGTGGTGTCATTGTGATGCCACCTATATAAAAATCAGAGCAAGATGGGAGGAAAAGCAGCCTTTTGAGGTCGGTAGGAGGACCAGCTGCAGGAGTTCAGGAGACCAGGAATGGGCCAAGTCTCTCCTTTTGTTATGGTCAAATGATACCTTGAACGTGATGCTGTAATGGGTGCTTGTGGCACATCATAACTGATTTTATTGTTTGGTGCATGGCAACAAAGCGTAGGAAAGGGAAATGTACCTGTCCTCACTGTGTTAATTCAATAAATGTGAGCATTAGCCACTTTTTATGTAAAGAAACATCTAGAGAAAATTCTACATTGTCCCTGCTAATCCATTTCCCTTGTGAGATAGACAGCTTTATGACTTATTATGACACTGTTCTCAACAGTCTCGCCATTACTGTTCTCCCATTAATTTTAACACCCTGACATGTGTCTAGAGAATGTACTATAATGTTGAATGGGTAACTTGCTGTTCTTGTTTTCTTCTTGCAGTACTAAGGGGCTTTCTTATGTGACTCTTATGTATTCAGGGAAATATCTGAATAAAAATAATCTAGGTGAAAGCATGAAAGGTCTTTACAGTAAACATACACACAGACAAAAGTTATTTTTCTAAGCAAGCATCTCCAGCGATAATTGACCATGTATATGCTCCCAAGTCAGTAATTCTATTGGTCAAGCCATCAAAACTCAAACTTGACAGTGTGCCCAAGCAGGAATCTGTACTACTGGAAGCAAGCACATGCGGCCAGCATGTAAAGGATGAAGAAGAGAGAGGCAGGATTCAATTGCCTTTTGTGTCAAGCCTGGGGAAGTGCAAACCATTATTCACCCCTGCTTGCCCCTGACTAAGGAAACACAAGGTTTAGAAACTGAAAATCATTTGCCTTTAAATCTGAGTTTCATTTCTTCAAGCAATCACTGCCACCGCGAGTAGCTAGATGGTTTGGACAGTGAGCTCCGGGGGTATCAATCTATAAAGCATGTACTCGTCAGAATTAATACACTGAACAAATATTTATCAAGCACACACGCAGGAGTCAGCCCTGAGTCAAACGGTCAGGAATAAGACAGTTGTGCTTGAGACAAACCTGGAGGTCCAGACTCCTTAATTTATTATTGTCATTGCTGCTGGGCTTAATATATGAATGAACGCTTTTGTTCCTGGTTTTCAACCTGAACTAGTTCATAAAATCAGAAATACTGCACATCTGATGTTCATCCAAAATAGTAATCTTCAATGTGCTTTTAAGAGAATTCCCATATCCATTTTGATGGGGCCAATTGGAAATTCTGAAGAGAGTGGAATTCAGGAAGTCACAAGTCACGGAGTCTTAAGAATGCCTGGAATTTCTAACAGCTTTTTCTAAACATTTTCTGTATCATGTCATGTTCCAGAAGACCATAAAAGTTAGTTTACAAGAATATAAACTACTTTTTGCCTTGCTGATAATTCCAAATAAACAATTCAGATGACCACCCACCAAAAAAAAAAAAAAAAAAAAAAAAGTTT